>NC_026008.2:2575324-2931870 GCF_000442705.2 Elaeis guineensis | reverse complement strand
TCACTAATGTCAATGGATTCATAAATACCATCTTGGACTACATTGACATCAGCATGAGAAGAGGATTCCTGTTCTAAGTTAAAAATATTAAGCTCAATGGTCATATTCCCAAAGGATAACTTCATTAGACCATTTCGACAATTGATTTCAGCATTGGCCGTAGCTAAGAATGGTCTTCCTAAAATGACAGGTATATGTCCTTTAGGATTCGCAACTGGCTCAGTCTCTAAAACAATAAAATCTACAGGAAAAATGAAATTTTCAACCTTTATCAGAACATCCTCGACCATTCCCTTAGGGATCCTGAGAGATCTATCGGCTAACTGTAATGTGATCCCAGTAGGTTGAAGTTTTTCTAATCCTAGTTGTTCATACACCGAATATGGAAGGATATTCACACTAGCTCCTAGATCTAGCAAGGCCTTTTTTATATTGGTTTCTCCAATAACACAAGAAATTGTTGGAGCTCCAGGGTCCTTATATTTAATTGACACATGGCTAGATAGGTATGAACTGACACTTGCAGCCAAAAATGCTTTCTTTGGTACATTAGTGGTCCTTTTCCTAGTGCAGAGATCTTTTAAAAATTTGGCATAAGTTGGAACCTGATGGATTATATCTAAAAGAGGAATATTAACTTGGACTTGTTTAAATACCTCTAAAATTTTGTCTAAATGTTCAGATTTATTGGATTTCAGTCTGTTTGGAAAAGGAGCTCTAGGACTTTTAAGTACTGGACTAGGTGAATTTTTAGTTTCTGGTGCTTGAGGTTGAAAGGTAGTAGTTTTAGAAGGTGACTCGGCAGATGAGTCATCTATATCATCAAGTGCAACTACCTTATTGTCTATTTGTTTTCCTGATCTTAAGGTATGAATGGCATTTATACCATTAACTTGGTTTCCTTGTTGGGGTCGTGGACCATTTTGGTTCCTAGGATTTGGCTCATGTTGGCTAGGTAACCTACCATGTTCTCGTTCACTAATGGTCGAAGCCAGCTGACTTACTTGCATTTCCAGACGGGCTATAGCTTGGGTGTTATTATTTATGAGTTGACCCGTAGTTTGCATAAAGCTGGTATGTGTTTTCATCATGGCTTCTAGGCTTTTCTCTAAAGAGGTAATTTTTTTGTCATTATCATGGAAGCCTGGCGGGTTGTTCATCACTGGGTTGGACCTTAGATTTTGCTGATTGAAATTTGGATTACCTACATTAGGATTCTGAGACCATGAGAAATTCGGGTGATTCCTCCAACCTGGGTTATATGTGGGTGCATAAGGATTGTTCAATGGTCCTTGATAGGTGGCATTCACCTGTGCACACTCATTCGAGTAGGAACATTCTTCTAAGACATGGTTTGGTGCATTGCACCCTTTACACATGGGTGCAGATATTTGATTTACATTGGCTGGTCTCTGTAATTCTAAGGCTTCCAATCTACGTGTTAAGGTTGCAATCTTGGCCTCTGATGCTAAGGTTGGTTGAATTTGATGCATTCCTCCTCTTGAAGGTGTAGCTTTATCAGGTTCCCTAGTTGTTTCCCACTGTAAATTTTTCTCGGCTAGGTCTTCTAAGAATTGCCAAGCTTCAGTAGTTTCTTTGTCCATAAATTGGCCTTGGCACATGGACTCTAGCATGGTTCTTGAGTTTGAATCTAACCCCTCATAGATGATCTGGCATAGTCTCCAAGTTTCTATTCCATGGTGTGGGCATTGGGTCAAAAGATTCTTGAAACGATCAAAGTACTTCCAAAATGATTCACCAGCTAGTTGGTAAAATTGATTTATTTCATTCCTAATCCTAGCTGTTTTATGATGGGGAAAATACTTTTTTAAAAATGTTCTCACAAAGCCCTCCCAGGTAGTGACAGAATAGTTTGGCAGACTATAAAGCCACTTCTTAGCATTGTCCTTAAGGGCAAAGTTGATTAATCTAAGTTTGACCTCATCCTCTGTTAATTGCAGTTTCATGGTTGCACATACCTCCTCAAATTCTCTAATAAATATATAAGCATCCTCTAATCCTGTGAATTTTGGAAGCATATTTATGATTTGAGGTTTGATTTCAAAATTGTTAGCTGTGGGTTGTGGCAACCTGATACAAGATGGTTGGATGGAGCCAACTGGATAACACAAATCCTTAAGGGTCATGGGTTGGATTGGTTCAGCCATTGGAACAACAGGAATTGACTCAATTCTAACTAGACGACCCGACACTCTTCTCCACACACGAGGTGTACGGTTCTCGATGTTTATATAATTTTTTTTATTTTTTTTTTTAATAAAATTTTTATGTATAAGGAAAAGAAAGAAAAGAGAAAAAGTTCTAAAGAGAAGATCCTAAGGAGTCCTAAATCTAAAGAAAAGAACCAAATTAATTTAAATTTTAAATAAATTTTTTTTTTTTCAAACAAGTGAATCAATAAATTAAACTCAATCTATCCTAGGGTTAACCTAAATCTAGACAGCTCCTAACTGTTCCAAGATGACCCTTCAAACCTTCCTAGTGGAGATTGATCAACTAGTTAGCCAGGTAAGTATAAGAGGTGGGAGGTTCACTCATCGTTGCCTTTCTAGACACCAAACGAGTTGGCCAGGCCAGCAACTGAACCAATTTAACAAACCACCCTCAGGGACTTGCCTAGACACCAACTAATCAAACAACTCAAACTTGGTAGAACTCTTAGGGTTCCTTGTCCTATTGAGCTCGAATTCCTTAAGGTTGACGTCTAATTGATTTTAAGATTAAAAGTCTAGGTAATGCAATATGATGGAGATGGTTTTTGGGCTAAGGAAGGGTAATGAAATCCCCACCTTATCTTGTTAATGGGTTGATGCCCTTAGATTAATTATGAAAATGCAAATACAAATAAACAAGATGACCAAGAATGTAAAAGATTTTAATTTAGAATTTTTTTTTTTATTTTGATATTTTACTTCATGATTATGAAATGTCTTTTGTTTTGTTTTATATTTTTTTTTTTTGTGATTAAGTAAATTCAAATGATTAGGTCTAAAAGCAAAAGTAATTAACTAAAAATAATAAAAGAGAAATTAGAAGCGTACCTGAGTTTTCCAGCAATCACCAACTAAATATAGAAACCTAAAGAAAAAAAGAAAGAGAGTTATAACGCACGAAGAACAAATATTTGAAAATAATTTAAAACGCCAAATCCCCGGCAACGGCGCCAAAAACTTGATGTTCAAATCTTAAAATTTGTAAATAAAACCGCAAGCGCACGGTGTGCAGAGTAGCACGACCAGCGAGTACGGGTCGATCCCACAGAGACTTGGTTTTAAAAATGATTTTCAAATCTATGCTCAAGTGAGCTTTAACAAAAATCGAAAGTCGAAAGTTGTTTGCTAAAGACAATAAGACTAAGGATCTAGGGTTTTTGAATCCACTAGATCTAGATTAGGGAATTCTACCTAAAATTTTTCTTATTGATCCTAACGACTACTCCTCTTGTCTTTCCCAAGCATAGATTATGAAGGGACTAAGGCCCAACGATAACCTATCAAGATTCTTTACAGGGGAGTAGTAACTAGGATCCCTTAGGGTTTTCTCCTCCTATGCACTGAATCAAGCATGAACTATGAAGGGACTCTGACCCAACTGTAGTTCATCAAAAATTCTTGGCAAAAGAGGAAGAAAAAGAAACCCTAAGAAAAAGAAAGAACCCTATGTAAAATCCCTACTCATGATCTAGCTTCATCGCAAACCCTAGAAGGGATGCTTAGCTAGACATGATCTAAATCTACTTACAAAATTTAAATACAGAAAAATAAACTACCCTAATTTCATAAATTAAACTATCCTAATTGCATAAATTTAAACTGCATAATTTAAACTAACCTAATTGCATAAAATTAAATTGCATAAATTAAACTATCCTAATTGCAAGAAAAATAAATTGCATAATGTAAAGAGATGAAATTGCATAAAAATAAGATTTTATATATAAAAAAAATTTATTACAAAAACCTCAAAGCTCGAGGCTTGAAAAGAGAGCTAAAAACCCCATTATCTAGGGTTACAAGCTTGATCGGAAGGAAGAATACATAAAACAAGGGCCTTTGGGGGCTTTTTATAGGCATTTGGGGGTTATAAGGTTTTCAAAATTTCCGATGTGGGACTAAGAGGTTTTAGGGGGTTTATGGTGCGCCGATGGGTCCATGGTCCATGCGCCTGTTGCTGTGGACCAGGCGGCTAACCAGATCACCAAATCAGTTGATTTTTGACCAATTTTGATCTGTATTGACTCGGGTTTGACCCAATTGAGTCTTCTTTCTTCATTCTTCAATTTCTGGGTCAATTTAACTCCGTTTTGCATAAAATTTGCGCCGTTGGAATCCTCTTTCCTTGTTCTTTCTATTGATGATCTCTTCTTCTGCAAAATATAATAACAAGTATCAATTTCTTAATAAAGTTAGATAATTTAGATATTAATTGATACTTTTTATGTCAATTTGTGACATAAATCAATCAACTACAACTATTATTTTTGATTTAAAGTGCCCTTGATCTAATCTAAATTAACTATTGGTTAGATTGAATCAACTACTCTTTCTAGTCCATTAAGTTGTTGATTCTAACCTTAGGTCTAACCCAATTAAAAAGATCTAATTTGAGCTATCCCATGCCCCATGTTTTATGCAATATCATTAGATCTTCAATTATAATTCTAGATCTAAAATATATTTCTTAATTCTTAATTAAGTATAGCATCAATATGGGTTAAGATTATGAAATAATTCTTTATGTAAATCTTTTACATTAAATCATAAAATCTTTTAGATCAAATCTAAATTTTCATGATTTTCAATCAAAGCAATTTTGATGAATCAAGATTAAATGTAACTAGTTTCTTTGCAACTTATATCACATACAATAACACCTAAGGTTTCAAGATCTAGAATTTTGTAAGAAAGTAAGTTTTCTCTTTTCGCTTTCTTCTTCATGGGACCTCACAGTGGCACCCCTACACACCATGAAGAGTACCCCATTGAATGAGAAGAGTGGTCATGTAACCCTACTTTCTCCTATGATCAGACGGTCTGGTGATTACCCAATCTAAGTACTTTACTACTCAGAACATCTAATCTTATTCACATATCATATATGCAAAAATTTAGATCAAATCTAAATTGTATTAGATCTAATTTTACATTAGATCATATCTAAAATCAGATCATAATACATCTGATGCATTGCTAAATCTAGATTTCAACTCTACATGCATATATGTTCATGTCATAACGAACTTGGCTTTGATACCATTTGAAGGGAAGCATGGTGGGTGATGTGCATGCATTTTTAAAAATTTTACAGTAAAATATGCATAGATTAAATAATTTAATCTATAATGCATACATAGATCAAATCTAAATCACCATACAGGATCTATGGCATGAACTAATATGTACATATGCACATCTGAAATCAAAAATTCAGTAAGTACAGGACATATCTAATCTATATTTAGATCATATCTAAATATTAATTGAATATAAAACTTCATACCTAAGTATGGGTAGTAGATCACCGCATCTAGAATCTATGGTAGATGATTCTTCTTGATGCTTGGCAGCCACACACACATCCCGCCTCTACGGGTATCCACACGAAGTCCTCGTACTGATCGATTTCTCCGAAAGTGCTAGCTCGCGAAGATACCATCCATTGGCTGATTTGAGAAGAACATGATAAAATTGAAGAATAAGGAGATCCTTTCTTTTTTCTTCCTGAATCCATGTATCTGATCTCAACAATAGAGTTCAAGGTAAGAACCCTTTCTTCTTAATTTTCCATGCATAAGAGAGAACCTTTCTCTCTTCCTTTCACACCCTTAAGAGGAACTTTTCTTCTCTAATTTTCTATGATAAAACTCAGATCTAATCTAATTTCTCATACTAAAAATTATATGAAATCTTGAGACCTAAAAAAATCTAAAAGGGGGATCCAAGAGAAGAACCGTTCTTCCTTTCTTCTTCTCCCTTTTCTTCTAGATCTAAAACTCTAGAGATCCCCAAACACCCAATCAGATTTTTTTGATATTTTTTTTCTAAATTTTAATATTAAAAATTAAATTTAATCTAATTTTTATCTTGGATAAAAATAAAAAAAAATCTAAAAGAAGAACTCCTTCTTCTTCAAGGCTGCGCACAAGAAAGAAGATCCATCTTCTTCCTTGATCTAAAACATCAAGAAGGACCAAACCGCAACCAAAATTTTTTTGATATTTCTTCTTTAAATATATATATAAAAAATAAAATTTAATCTAATTTTTATTTTTAAAAAAAATATAAAAAAAAATCTGAAAGAAGAACTCCTTCTTCTTCAAGGCTGCGCATAAGAAAGAAGACCCATTTTCTTCCTTATCTTTCTCTCATTGGGAAGAACTTTTTTTCTCTCATTTTCTACTATAAAACCAGCAGAGAAGCCTCTCCTTGATGCAGAAAAACCAGCAACAAAATCTTAAGAAGGAAGAGAAGAAGAGAGGGTAGGTGTGAGGAGTTTGGGGCATCTAACTCTTGGATGCCCCCTTACCTTTTTTTTCTTCTTGGGCGACCACAAGGGGAGGGATGCCTCTTCCTTTTTCACGGGATGAAGAGAGGAAAGGGGTGCACAAAAAAATGGGGCATGGGGTTTCTTCTCAACATTAAAAAATGTGGTGCACGGAGATCTTATATCGTATGGTGCGGTTTCAAGTTGGTTAAGTCTTATTCCAAATAAGACTCAAGATCTTTTTCAACTTCTAACTAATTCTTGGACCCAATCCTAACTAACTTAAGAATTAGTTATAACAAACTAACTAATTGATTCCTAGCCCAATTATTAGGTTCCAATTAAATTTATAATTAGTTAGATTAAAACCTCATTGATCCAGGGATTGATTCTAAATGGAGATCAGGTGCTTCATTTGATATTAGGACTTGATCCAATCAAGCCTATTATTCCATAGGGTTAGATCCGATCCAAGCTTATATAAAAATAATTGAATTATATTCAATTTAGAATAATTTTAAATTCATGCATCCCTGAGATCAATTGGAATAAGTCCTGTTATTCAATAGGACTATATCCAATTAATCCAAAGCCAATCTAATTGAATCCAATTCAATTAGATCTAACCAATCTTCATTACTCAATCAAATTGAACCAATTAATAATCATATTATCAATTAATTATTCTTTTAATTTACTAACTATTAGTAAATATTTATTGCAACCTTTGCATAGGATTAATCATCAATCAAATTGATAATTAAATCCTCTAACGATTCATAATCATCGACCAGCCATTTGATCAAACAGGTACTTCTATGTGTGTGACCCCATAGGTTCGAATCTAAACTAGTAGCATAAAAATAATTTATGTACTAATCGATATAACCATCTAGCAATGGGACTCAATGTCTGGATAGACCGAATGTATGCCCAGCAATACTCTAGAACCCATGTGGATATAGTTACCATATAATTCATCCCTTTGACACTCGATACTCAAGGATGACATTGGGTTAAACTATCAGCCCAGGATGAGTGGTCCATATTGTGTCTCAACCTCAAAAATCCTATGACTCTTCACTAGGACCACTTTGGTCAAAATTTTGCTGAATTGAAACACAATGATACATCATCTCTAATTTTACTTGGAGCGATCAATCTCATCTTGACTCGCACTCAGACTTCACAAATACTTGACTGTACCTAAAAAACTTTCATCATCAAATTAAAAATTCAGATAGTCTGGCACCAAAGCATAGTGAGTTGCTTACAAGTCATCGAGACAGTCTCAGGTCTGAGGAACTCATATACCCATATCCTATCAGAGCAACCCTTGACAACAGAGTGCTCCGAAAGTGGTCACACTCAGTAAAATATACTCCTACATATCTCCCGTATGCCATATCCGTGTCACCACATGTCTTGATTAAGAGGACAACCAACTAATATGGCATACAACGACCTACACTTGATACAATTATCATCTTTATGACAATTATATCATTTGGTCGCGAGCAGGATTTAAGAACCACATGATAAATCCTCCTTTATCATTTTGGTAGTAGTTCTAAGGACTTCAACATAACATATGAGTTTTATTTTAGAAGATGTATTTCTTATGATGAATCTGTCAGATAACATTTATCATTTTATAATTCATATACTTATATGGAGCACAATCATCTATAATCTCGATGATTGGCTTTAGGATACATTTTCCAACAACTCTCACTTGGACTAAAGCCAATCAGATTGGTATCAAATACCCATCATCCATTTTAAATCATCAACTCATTAGATCCGATTGCTCTAGTTAATGGGTTGGTGAAGTTCTCCTTTCAGTCAATCTTCCTAAGGTCGACTTTACTTCGATCTTATTGAAAAAGTTGATTACAATGTAGAAAATATTTAGTTCACAGATGGAGTATCAATTCTTCAGCTTGAGCTGTAGCTCCAGTACTGCTGTCAATATAGAAAGATTGGACCATCAATGGAGGGTACGATCCCATGCTCGTTAATGAACTTCCATAACCAAACAACTTCTTTACCAGCATCAAATGCTACAAAGAACTCCGTATCACAAATAAAATTTTATAATAAAATAATAAAAGATTAAATATTTTAATCTTCTAAATATGCCTTAGATCAGATCTAAACAACTATTAAGGATCTAGGACATAAAAATTTCACATATAAAATCTGATATAAAATAGAAAACTGCATTCATCACATCGATGCCCTAAATCTGATCTAACCTTTAGATCATATTGGTTGAGTTCAGAATTCATCACCTTTTCAAAGTTGATGATCTTTGCTACTGGTAGGTATGGTACGAAGCTCTTACTGATATCGAGCAGCCACACAGATCGTCGACCTCTACAGATCATCCACTTGAAGCCCTAATCAGATCTTTCTTTGTGGGAGTGCTAGCTCACGTCAAAGGCTCTAGATGGCTAATCCAAGCTCCTTTCTTCGGATCTCCCAGACTCCTCTAAGTTAGAAGATGAAGCTTTATGAGAAGGTGGTGGTGTGAAAGATTGGACAAGATCACTCTTGTATTTTCTTCTCACAATCTTAGAGTTGAAACCCTAGAACCCACAGCTCATGCTCGAGAAAAAGAACACTTCCTCTGTTTCTCACGCATGGAAGCCCAACCCACTCTCAACTTTTCATGCCCCCACTCTCAGGTTTCTCATGCCAAAAATCACTCTTAATCTCACACAAAACTAATCCTTTTTTAAGATTAGCATCCCCTGGAAGATAAGGATAAGAAAGAGGTCGTTCGATTCAAATTCAAATGTTGGTTAATCCTTATCATCAATTCAAATCAAATTTAAATTAAATTTTGAACCAAATTTTATCTTCATCTTATAAACTCAGAAAGGGGTCAACCAACATCAGAATGGTGCAAACAATCTCATGCAAAAGTACTTTATGCATGGAGAAAGGTGGTGGCATGAAGAGGAGAGTCCAACTCAATTTAGACTCTAGGTTTTCATTCAAATTCAAACCCATTTAAACTCAAATTTAAACCAACCAATTTATAATTCAAAAAAAATTAGATGAGGACATAGAAAAAACTTCTAAATATGAGAAAAATTATATAAAAATATTTTTTATGTGAAGAATAAGAGGGCACAGAGAAAGGAGGTGCAAGGAATTCGAATTCGAATTATTTTCTCATCCAATTAGATTCTTAAACCAACCAAATTAGATTAAAACTAATTGGACCACTAAACTTAATCTAATTAAGTAGCAAATAACTTCAATTAAATTTTAATCAAATCAAAAATTAATCAAGTTCCAGTCCTGATCATATTAGGAATCGAACATCTTTAGTGATTAGATCATCTCATAACCTAATCAGGTCAAACCAAATTAAATCTAATTCAATTAGATTTGATCTAAAACTCAATGCTCAATCAAATTGAACTAATTAGTAATCTAATTACTAATCAATCTTTCTATAGTTAACTAATAATTAGCAAATTAATTTATTATAACTTTTGCATAGGGTTAATCATCAATCGAATTGACTGTTTTATCCTAGAATGATTCTTAATCATTGATCAGCCATATGATTAGTCAGAAATTTTTTTTGAGTGCGACCCTATAGATTCGAACCTAAGTCGGTAGTATAAGAATAATTTTTTTATATCAATCAAAATGACCATCTAGCAATAATACCCGATGTTCGGATAGGTCAAAAGATTGCCAAGCATCATTCAAGAACCTATTGGCATATGGTAACCGTATAATTCATCCATGTTGGGTATAAAATACCCTCCAGTCGAAGTTCGTATCAGGAGTGACCCTCTCGGGACTCTACCGACGTCCAACCTCGGGCGACATCTTTTCGAACCTCTCCGACGGTCGAGCTTCCATAATATTCTCAAGTTCTGCCAACGGATAAACTCCCACGGCTTCTTCCACAAGTGTCGACCGGGTTCCCCCGACGGATGAACTCCTACCGCATCTCCCGGGTTTCTCCAGCGGTAAGCTTCTTCGATCGTCTATCAGGCTGCTCCAAGTGCTCTCTGGATTCTACTATCGGCCGACCTCCTACAAGGGTCAACCATTCTCCGGACCTCTTCCAGATCTTTTCTAACAGGATTCGATCGACTCCAATACGAATTTCTTCCAGAACTTCATCAGTTCGTCAGTGGCCGAACTTTTCCAATAGCAGATCTCCACGACGGACGGACTCTATCCAAGTTTCTACGACGATCGACCATCTTTTGGACTTCATCCGGACTCCTACGGGAGCCGGACTTCTTCCCCGAACTCCCACTGCAGGTAAACTTCGTCCGAGCTCCTACGGGAGCCGGACCTCAGCCCTGAGCTCCTATTGCAGGTAGACCTCATCCGAATTCTTACAAGGGTTGGACTCTGAGCCCCCACTGCAAGCGATCTACTCCGAGCTTCTATTATAAGTGATCTACTCCAAGCTACCACTAAAGCGGTCTACTTCAAATTTCTACTACGAGTGGTCCACATCAGATTTTTACTGTAAGCCTCCACCTGAGCTTCTATTGTGAATGAATTTCTTTCGAACTTCTATTGCAGGCAGGCTTCGGCCGAACTTCCTCAACAAATGATCCCCATCCGGACTTCTACGGGAACTAGACTCTGACCGAACTTCTGTAGCGGACAGATTCTGGACGAACTCCTACGACACACGGGCTCCAGCACGGCGACCCCTCCAGCGGGTGAACCTCTCCAGCGCCATCCGACATCCACTGCCGGTCGACCTTCTGTCGGATTCTGCATGAAACCGAACTTCATCCACAGAAAGCACCTGACCGAGCTTCTACAGCAGATGACCTTCACCTGCAGTACTAGCACCCAAGGCACCCAACAGTAGAAGGCTCGCCAGCAACATCCGAGCTCCTCTTAGACGAAAAGCTACCCCTCTCCACCAGATACCCCAATCGAGCTTCGACCGACGGGCCTGGACTCCCTGGCAGGCCACAGTAATGGCCACGACTCTGCTCCACTTCCTGTAACGAATCCCATGCAACTCCATCATGCTCTGGCAAGTCACGACAATGGACATCACTCCACTCTCCACAACAGGCTCCACGTGGCAGGCATGGCGATGGCCACGACCCCACTCCACTACTCTCCGTAACAAACTCCTCATGGCCCCGAACGGCCTACTACCAGGTAGTTACAGACGTCGCTGTCAATCTGTTATGCCCTCTGCCTATAAAAAAGGGACCCCCAGTTACGTTATTCTCTAAGCTCTAATCTCTATCTCAAAACTCTGCTAAAATTTTCGTTCGAGCACTCCATTCTTGTTGAGGCAGAGAACTGACTTGAGTTTCGAAGGGTCTTGTCGGAGCACCCCCAACTCCAATTTAGACTTTCTTTGCAGGTCTCGATGGCGATCGCGACTTCCTTGACTCCAGCTTCTCTGATGTCGGTGGATTTTTGCACCAACAGGATTGGCACTGGAGGAAGGGCAGCCTGTGTCTTCGCAGTACCCTTGTTCTTAAAGGAGCACTCAACGGGACCACCTCCGGTCATCTTCTCCGACATCTCCTCCTCCGGTTGCCTGCCTGATCTCCACCTGATGCCTCCCCGAAGGGCATCCACCAGGCGGTCAACGGCCTCCACGGCCAGATCTCAGCGAGCTCCGCAAGCCCCAGCCTCATCTCCGATTTCCCAGGCTCCTCTTCCTCCGGCAACGGCAGTCGACATGGAGCAGCCCGATAATCGGTCTCCGACCGGTTTCACCAACACCATCTCAGGGGAATCCTAGCAGGGAACAACCGGTGTATTGGCTGGACCTCCCAAGCGACAAAGGATTGAGGAATCCATAACCTTTACTGAGGAAGATGCTTGGGGAGTTCAATTTTCTCATAACGATGCGGTGGTAGTTTCTTTAAATATAGCTAATTACGATGTGCGCCGCATTCTTGTCGACAATGAAAGTTCAGCCAACATTTTGTTCTACGATGCGTTCTCGAAAATGTCCATTCTGGATGATCATTTAGGGCTGGTGAACTCCCCACTGGTAGGGTTCACGGGTGATGCCATGCCCGTGGAAGGAATGATAACCTTGATTGTGGTTGCAGGTCAATTTTTGAAACAATCCAGGGCACGAGTGGACTTCCTGGTGGTAAAGGCGCCGTCCGCCTATAACGTAATACTTGGCTGGCCCGACCTTAACACCCTCCGAGCTGTGGTGTCGACCTACCATTTAAAGTTGAAATTTCCTATGGGTCAGGGGGTTGGAGAGGTCAGAGGAGATCAAGCTCTGGCAAGACACTGCTACAGCATAGCCTTGCAAAGAAGTGACCAATCTGACCTCTGTCCGGTTGATAGATTGGACGCCCGTGATGACCTCACTGAGGAAAGGGGCAGGCCAATTGAAGATCTTGTTTTGATTCCTTTGAATGATGGGAATAAAGAGCATGTGGTGAAGATCGGCTCCAACCTGGGGGAAGAGGTGTGGGCGCAGCTCATTAATTTTCTACAAAAGAATACGGATGTTTTCGCTTGGGTTCCGACGGACATGCCGGGGATTGATGCAGAGGTCATGAAACATCGTCTGGCCATTGATCCAAAGCATCGGCCGATGAAAGAAAAAATTCGAGGTCATGCACCGAAAAGGCAAAAGGCGATAGCCGAGTAAGTGGATAAACTCCTGAAGGCTGGATTCATTAGAGAAGTCAACTATCCTGACTGGATTTCCAACGTGGTCCTCATCAAAAAGGCAAACGGCAAGTGGAGGATGTGTATAGACTTCAAAAAGTTGAATAAAGCCTGACCAAAGGACAGCTACCCTCTGCCCAGAATTGATCAACTGGTGGATGCAACCTCGGGCCATGAGCTTCTCACCTTCATGGACGCATTCTTCGGCTATAATCAAATCAGAATGGCACCAGAAGATGAAGAAAAGACTGCTTTCATTACTAACTGTGGTCTTTACTATTACAGGGTCATGCCTTTCGGCCTCAAAAATACAGGTGCGATCTATCAGCGGCTGGTAAACAAAATCTTCAAAGAGCAGATCGGTCGCAACATGGAGGTCTACGTGGATGACATGCTCGTGAAAAGCAAATCCTCAACGAACCATGTCGCGGACCTCGAGGTGACCTTCGGCGTCCTTCAAAAATATAAGATGAAGCTGAACCCAACTAAGTATGCTTTCAGAGTGAGCTCAGGAAAATTCTTGGGCTTCATGGTATCGGGGTGCGGAATTGAAGCCAATCCGGAGAAGATTCGCGCCATCCAGGAGATGGCCGCTCCGAAGTCGATAAAAGAAGTTCAGCGCCTTACAGGGAGGGTGGCAGTCCTAAATCACTTCGTTGCGAGGTCGGCCGAATGGTGCTTACCCTTCTTCCAAACCCTCAAGCAACCGAAGGATTTCTGTTGGACCACTGAATGTCAACAGGTGTTCGAAGAACTAAAGAACTTCCTTGGCTCGTCTCCGCTATTGGCGAAGCCCAAACTCGAAGAGGAGTTATTCTTGTACCTGGCGGTCTCCCCTATGGCTCTCGCAGCAGTTCTTGTTAAGGAAGAAACAAAAATTCAACGACCGATCTACTACATCAGTCGTGCATTGAGAGATGCCGAAACCAGGTATGCTAAATTAGATAAAACTAACTTATGCCCTGTTGATTGCAGCCCGGAGGCTCCGACCTTACTTTCAAGGGCACACCGTAACGTTACTCACCGACCAGCCGATTAAGGCGATTCTACACTGGGCGGATGCTTCCGGGAGGATAGTGAAATGGGCGATCGAGCTCACAGAATTCGATATCAACTATCAACCTCGACCGACAGTAAAAGCCCAGATATTGGCAAACTTTATAGTGGAATGCACTATCCCGAAGGAGGCCGAACCTGAACAAGGTGAAACTGACGGCCTGAAGTCCCGAGCGAACTCCTCTGAAGAAGGAACAGACCTCCCTGATTACTTTTGGGCCCTCTATGTGGACGGATCCTCCAGCATGTCGGGTGCAGGCGCGGGCCTGATCTTGATCAGCCCGGAGGGGATCGTCGTGGAGTACGCGCTGCGCTTCAAATTCTCCACGATGAATAATGGAGTGGAATATGAAGCTCTGATCGCAGGATTGAGGATCGCCAAAGAATTAGGAGTAGATTGGCTCCAAATTTATAGTGACTCCCAACTGGTAGTGGGACAAGTCAGTGAAAACTACGAAGCACGGGAGGACAGCATGGCCAAATATCTTGAAAAGGTAAAAGAGATCGTCCCCACCTTTAGTAGCTTCAACATCAAGCAGATTCCAAGAACAGAAAATACCAGGGCCGATCTTCTCTCCAAGTTGGATACACTGGCTCTGGCCGAACTACCCAAGGAAGTCCTCTTTGAAGTTCTGAAGTGCTCAAGTATGGAAGAATCACGGTCCGTGATGGAAATCGGCCATGAACCCAATTGGATCGACCCACTGGTGGCATATCTTAGAGACGGGGCTCTTCCTCATGATGCAAAAGAAGCTCGAAAGCTCAGAAATCAAGCCTCCCAATATATCCTTTATGGGGGCAAACTGTACAAGAGGTCATACTCTTTGCTCCTTTTAAAATATCTCCGGCCTTCGGAAGCAGACTACGCCTTATGGGAGGTGCACGAAGGAATCTGCGGAAGCCATCTGGGGGCTAGATCCTTATCCCACAAGTTGCTCCGACAAGGGTATTACTGGCCAACAATGTACCGCGACTCCATTGAATACGTCAGAAAGTGTGATCGATGTCAGAGATATGCTAATATCCAAAGACAGCCTGCCTCCGAACTTACACCCTTAAGCACCCCATGGCCGTTCACGCAATGGGGAATAGATATCCTTGGACCTTTTCCCATGGCGTCAGGGCAGAGGAAATTTCTCCTGTAGCAATTGACTATTTCACCAGGTGCTTTGAAGCTGAACCGTTGGCAAAAATCACAGAAGCTAAAGTGCAAGACTTCGTCTGGAAGTCAATCATTTGCAGGTTTGGCCTACCAAGAACCCTAATTACTGATAATGGGCGATAATTTATGGGAGCGAGATTTGCTGGATTTTGTGAGGACCTAAACATCTCCCACAACTTCACATCAGTAGCCCATCCTCAGGCCAACGGCGAAGCTGAAGTGACCAATAGAACCCTGCTGCAAGGAATCAAGACAAGGCTCGAAAGAGCGAAGAAAACTTGGGCAGACGAACTTTATCATGTGTTGTGGGCATACCGAACTACCCAAAGACTGCCCACGGGGGAGATCTCCTTTTCTCTAGCCTTCAGAATGGAAGCTGTTATCCCAATTGAGCTCAAACTCCCATCAGCATGAGTCGTGACATTCAACGAGCATCATAATTCACAGGGTCTCAAAGCCAACCTCGATTTGTTAGAAGAAAAGAGGAAGGTAGCTCAAGTTCGGATGGCAGCTTACAGACAGAAAGTCACCCGCTACTACAACTCTCGGGTCAAAAATAAAGTCTTTAGAGCAGGAGACCTAGTGCTTCGACGAGCTGCTGTCTCGCAACCTCAGGATCAAGGGAAACTTGCTCCAAACTGGGAAGGCCCATACGAAGTCAAGGAGGTAGTCCGGCCTGAAACTTACTATCTCAGAGAACTCGAAGGAGCAGACCTCCCGCGACCATGGAGCTCGAAAAATTTATGAATGTATTACTGATAACTTTACTTTAAATAAAAGTTTTATATCCACATGTCTTCTCTCTTGGCACGAGCTTATATCGACAGGACAATCAAAACTACCCGTGTCGGGAACAGGAGGAGAACCTCGTCTCGACACAATCGAAGGCCCGGTTCTCCTTAGACCGGATGAGGGGAGAGGCCTTACAATGCCCTTATGTGCCCCCACAGCCATGTTAGGGACAGGAGGAGAACCTCGCCCTAACATGAGCAAAGTCGAAGGCCCGGTTCTCCTTAGACCGGATGGAGGGAGAGGCCCTACAACATCCTTATGTGCCCCACAGCCATGTTAGGGATAGGAGGAGAACCTCGCCCTAACATGAGCAAAGTCGAAGGCCCGGTTCTCCTTAGACCGGATGGGGGGAGAGGCCCTACAATGCCCTTATGTGCCCCCACAGCCATGTTAGGGACAGGAGAAGAATCTCGCCCTAATAGGAGCAAAGTCGAAGGCTCAGTTACTTTTAGACCAGATGGGGGGAGAGGCCCTGCAACGTCCTTATGTGCCCCCACAGCCATATTAGGAATAGGAGGAGAACCTCGTCCTAACATGAGCAAAGTCGAAGGCCCGGTTACTTTTAGACCGGATGGGGGGAGAGGCCCTGCAACGCCCTTATGTGCCCCCACAGCCATGTTAGGAACAGGAGGAGAACCTCGTCCTAACATGAGCAAAGTCGAAGGCCCGATTATTTTTAGACCGGATGTGGGGAGAGGCTCTCACAGTGACCCATATGTGCCCCCACAGCCCTGTTAGGAACAGGAGGAGAACCTCGTCCTAACCTGAGCGAAAATCGACTACATCAGAAATAGGAGGAGAACCTCATCCTGACGCCAACTAAGATCTGGTCATTCAAGATCAGATAAGAAAAAGAAAATCTTCTCGACGGCCCCTCCGCGCTCCCGCGACCCCGCTAAGAGTAGAGGAAAAATCCTCACTCGAGAAAAGAAAAAGAAAAAAAGGGGGAAGTTAAAAAGGAAAGCGACGAACTACACCAGCGACAAATGAAAAATAAATTACGTCAAAGATACAGGGGACCTCATCTCCACGAGGACGGAGATTCTTATCAAAAATCCCCAGTCTCCAAGAGGGCTCTCAACATAGGCCAAGGATAAGATGGCTTCCTCAAGGCGACGAGAAGTTCAGACCCCCGAGCTCGAATTCTGAAAGGAAGCGTCAAACTCAAGTGGCCCCAGACAAATCTGCGGCCATAAACAAAAGGGGCAGGTCAATGCGACGACGATTGGGTACCTTCGAATGACATCGATATCGAGCAAGGCAAAAACAGAAAGAAGTTTGGCAAACGATAACTCAACACATGAGTAGAAGAGGTAATGAAAAATTTTCTTTTCATTTCATTAGCTAAGTATGCATTACAAAGCCCTGAAGGCCAAAAAAGAAAGACGACAAGAAAAGCAAACCAATGTGGTGACGACCAGGAACCTTCAGACAACATCGACATCGAATGAGACAAAAAAATAAAAGAAGTTCGACGGACGACAATTTAACACAAAGTGCGGACAAGGTAACAAAAAATCTTCTTTTCATTTTGATTAACAAGGTATACATTACAAAGCCCTGAAGGCCAAAGAAAGAAGAACAATACGACAAGACCTGAAAATAATACATTAGAGACCGCTTCAAGCTTTCGACTTCTCCTTCTAGTTCCATCTTTCTCAGCAGTATTTCCCAATACGTATGATGAACCCATCGGCTCTCACCCTCTGCCTCATTCCACCCCATTGCCGAAACCCTATCCCTAAGGAGAAAAGAGCGGGATAGAACTCAAGGGGCGGCGGCGGCGACGACGGCAGCAACGACGACCTGCTTCAAGAAGAACCGAAAGTACCCCGGTGGCCGCGGTAACATCGGAGGCATACACCACCACCATTTTCTCTCCGACAATTATCATCCCAGGTACTTCGATGGGGTCAGCATGCACTATTTCCACTGCCCCCGCAACAAGTTTTACTGTTCCACCATCAGTGCCGACCACCTCTGGTCCGTCGACCCCGATGACGTCAAGAAGCCCGCCGCAGCTTATGACGGCAACTCCACCCCCTTGACCGGTGCCGCCCCGTTCAACTACTTCAAAATTCTCGGGCAGGACGCACTCACCGGCCAGTTTTGTTATTAAATCTCTGTTGTGAAAGGAATTCTCCCTCGAGTCTCCTTCGAAGCTGTGGGAACCTTCAGTGGCAGCTCGACAGCCGCTGAACTTGCGGGCCAGCGTTTCCCTTCTCCTCCTCCTCTCGATCCGTAGCATCTCCTCGAGACAGACCTCCGGGGCAGAAGCCCTGGCGGGAGAACTCCTCGAAAGGGCTCGGGGGACTGAAGGCTCGGTGTCGTAAGGGACGTCGACGGCGAGGGCTGCCCGGGCAACTTCTACGTCTGGCCTGCAACAAGAGAAAAGAAAGAAGGAAATCCCAAAAAATCGGAAAAGATTGCGAATAAACTCTCGGAAACTAAACAAACAAAGCCAGAAGAAGAAGGAACACCTAAATGACAAGGGAAGGAATGAAAGTTCTGGAACTAACCTAAGTTGCTCCGGAGGATGCAGAGATGCAGGGACAGGGATGACTCGAAGAACACCTAGGGCCAAAAAGGGCACCGATGGGTGGCAGAACTCTCAGATAGAAGAAAGGCGCCAACTGGACTCTCAGGCGAAGTGAAGTCCCTGGAGGGAAGGAGTGGGTTTAAATAGGCAACAGGGCCTGGCACAGTCATGACGGTGGATATCCCTAGGCCGACCAATGCTCGCCACGTGTCCCACTCACCATGGCATATGGTTGACTGCTGATGGGGCCATTATTGCGTGACACATGGGACAGTGCTCCAGCGAGAATTTCGAAAAGTCTCTTCAGATCGCCCTAATTTGAAAAGACTCTGGCATGCGCGCATTAAATGCCAGGATATCTGAGGGTGATCGTGCGCAGAATTCAAGGGAGCAACTTCGACTGTGAAAATTTCTCTATACTTTCTTCATTCAAAACTCGAACTCGGAAGTAGGGGGACTGGTGTTGGGTATAAAATACTCCCCAGCCGAAGTTCGTATCAGGAGTGAACCTCCCGGGACTCTACCGACGTCCAACCTCGGGCAACATCTTTCCGAACCTCTCCAGCGGCCGAGCTTCCGTAAGATTCCCAAGTTCTGTCGATGGATAAACTCCCACAACTTCTTCCACAAGTGTCGATCGGGTTCCCCCGACGGACGAACTCTTGCCGCATCTCCCGGTCTTCTCCAGTGGTAAGCTTCTTCGATCGTCTATCAGGCTGCTCCAAGTGCTCTCTGGATTCTACTATCGGCCGACCTCCTACAAGGGTCAACCGTTCTCCGAACCTCTTTCAGATCTTTTCCAACAGGATTCGATCGACTCCAATCCGAATTTCTTCCAGAACTTCGTCAGTTCGTCAGTGGCCAAACTTTCCCAATAGCAGATCTCCACGATGGATGGACTCCATCCAAGTTTCTACGACGATCGACCGCCTTCTGGATTTCATCCGAGCTCCTACGGGAGCCGGACATCTTTCCCGAACTCCTACTGCAGGTAGACTTCATCCGAGCTCCTACGGGAGTCGGACTTCAGCCCTAAGCTCCTATTGTAGGTAGACCTCATCCGAATTCTTACAAGGGTCAGACTCCGAGCCCCCACCGCAAGCGATCTACTCTGAGCTTCTACTATAAGCGATCTACTCCAAGCTACCACTACAAGCAGTCTACTTCGAATTTCTACTACGAGCGGTCCACGTCGGATTTCTACTGTAAGCCTCCACCTGAGCTTCTATTGTGAACGAATTCCTTCCGAACTTCTATTACAGGCAGGCTTCAGCTGAACTTCCTCAACAAATGATCCCCATCCAGACTTCTATGGGAACCAGACTCCGACCGAACTTCTGTAGCGGACAGATTTCAGATGAACTCCTATGACACACGGGCTCCAACAGTCGGACCCCTCTAGCGGGTGAACCTCTTTAGTGCCATCCAACATCCACTGTCGGTCGACCTTTCATCGAATTCTGCATGAAACCAAACTTCATCCACAGAAAGTCCCTGACTGAGCTTCTACAGCAGATGACCTTCGCCTGCAGTACTAGCACCCAAAGCACCCAACGGTAGAAGGCTTGCCAGCAACATTCGAGCTCCTCTTAGACGGAGAGCTACCCCTCTCCACCAGACACCCCAACCGAGCTTCGACCGATGGGCCTGGACTCCCTGGCAGGCCACAGTAATGGCCACGACTCTGCTCCACTTTCTGTAACGAATCCCACGTAGCTTCATCATGCTCTGGCAAGTCACGACAACGGACATCACGCCACTCTCCACAACAGGCTCCACGTGGCAGGCCACGGTGATGGCCACGACCCCACTCCACTACTCTCTGTAACAAACTCCTCATGGCCCCGAACGGCCCACTACCAGGCTGTTACAGACGTCGCTGTCAATTTGTTACACCCTCCGCCTATAAAAAGGAGACCCCCAGATACGTTATTCTCTAAGCTCTATCTCTATCTCAAAATTCTGCTAAAATTTTCGTTCGAGCACTCCATTCTTGTTGAGGTAGAGAACTGACTTGAGTGTCGGAGGGTCTTGTCAGAGCACCCCTAACTCCAGTTTAGACTTTCTTTGCAGGTTTCGGTGGTGACTGTGACTCTCTCGACTCCAGCTTCTCCGACGTCGGTGGATTTTTGCACCAACAATCCCTTTGACCCAAATACTCAAAGTGACCTAGGGTTCAATTGTCAACCTTGATATGGTCATCCATATTATATTTTAATTTTTAAAATCTATCACATAGATTATCCTGACCAAAGATTTACTGAATGAAAACACACTGATACATTAACTCCTACTTATTCGAAGGGGTCAATTTCATCTTAACTCACACACCGACTTCGTAAGTACTTGACTGTGCCCAGAAATCTTTTATCACTGAATTAAAAATTCAAGTAGTCTGACAGTAAAGCACAATGAGTTGCTTGTAAGTCACCATGGTGATCTCAGGTCGGAGGGATACTTATATCCATATCCTTCGTGACCTACTCTTGACAGCAGAGTGCTCGGTAATTGATCATATTTAGTGAGATGTACTCCTACATCTCATTTGTATGCCATGCCAGTGTCTCCACACTCCTTGGTTAAGAGGACAACCAACGTACATGGCACACAACAATCTATACTTGATATAGCTATCATCCTAATAATAGTATATCATTTGATCATGAATATAAGGTTTAAGGACTAAATGATATATCCTCCTATATCGAATCAAATAGTCCTAAGGACTTCATCACATAACAGGAGTTCAAAATAAGATGTACATTGTGATGAAAAATCAAATAATATTTATTAATTTAATAATTCATATATAATTATAATAATAAGCTCAACCATCAACAGACTGACGATTGATTTTGAGACACAATTCCCAACAACTCCCACTTGAACTAAAGCCGATCAATACAGTATCGTATACCAATCTTTGATTTGTAGTCTTCAAACTCCTTGACATCGAGAGCTTTAGTAAATGGGTTGGCCAAGTTCTCTTTTCCATCGATCTTCTGAAGCTTAACGTCACCTCAAACCACGATCTTCCAGACCAGGTAGTAGCAGCGTAGAATGTGCTTAATCTGCTGATGTGCCTTCGATTTCTTTGTTTGAGCAATGGTGCCAGAGCTATCGCAGTACAATAAGATAGGGCCATCAAGAGAGAGTGCCACTTTGATCTCATTCATGAACTTTCATAACCACACAGCTTCCTCTGCAGCATCGGATGCTGCAATATATTCTACCTCGCAAGTAGAGTCGGCCACAGCGTGCTGCTTGAAACTTTTTCAACAGATTGCTCCATCGTTTAGGATATAAATATATTCTGACTTGCTCTTGCTGTCATTATAATCCGACTAAAAATTAGAGTCTATAAACCCCATAAGTTTTAAATCGGATTCTCCATAGATAAACCACTGATCCTTAGTATTTCTCAAATACTTAAGGATTGTATTTACGACCTTCCAGTGATTCTCATCTGGATCAGACTAATATCTGCTCACCACTCCTAGTGAGTATGCCACATCCAGTCGCATACATGTCATGGCGTACATAATAGATCCCACTATCGAAGCATATAGAATTCTACTTATACGCTCTCTCTCTTGAGGAGTTGTCGGACAATCACTCTTCGAGAGAGAAATTCTTTGGCCTATCGAAAGATAGCGTTTCTTGAAATTCTCCATGCTGAACCTTTTCAGCACATTATCAATGTATATCAACTGGGATAATCTAAGCAACCTTTTAGATCTATCTCTATAGATCTTGATCTCAAGAATGAAGGATGCTTCTCCTAAGTCTTTCATGGAGGACTGTGATGACAACCAAACTTTTATTTTCTATAATACAGAAATATCATTTTTGATTAAGAGAATATCATCGATATACAAAATAAAAAATATTATCATAGAGTTATTAACCCACTTATATATGTAGAGTTTCTCTCCATTCTTAATGAAGCCATACATTCTGATCACTTTATCAAAATGCACGTTCCAACTCTGAGATGTCTGCTTAAGTCCATAGATAGACTTTTAAAGCTTGCACACCTTAGACTCATCTGTGGATATACAATCTTCAGGTTGTATCATATACACCTCTTCTTCTAGCTCTCCATCTAGGAAGGTCATTTTCACATCCATTTTTCAGATTTCGTAGTCCAGATGTGCTGTTATCGCAAGCATGATTCAAATAGACTTGAGCATTGCCACAGGAGAAAATATCTCATCATAGTCAATACCATGATGTTGACGAAAATTCTTGACAACCAGACGGACTTTATAGGTCTCCACCTTTCCATCTACGCCCCTCTTCCTTTTGAAAATCCACTTACACCCTATGGATTTTACCCTTTCAAGTGGGTCAACCAATGTCCATACATTATTGACTTTCATGGACTCTATTTTGGATTTCATGGCTTCCAGCCACTTATTGGAGTCAAACCTCTGCATCACATCCATATAGGTGATCAGATCCTTATTGTTCTCATCAAGTTCAACTAGATCTCCGTCTCGGACTAAAAAATCATAGTATCTATCTGATTGACACGGTACTCTATCGAATCTCCTTAAAAATATTTCTACAATAGATTTCAAATTTGATCAATCAAGTCTGACTCTATGAGTTTATTAGATTGTGTCGGTTCTTCTATCGATCGAACTTCATCAAGTTCAATCTTTGAGGCATTAGTTCCTTCACCAAGAAACTTCTTTTCTAAAACGATTACCCTATTGCTGACAAACACCTTCTGTTCGTTAGCAAGGTAGAAGTAATATTTTTTGATCTCTTTTGGGTACCCTGTAAATAGACACTTGTTAGACCTAGGTCTAAGCTTGTCAATTTTTAAATGATTGACATAAGTCGAATATCCCCAAATCCTAAGGTGAGATAGTGCTGGCTTACATCCTATCCACATCTCATGTGGTGTTTTACTTACAGACTTACTCAAAACTTTATTTAAAATATAACAAGCTAACTCGAGTGCATATCCTCAAAAAGATATCGACAGACTTGCAAAGCCCATCATGGATCGAACCATGACTAACAGGTTCGATTCTTTCTTTTCGATACACCATTATGTTATGGTGTTCCAGGAGGGGTCCATTGTGAGAAAATTCCATTCTCTTCTAAGTATGTCAGAAACTCACTAGAGAGATATTCTCCTCTTCGATTGGATGAAGAGTTTTAATACTCTTTTCAGTTTGTTTCTCTACATCATTACGGAATCATTTGAATATTTCAAATGATTCTGACTTATGTGTCATTAAGTAGATGTGCCCATACCTCAATAGGTCATCTGTAAAAATAATAAAATAATAATATCCATCTCTGGCACTAGTGTTCATCGATCCACATACATCAGTATGTATCAGACCTAGAATTTTATTGACTCGCTCATCTTTTTCAGTAAAAGATGACTAGATCATTTTTCAAGAAGACAGGACTCATAGGTTGGGAGTAATTCACAATCACTGACTTCAAAAATTTTCTCTTGTGTCAACCTGTTTATTCTGTTCTTATTAATATGACCTAACCTACAATGTCAAAGATAGATATTGAAGACATCACTAATTCTAGGGCATTTGCTGGACGTGTACATTACACTAACAGATTGTGACAATATGTAAATACTATTATTCAGCTATCCATTCATCACATTAACATCATTCATAATGATATTAAAATTATTTTTTTATTAATATTTCATAACCGTACATGTCCAAAAGGCTTACAAAAATAATATTCAATAAAAAAGAAGGACAAAAGTGATATTCACTTAGAATAATTATATTAGACTTGAATACAAGCTTAATAGTCCCTAACGCTAGAACTGAAACTGATCTTCCATCTCTGACATTAAGGAACCTTTCACCTTCTTCAAATCTCCTACTGACCTGTAGACTCTGTAATGAATTACAAATATTAAAAGGGCTTCTGGTATCTAATACGCAGGTAGTAGATTCATAAATTGAGAAATTACAAGATGTTATCATATAATTATCTTATCCAGTAACAACTTGCTTCTTTCTCAACCTGTTCAGATCTAGAGAGGCAATGTATTGAGGATAATTTCTCTTCCAGTACCCCTGCTTCTTGCAGTAGAAGCATTCTATCTGACTCTAGTTGGACTTAGGTTTCTTGGTCTGACAAGGCTTGGGTGCCCCAGCACTTTGCACCCTTTTCTTATTCTTCTTGTTCTTCTTTCCTTTTTTAAAGGGTCGATGTCTAAAAGAAGATCCTTCAACAATATTCACCAACTCTTTGTGGAGCTAGTGATCCTTCTCAAAGTTCTACAGCAACCCCAACAAATCATGGTAGTTAACTGCAGGCTTTGTCATTCAAAAATAAGTAAGGAAAGGGAGGTAGAACTTGGGTAGAGAGTTCAGAATAGCATCTTTCTCCAACTGCTCATGCATAAAAAAGTCGAGCTTGCTTAGGCGCTCAATCATCTCGATCATGTACAATACATGATCAGTGACTGATGCTCCTTCTCTTATTCGAGCATTGAAGATGGCACAACTAGTCTTGTGCCTCTCAACATCATCATGTGTGCTAAAGAACTCGTTCAACATTTACAACATGTCCTATGATAGAGCATTCTCAAAATGATGGCTGAACTCATCATTCATTGCCACCAACAAAATACAATGAATCATAGTTCGATCGTTGAGCCACTTCTGATAAGTGTCTCTGACCGTACTACGTGCGTTTGGAGCTGGCTCCTCGGGTGCTGGATCTGTCAACACATACAAAATTCATTCATGCTCCAGGATAATTTTGAGCTTTCGATACTAGCTATCAAAATTTGGTCCTATCAGTTTATCACTATCTAATAGTGATCGGAGCGATAAGTTGGTGGCCATAACTACAAAAAAAAATCCAGAACCCCATTAGTATATGAATTGATTAAGTCTAAAGATATGAATTTTAGTCTAAATATTCTTTCACTATTTTATTCGAATTGATAGCCTCTACTTTCAATTCGAAGAATTATACTAATTTTTTAGTGGGTACTAGAATCTACATGGACTGCACATGGGCCCGAGTGTGGCTCGACCAATCCTTGTGCACACATGGATAAGTTCTTAATCAGTTATGTCACCAAATAATTTTTAGTATTCAATTTTATCCCAGACACCTCTTCAACAGGTGTATGGTGCCTCCACAAAAAGTTCTAATTAGGTCCAACCATTAACATGCCAGAATTTAGTGTATCTAACAAACAAGTGACTAGATCCGAGTGTGGCTCGACTAACCTGACCATCATCAGAAAGATACAACTAAATCAACATATTATAAATGATAATTCTGACAGTCAGATGAGCACCAGGTGTGTGGCACCTCCAATGATCATTTAAACTATTGGACTCATTATCACCCAACTTAATGGGAGGCTATGATCTAGTTATCACCATAACTATTTCATTTTTAGGGACCTAACAATTTTAAAAAAAATTAATTAGTTAAATTGAGAGAAGAGAAAAGACTTGACCAGTTAATCTTAATCCTCCCACTGACTTTACTAAGTTAGATTAAAGAAGATTAGGTAAAAGTTGGTCTAGCCAATCAGTCAGAAATCCTTCCACTAACTTCACCAAATCATGAAGTGGACTCAAGACAAGTTGAACTAGGGGCACCAAAATCAGTCATACTGATTTCCTAGTTAGCATAGGTCAACTCCAATCATTAAGTGATCAAACCAAAATATGATTTACCATATTGGCCAGATAAGTGAGATCGGTGGGAGGGATATTTCATTAACTCGACATAGACTCAATCTATGCGAGTAGCTCTCAATTAATGATCATCGATCAAAGCTGTCATACTTACCTTAGACACCAACTAGTTAGTCATTTTCAATTTGATCAACTTATAAACTTAGATTCGACCATAGAGCTATGATCAAAGTCCATATTAGTCTAATCAAAGATATGGACTTGACCAACTACAACTATTGAAATTGATCAAGAGAAGAAATTGACCCAATCAGAATTAACTTTTAATTAGATTTGATCAATTACTAACATGATCCATTACCAATGATTTCTAACCTTAAGTCTAACCCAGTTAAATGGACTTGACTCGAGCTAACCCACTAACCCATGAATTATAAAATTAAGGCCTTAGATCTTTGATTCTCAAATCTAGATCGTTTAATTCTCAATTAAGTTTTGGACTGACATGGGTTCGGGTTAGGTGTTTGAAAATAATTTTTAATTTTATAAAATATTTTTATAATTAGTTATCTAATGATCAAAATTTTAATTGAGATCTAATATATATTATTTTAAATCTAAAATAAAATTTTAATTTTTTATTATTATTCATCATCATGAAAAAGATCACGTAGCACTCCTACACGCCATAGGAGATCCCATCGAATGGGTAAATAGGATTGTGAAATCCTAATTTCTTCTATGACCAGATGGCTATGAGGATCTATCCAATCAGATTACTATACTACTCAGATTTAAAATTAATTATTTAGATCTAATCTAAATAATTAAAATTAGATTATATGCAAAAAGTTTACGTCATAAGAAACCTGGCTCTGATACTAACTAAAAAAAAAAATGGATAGTTCAAAGTATGTATTTCTAAAATTTTACAAAAAAATAATAAAAGATTAAACACTTTAATCTTCTAAATATATCTTAAATCAGATCTAAACTACCATTAAGGATGTATGATATAAAAAATTTACATATAAAATTTGATATAAAATAGAAAACTGCATCGATCACATCGATGCCTTGAATCTGATCTAACTTTTATATCATATTGGTTGAGTTCAGAACTCATCACCTTTTCATGGGTCGATGATCTTCACTATTGATAGGTATAGTATGAAGCTCTCACTGATGTTGAGTAACTGCATAGATCGTCCGGCCTCTACAGATCATCCACTCGAAGCTCTGATCGGATCTTCCTTTACGAAAGTGCTAGCTCACACCGAAGACTCTGAATGGCTGATCCAAGTTCCTTTCTTCAGATCTCTAGGACTCCTCTAGATCAAAAGATGAAGCTTTATGAGGAGGTGGTGATGTGAAAGATTGGACAAGACTCATGTCGCCCAGCTATGCAACCCAAGAGGGGGGGGATGAATTGGATTTCTAAAAATTTTAAACTTAACTTTCAACTTATGAAGATTATTTAACAATAGCAAGATAAATAAGGAGAGTGTAATTGATTCAAGGCTAATGGTTGAGTGCAAGAATGTAAGAGAATAAAGAAGTTCTAAAGAAGAGCAATTAAGCACAACACAAACAAGAGGATTTATAGTGGTTCGATGCCAACCTTGCACCTACATCCACTCTCCAAGCTTCTACTTGAGAATTCCAATCCACTAAATTGTATTCAACTTGAATACACTCATCAGAACCTCCGACTCTAGCTATCCTAAGCTAAAACACTTGTTTCCTGGATACAAGCCAACCCAATACAATCTGATTCAAGGTTCGGATCAACCTTTCTACGTTTTGGAACCCTTCCAAAATAAAAACAATAACTCAAAAAGAGTATTATAATTAATTGCACAAAAATATAGATGAAGCTCCTTTAATGAGCGAATGAAGCTTTAAATATACTTTACTCAAATAGAAGAAAGCTCTTCCAAATTTTCTCAAGGTGGTTGGAGACTTGAATGAGCACTTGAGGAGTTGGTGAACTTAAATTAAAAGCTTCTTGAATGCTTTGAGTGGGCTCTTGCTTAGAGCTGAAATGTATGCTTGAAATCTTTTTTTTTTTTTGAAACCCTTCTCTTTTTCACTTTTATATATTGATTCCCTCCTTTAAGTCTCTTTTTATAACTTCAAATAATGGTGGAGAGTAATCTGAGCTGAAATAGAGCCACTAGACCACATTAAATGAGCATTAAATGCAATTGAAATGGATTAAAAACTAGCTGTTGTGGAACTTTTTCGTCACAGGGGTCGACTCATAGGGTCGACTCATGCTCATAGGTCGACTCATAGGGTCGACCTCTGTGGAACAGAATAGAAAATGACTGTTCTGTAATTTTGGCCTGCAAAGCAGCAGAGGTCGACTCATAGGATCGACTCATGCCAATGGGTCGACTCACAGAGAGTGCCAGCCAAAATTTCAGCATGCCGTTCAGCTCTTTAAGCCATGAGTCGACTCATGGGGTCGACTCAAAAATAAAAACTTGATTTTCTTGTAAAATATACTTCCAAAAATGTTGAAATTTTCTCCAGTAGACTGCACGTCTTTTGTTCTTGCTCTTGAGGCTTCTGAATCAGGTATTGATAAAATTATGATTTTGCCTCTGAAATGCAATAAGTCTTTTTTCCAAGCCAAGATCATTAGTAATCCCCTCAAATGCTTTGTAATCATCAAAATCAATTCAAGGAGCAACAATCTTTCCCTTTTTGATGATGACAAAATACTTGAGTAAAAGCATATATAAAGCATTGAACATGAATTTCAAATTTATAAAGATGCATCACTTAAATATCATAGCCAAGTATTGGAATGAAATGTATCATAAGCAGTTTTAAGACAGATTTGAAATTTACTATAAATTTGAAATTTGGTTATAAATTTGAAATTTGCTTATAAATTTGAAATTTACTTATAGTTCAATCTGTATTGCTCTTATTGCTCAATCTCGATTTCAATTTTTGGATTTTTGCTCAATCTCAATCTTAATGTTCAATCTTTACTACTCTTATTGCTTAATCTCGATTTCGATTTTTGGATTTTTGCTCAATCTCAATCTTAATGTTCAATCTTTACTGCTCTTATTGCTTTGCTCAATCTCATCAATCTTGATTCTCTACTCCCCCTTTTTGACAGCATCAATTGAGATTCTCTACTCCCCCTTTTTTGAATATATTTTCTATTCCTTCCTTGTGATGGGATCAATTTTACTTCTTTAGCTTCCTTCTTTAATTGCTTGTTTCTGTATTGCTTATTATTTTACTCCCCCTCAATATATCAATTGTAAAAGATATCTATCAATTTTCTCATTGAAAAGATATTGCTATTCAAGTATTTCAAAATTTAAAAGTATCTTCAAGTTGATCACATTCAGAGATATTCATTGAAAGTCAAAGTATATATATATATTCAAAAGATGAGTGAGTACAAAGATGTTTTAATACATAAGTGTTGACTTAGAGTACAAAAGACATGGATAGAAACTATCCAAAAGTCAAACAGCCAACATTGCATTACATGGCCTACAAGATAGATCCTAGACAAAAACTAAAGAAAAGACAGACTACATTGATCTAGTAGATATCATGGCTGGATGGATCAGAGTCTGATGAATCAGAGATCGGGTGAGGAGATGAAGGATCACGACCATGGGCTCGACCTCGACCGCGTCTGCCTCTGCCACGGGTAGAGGTGCCAGCACGAGTGGAGGGGTGAGAGGATCCTGAAGGCTGAGAAGCAAAGGACTGTGCTACAAGTGATAGTCTGATGGTGTCCAGAAGGTTTAAAGCTCTCGAAATAGATTGTAGCAGTGCAGTGAACTGAGTGGAAGCATGCTCACTAGAGCCCCTGATCTCTCTCCTCAGAAAATCAAAGCCACTCTCCAAGACTCCTCGCAGTCTGGCTGCCTCCGCAGATAGGTCTGAGACCTCGTGATGTCCTCATGTGGTTGTGGATGGGCCAGAGCTAGCACTTGCCTCTGCAAGTCGAATACTCTGCCAGTCAGTCTCACTACACAACCCTCAAGCTGCTCGATGCGAATTGACTGATCAGAAATCATCTAGAACACAGTGGAGATGTGGGGGATCAGTGTCTGATCAGATACATCATGAGATATCGATCCCTGAGCAAAAGCTGCAGTACCCATCTAACGAGATAGTATGGAAGCTATGCGCTGAGATATCATCTCTATCTGGTCATCAGCCAATCTGATCTCTAAGGCATGTGCTCTGCTGTCCGGCTGCTAGACTGAAATGTGCCTCCTCATTGACTCTGACGGCCCAGCCTCATGGTCAGAAACAAACTGAATGTTTGGAGATACAGCCCTGTAATCTCGGAGAGGTGAAGATGGTCCTTCCTCCTCTGCTCTGTCCTCAGCTCTCTCTTCCATACCTTTTGTCCAACCACCATCAGTCTTGGAAAATTCCATGCGGTGCAGAGTATGACGGTTGATAGTGTCGGAGTGAGAAAGCCTAGCTACTGCCTCCCCATCAAAGCTAACTCCAAACCTCCTGAATACTAAAGTGAGAGCTATACCGAAAGGCAAATGTGCCTTGGACCTATTCAAGGTCTCTCTTATAGCTTCAATCATCAATGCCGGGAGGTTCAGGGGGGTTTGAGTAATAACATGATACATAATGCAGATGTCCTGACCAGAGAGGAGATCATGTCTACCACTTCTAGGGAAGAATAACTTAGTTACCATTTGGTGTAGTAGCCTCATCTCAATGGAAAGGATCTTGGCCTCTAATTTGTTTAGACTTCCCATGAAGGTTCTTCCTAGAATTACATTTATTCCCTCCTCCTTAACTGGGAGTTCCATGTTTGTGTATCTCTCACAGGGTAAATGAAGAATTTCTCCCAAAAGCATAGGATCAAGGCTAATTTCTATACCCTTTACTGTGGATTTTACTGTTTCATTGCTATATCCCAAATTCAGATAAAATTTTCTAACAAGATCCACATAAGTATTTTCTTTTAGGGAGCAGTAGGATTCTCAACCTTGGTCCTTAATTTTTGATCCGATAGAGAACCCCTCCCTTTCAAAAAATCTGAAATCAATATTTTTATTGGGCTCTACCTTTCTATCAGAGAGGGGTATCTTACTGGGGCTAATTGGAGATCGAGATGTAGCTGGAGCAGATGCAGGAGAAGGGTTTGAAGCTGATGTGGTCTCGGTTGCTTGTCTCTTCTGGCGCACACTTTCTTCCAACCCGCAGACTGATTTCCTCTTTTGTGGAAGCTTCATTTTCGGAGTCATTTGCACAACCAGAGCTAGCAAGGATCTTAGGAGAGCAAATGTGTGGAGAGATAAGAGGTTTTTAGGGGTAGGGTAAGGATTTTGGAGAAGAGGAGTGCCGATTTGGAGAAGATGGGTAGAGTCTAGGGCAAGCTCGACTCACTCCAAATGAAGAAGGAGAAAAGGGAGGAGCTTGGTTCCAAGAGGGCGATTTTGAGAATGAGAGATGGTGGGAGAAGAGTTTTTGGAGAAGAACTTGGGTTTGAGGAAGAAAGAGGGAGTCTTTTGGCTTGGTGGAAGGAAGAAGACGAGGAGTTGGGTCGGCTCAAGGGAGGTTTTCCAACAAAAAAAAAGTGCCTGAAGGATTTAGTCAATATTACAAGTTTACCCTATGGTCGACCTTGGGGTCGACTCATGGCATAGAGAAATTCAGAAAAATAATAAAAAAATTTTAAAAAAATTTAAAATATTAGGAGAAAGATATATACCCAAAAATTGATTATGAGAATGATTATTTTGGATGTTTGAGCTCAAAAGATGAGAATTAAGCTAAAAGAATTTTTGGTATTGATACCTTGGAATCAGAGAGACACCTAAGCAGATGGATCAAGGATTCCTAGTTCTCTCCTAATTTCATAAAATATATCTTCACTTAAGGCCTTGGTAAAGATGTCAGCTAATTATCTTTCAGTACAAATATAGTCAAGAATTATGTCTTTATTTTGGACATGTTCTCTTATGAAATGATGCCTAATTTCAATATGTTTTGACCTAGAATGTTGAATTGAATTTTTAGTGAGATTTATAGCACTAGTGTTATCACATCTTATGGAAGTTTCATTAAGTTTGATACCAAAATCTTCGAATTGTTGCTTAATCCACAAGATTTGAGCACAACAACTTCTGGCTGTAATGTATTCGGCCTCGGCCGTAGACAGTGCTACCGAATTTTATTTCTTGCTAAACCAAGAAATTAGGTTTACTCCAAGAAATTGGCAAGTTTCACTAGTACTTTTTCTATCTAATTTACATCCAGCAAAATCACAATCTAAATATCCTATTAAATCAATTAATGAGTCCTTAGAATACCATAATCCTAGAGTTTGTGTACCATTTAAATATCTAAGGATTCTTTTAACAGCATTCAAGTATGACTCTTTTGGATTTGATTGAAATCGAGCACACAGGCAAATACTAAACATGATATCAAGTCTACTAGTAGTTAAATATAATAGAGAACCAATCATGTCTCTATAAAATTTTAAGTCTACACTCTTACCTCCTTCGTCCTTGTCAAGCTTACATGTTGGGCTCATGGGTGTGCCAATCGGCTTAGAGTTCTCCATTCCAAATCTCTTGAGCAATTCTCTTGTGTACTTACTTTGGGTGATGGAGATTTCTTTCTTTATTTGTTTGATTTGGAGTCCGAGAAAGAATGTAAGTTCTCCCATCATGCTCATCTCGAACTCCCCCTGCATGAGCTTTGCAAAATCTTGACAAAGAGTTTCATTAGTAGACCCAAAAATAATGTCATCAACATATATTTGTATAACTAATATATCATCTTGATTTCTTTTAATGAATAGGGTTGTATCTACATTTCCTCTTGAAAAGTCATTATTAAGTAAAAATTTGCTTAGCCTTTCATACCAAGCCCTGGGTGCTTGTTTCAAACCATATAGAGCTTTATTTAATTTAAAGACATGATTGAAAAAAGCATGATTTTCCAAACCTGGGGATTATTCTACATAGACTTCTTCAACAATATATCCATTTAAAAAGGCACTTTTGATATCTATTTGGAATAATTTAAATTTCATAAAGCAAGCATAAGCAAGTAGAAGTCTAATTGCCTCTAATCTAGCAACAGGTGCAAAGGTCTCATCAAAATCAATTCTTTCTTTTTGATTATAACCTTTTTCAACTAATCTTGCCTTATTTCTTATCACATTTCCATGTTCATCTAATTTATTCCTATATACCCATTTTGTGTCAATTATTGAGTAGTTTTTAGGTCTTGATACTAAGATCCATACATTATTTCTTTCAAATTGATTAAGTTCTTCTTGCATTGCATTAATCCAATTATAATCTTTTTTAGCTTCATCTATAGTTTTAGGTTCAAGATGAGAGACAAAAGCACAATGATTGAATGCATCTTTAAGAGAAGAACGAGTTCTTACCCCATGTGTAGGATCACCAATGATTAGTTCCTTGGGGTGATTGTGATCATACCTCCATTCTTTGGGTAGATGGTTTGTACCTTGAGGTTGTTCTTGTCATTCTTCACCTTCCTCATCTTGTTTGTCTTCATGTTCTTCATCATCTTGAGTTGTTGAATCTTTTAGAGTGATCTCCTTCATCCCTTCTATAAGTCGATCTGCATCATCAAAATCTTCATTCTTCCTTGAAGGAAGATCATTAGTTTCATCAAAAATAACATGTATTGACTCCTCTACTACTAAGGTTCTTTTGTTAAAAACTCTAAAGGCTTTACTAGAGGAGGAGTAACCAAGAAAAATTGCTTCATCGGATTTTGCATCAAACTTTCCTAGTCTTTCTTTACCATTATTTAACACAAAACATCGGCAATCAAAAATATGAAAATATGCAATGTTTGGTTTTCTTCCTTTCCAAAGCTCATAGGGAGTTTTCTTTAAAATTTATCTAATTAAGGCATGATTTAATATGTAATATGCTATGTTAATAGCTTCCACCCAAAAGTCTCTTAGAAGGTTGCTTTCACATAGCATGGTACGGGCCATTTCTTCAAGGGTTCTATTTTTTCTTTCTACTACCCCATTTTATTGGGGTGTCCTAGGTACTGAAAAATTGTGGCCTATTCTTTTTTCATCACAAAATTTTTTAAAATCTTGATTTTCAAATTCGATTTCATGATCACTTCGAATATTTTGAATTGAAAAACTTTTCTCATTTATGACTTTTCGATAAAATTTAGAGAAAATTTGAAAAGTTTCATCCTTGGTGCCAAAAAGAAAACCCATGTAAAACGAGAGAAATCATCAATAATTACAAAACCATATCATTTTTCTCCTAGACTAGTAGTTCTGGTAGGTCCAAATAAATCCATATGCAATAGTTATAATGGCCTAGAAGTTGAAACAATATTTTTAGATTTGAATGAAACTCTTGTTTGTTTACCTAGTTGGCATGCATCACAAATTCTATCCTTTTCATAATTTAATTTGGGTAAACCAATAACCAATTCCTTCTTAATGAGTTTTGAAAGTGAGTGCATGCTAATATGTGCAAGCCTACGATGCCAAAGCCAACTAGTTTCATTAATCTTGGCATTCAAGGATACTAGACATTGCATGTTTATTTTAGATAGATCATTCAAATCTATCATATAAACATTGCCATGTCTATGCCCAACAAATTTAATGCCTTCATTAATAGGACTAGTTACAATGCAAACAGAAGATTCAAAAATAACTTTATATCCTTTATTACAGAATTGACTGATACTTCATAAATTATATTTTAAACCATCTACTAATAAAATATTTTCAATAAACTTGGAGGGAGTGATACCAATGTCACCTATACCGATGATCTTTCCTTTACCATTGTCTCCAAAGGTAACCATCCCTCCATTCTTAGCATCAAGTGTGATAAATTGGGATTCATCACCAGTCATGTGTCTCGAGCATCCACTATCAAGATATCATTTTCGGTTTGCTCCTTGGGATGCTAGACACATCTGCAAGCAAAAGTCAAGTTTTTACTTTAGGTACCCAAGCTTTCTTGGGTCTTTTTTGGTTAGTCACAATGATTTCTTTTGGAACCCATATTTTCTTTGCATTAGAATTTATGAATTTGTTAGAGAGACATGTGTATGATTTGTGACCTATTCTACCATATTTGAAGCAAGTGATGTTTGAGAACTTGTTGTTTGAAGAGTTTACATAGATATTTTTTAGAAACTTTTATTTCTTTAAGGGGTTGTAACCAAGACCAACCTTATCATAAACAGCCTTTTGATTTTCAAGAATCATATTGAGTTTATTAGAACTTAAAGTAAATTTTTTAACTATTGGTTTTAGCTTGGCAATTTCATTCTTTAAGTTCAGATTTTCTTAAAGCAAGATAGATTTTTCATTTGAAATGCTCTCATTTTGTTTTAGTAAAGATTGATTCTTTGATTTTAACTCTTTGTTATTTACCCCTAGCCTCTTTAGTTCATCAATTAAATCATAAAAAGCTTCATGAAGTTCTTCAAAGGTAAAGTCAACAGGAGTTGAAGAATTTACCTCATTTTCATGTGCCATAAGGCACAAGTTGGCTTGTTCAGTTGAGTCTTCTTCTTCGAAGCTTGACTCATCACTTCCACTCCAAGTAGCCATCATGGCCTTCTTCTTGTACTTCTTGGGACCCTTCTTTAGTTGTGGGCATTCAGACTTAAAATGCCCCAGTTTCTTGCATTCGTAGCAGATAAGGGGTTGGTCTTTATCCTTTTCTTTGCTATATTCTCCTTTTGTGGGTGGCTTCTTCCTCATTCCTTATTTCTTTTTCTTCAAAAATTTCTTAAACCTTCTAGTAATGAGAGCCATTTCTTCATCCTGCTCTTCATTTTTCATATCATCAGTTTCTTCATCAAGTTGAGCCATGGATTTGAGGGCGATTATCCTCTTCTTTTGGACTTCTTCTTTTTGGTGTTGTTTCATGCTCAACTCATGTGTCATCAGTGATCCTAGAAGCTCTTCCAAGGATAGAATGTTTAGATCCTTGGCTTCTTGGATGGCGGTCACTTTGACTTTCCAAGTTCTTGGTAAGGACCTAAGAATCTTCCTCACGAGGTCACTATTAGAATAAGACTTACCAAGACTTTTCAGACCATTTATAATATCAGTAAAATGGGTAAATATTTCAGTTATAGATTCATCATGCTCCATTTTAAAAAGTTCATATTTATGCACGAGCATGTTAATTTTGGATTCTTTCACTTGATTAGTTCCTTCATGAGTTACTTCTAATCTATCCCATATTTCCTTAGCAGGTATGCATGTTGAAATACGATTGAATTCATTAGCATCTAGTGCACAATACAAAATATTCATGGCTTTAGCATTTAGTTGGGCCATTTTCATATCAACCTCATCCCATTCTTTTTCGGGTTTGGTTGATTCTACACCATCAATAATTTGAGGGGGTGTGTGAGGGTCGTTTACTATGATACTCCACATCTCATAGTCAAGTGCTTGAATGAAGATTTTCATCCGAGCTTTTCAATAGGTATAGTTGGACCCATTGAAAAGTGGAGGTCGGTTAGTGGACTGCCCCTCAGCTAGAGAAGTGCCGACTTAAGTTGCCATAGATCTTTAACTCTTTGATGGTTAAATCAAAGTAGGGCTAGAGCACCGGGCTCTGATACCACTTGTTGCCTAGCTATGCAACCCAAGAGGGGGGGGGGTTTGAATTGGTTTCTAAAAGTTTTAAACTTAACTTTCAACTTATGAAGATTATTTAACAATAGCAAGATAAGTAAGGAGAGTGTAATTGATTCAAGGCTAATGGTTGAGTGCAAGAATGTAAGAGAATAAAGAAGTTCTAAAGAAGAGCAATTAAGCACAACACAAACAAGAGGATTTATAATGGTTCGGTGCCAACCTTGCACCTACATCCACTCTCCAAGCTCCTACTTGAGAATTCCAATCTACTAAACTGTATTCAACTTGAATACACTCATCGAAACCTCTGACTCTAGCTATCCCAAACTAGAACACTTATTTTTTGGGTACAAGCCAACCCAATACAATCCGATTCAAGATTCGGATCAACCTTCCCACATTTTGGAACCTTTCCAAAATAAAAATAATAACTCAAAAAGAGTATTACAATTAATTGTACAAAAATACAGATGAAGCTCCTTTAATGAGCGAATGAAGCTTTAAATATACTTTACTCAAATAGAAGAAAGCTCTTCCAGATTTTCTCAAGGTGGTTGGAGACTTGAATGAGCACTTGAGGAGTTGGTGAACTTGAATTAAAAGCTTCTTGAATGCTTTGAGTGGGCTCTTGCTTAGAGCTGAAATGTATGCTTGAAATTTTTTTTTTTTTTAAAAACCCTTCTCTTTTTCACTTCTATTTATTGATTCCCTCCTTTAAGTCTCTTTTTATAACTTCAAATAATGGTGGAGAGTAATCTGAGTTGAAATAGAGCCCTTAGAGCATATTAAATGAGTATTAAATGCAATTGAAACGGGTTAAAAACTAGCCGTTGCGGAACTTTCCCGTCACAGGGGTCGACTCATAGGGTCGACTCATGCTCATGGGTCGACTCATAGGGTCGACCTTTGTGGAACAGAATAGAAAATGACTGTTCTGTAATTTTGACCTGCAAAGCAGTAGAGGTCGACTCATAGGGTCGACTCATGCCAATGGGTCAACTCATAGGGTCGACTCACAGAGAGTGCCAGCCAAAATTTCAGCATGCTGTTCAGCTCTTTAACATGAGCCGACTTATGGGGTCGACTCAAAAATAAAAACTTGATTTTCTTGCAAAATATACTTCCAAAAATGTTGAAATTTTCTTCAGTAGACTGCACGTCTTTTGTTCTTGCTCTTGAGGCTTCTGAATCAGGTATTGATAAAATTATGATTTTGCCCCTGAAATGCAATAAGTCTTTTTTCCAAGCCAAGATCATTAGTAATCTCCTCAAATACTTTGTAATCATCAAAATCAATTCAAGGAGCAACAACTCATTCTTGTATTTTCTTCTCACAAAATCTAAAGTTGAAATCCTAGAACCCACAGCTCATGCTCTAGAGGAAGAACACTTCCTCTGTTTCTCATGCACAGAAGCCCAACCTACTCTCAACTTTTTATGACCCCACTCTTAGATCTTTTACATCAAAAATCACTTTAAATCTCACACAAAACTAATCTCCTTTTAAGGTTGGCATCCCATGGAAGATAAGGATAAGAAAGAGGTGGTTTCGGTTTAAATTCAAATGTTGGTTGATCCTTATCACCAATTCAAATCAAATTTGAATTAAATTTTGAATCAATCTCATCTTATAAACTTAGAGAGGGGTCGACCAACATCAAAATAGTGCAAAAAATCTCATGCAAAAATACTTTATGCATGGAGAAAGGTGGTGGCATGAAAAGGAGAGTCCAACTCAATTTGGACTCTAGGTTTTCATTCAAATTCAAACCCATTTGAACTCAAATTTAAACCAACCAATTTTTAATTTAAAAAAAATTAGATGAGAATATGGAAAAGGCTTCTGGGTATGAGAAAAATTATGTAAAAATATTTCTAACATGAAGAATAAGAGGGTGCAGAGAAAGGAGATGCAAGGGATTCGAATTTGAATTATTTTCTCATTCAATTAGATTCTTAACCCAACCAAATTAGGTTAAACTCAATTAGACTAATAAATCTAATCTAATTAGATAATAAATAACTTTAATTAAATTTTAATCAGATTAAAAATTAATCAAGCTCAAGTCCTGATCATATCAAGAATCGAACACCCTTAGCGATTAGGTCATCTCATAACCTAATCGGGTCAAATCAAATTGAATCTAATTTAATTAAATTTGATACATAACTCAATACTCAATCAAATTGAGTTAATTAGTAATCTAATTATTAATCAATCCTCCTATAATTCACCAATAATTAACAAATTAATTTATTACAACTTTTGCATAGGGTTTATCATCAATCGAATTGACTATTTAACCCTAGAACGATTCTTAATTGTTGATCAATCGTATGATCAGTCAAAAAAATTTTTTGAGTGTGATCTCATAAGTTCGAACCTAAGCTGGTAGTATAAGAACAATCTTCCTATACTAATTAAAGTGATCGTCTAACAATGATACCCGACGTCCGGATAGGTTGAAAGATTGCCAAGCATCATTCAAGAACCTATTGACATATGGTTACTGTATAATTCATCTCTTTGACCCAAATGCTCAAGGTGACCTAGGGTTCAACTGTCAACCTAGATATGGTCATCCATATTGTATTTTAATTTTTAAAATCTATCACATAGATTACCTTGATCAAGATTTTACTAAATTGAAACATACTGATACATTAACTCTTACTTATTTAGAGGGGTCAATTTTATCTTGACTCACACACCGACTTCGCACGTACTTGACTGTGCCCAAAAATCTTTCATCACTGAATTAAAAATTCAGGTAGTCCGATACCAAAGCACAGTGAGTTGCTTGCAAATCATTGTAGTGATCTCAGATCAGAGAGACACTTATACCCATATCCTTTATGAGCTACTCTTGATAGTAGAGTGCTCAACAGTTGGTCACATTCAGTGAGATGTACTTCTACATCTCACTTGCATGCCATGCCAGTATCTCCATACTCTTTGATTAAGAGGACAACCAACATACATGACACACAATAACTTATATTTGATATAGCTATCATCCTAATCATAATATATCATTTGATCATAAACATAAAGTTTAAAGACTAAATAATATATCCTCCTATATCGAATCAAATAGTCCTAAAGACTTCATCACATAACAGGAGTTCAAAATAAGATGTATACAGTGATAAGAAAATTAAATAATATTTATTAATTCAATAATTTATATATAATTATAATAATAAGCTCAACCGTCAACAGACTGACGATTGGCTTTGGGATATAATTTCTAATACTCGAGTTAGTTTGTAATTTATTTAATAAAATTTTGAGTAAGTCTGTAAATAAAACACCATATGAGATGTGGACAGGGCGTAAGTTAGTACTATCTCACCTTAGGGTTTGGGGATGTCTGACTTATGTCAAGTATTTGAAAACAGACAAGCTTGGATCTAGGTCTGGCAAGTGTCAATTTATTAGGTACCTAAAAGAGACTAAGGGATATTACTTCTAACATACTGATGAACAAAAGGTATTCGGCAGCAATAGAGTTGTTGTTTTGGAAAAAAATTCTTTGGGGAAGGAACTAATGCCACTAAGGTTGAAATTGATGATGTTCGATCGATAGAAAAACTGACATAATCTAGTGAACCCACAGAGTCAGACTTGATTAGATCAAATTCAGAACCCACTATAGATGCACTATTAAGAAGATCCAGTAAAGTACTATGTCAGTCAGACAAATACTACGATTTCTTGATCTGGGACAGGATCCTATTGAACTCGATGAGAATAATGAAGATCTGATCAGCTACATGGATGCCATACAGAGGTCTGACTCTGATAAGTGGCTAGAAGCCATGAAGTCTAAAATGGAGTCCATGAAGATCGACGATGTATAGATATTTGTTGACCCACATGAAGAGGTAAAACTCATTGGGTGTAAGTGCATCTTCAGAAGGAAGAGGGCTGCAAATAGAAAGGTAGAGATCTATAAAGTCCATCTGATTGCCAAGAGATATCATTAATATTATAGTATTGACTATAACGAGATATTCTTTTCTATGGCAATGCTCAAGTCCATTCGGATCATACTTGTAATAGCAGCATATCTGGACTATGAATCTGGTAAATGGATGTGAAAATAGTTTTTCTAAATGAAGAGCTGGAAAAAAGGTGTATATGATACAATCTAAATGATTTACATTCATAAATGAGTCTAAGGTGTGCAAGCTTCAGAGATCTATTTATGGATTGAAGCAGACATCTCAGAATTGGAACATACATTTTGATAAGGTGATTAGAACATATGACTTCATTAAGAATAAAGAAGAACCCTGTATATACAAATAGATCAATAATTCTATGGTTGTATATTTTATTTTGTATATGGATGATATTCTCTGAATCAAGAATCACATCCCTGCATTACAAAGAATAAAAGATTTGACTGTCTTCACAGTTCTCCAGGAATGACTTGGAAGAAGCATCCTACGTCCTTGGAATGAAGATCTATACAGATAGATCTAACAGGTTACTTAGGTTGTCTCAATCCATATACATTGATATTGTGTTGAAGCGGTTTAGTATGGAGAATTCCAAGAAAGGCTATCTTCTGATAGACCATGAAATTTTTCTCTCGAAGAGGGATTGCCTGATAACTCCTTAAGAGAGAGAGCGTATGAGTAGGATTCCATATGCTTTGACAGTGGAGTCTATTATGTACATCATGATATGTACGAGATCAGATGTGGCATACTCACTAGGGATAGTGAGCAAATACCAATTTGATCCGAGTGAGAACCACTGGAAGGTCATAAAGATTATCTTTAAGTATTTGAGAAATACTAAAGACTAGTGGCTTATTTTTGGAGAATCTGACTTAAAACTTGCGGGGTTTACAGACACCAGTTTTCAGTTAAATCATGACAATAGCAAGAGCATGTCGGGATACATTTTTACATTGAATGGTGGAGCAGTCTGCTGAAAAAATTTCAAGCCACACATCGTGGCTGACTCTATTTGTGAGATAGAATATATCACAGCACCCGATGCTATGAAGAAAGCTATGTGGTTGTGAAAGTTCATCAACGAGCTCGAAGTGGCATCCTCCTTTGATGGTCCGATCCTATTATACTGTGACAGTACTGACGCCATTTCTCAAGCGAAGGAACCGAAGTCCCATTAGCACACCAAGCATATTCTGCGCCACTATAACTTGGCTCGAGAGGTCATGGATCGAGGAGATGTCGAGCTTCAAAAGATTGATGAAAAGGATAACCTGGCTGACCCATTTACTAAAGTCCTCGGTGTCAAGGAGTTCAAAGATTATAAATTGAAGATGGATATATGATATTGTACCGATCAATTTTAGTCCAAATGAGAATTGTTGGAAATTATATACCAAAGCCAATCGTTAGTCTGTTAACGACTGTGCTCATGAATGTAAACTGTATATGAATTATAATTAATAAATATTATTTGGCTTTTTCATCACTTTGTATGCATCTTTTTTATTGAACTCCTATGTCATGATGAAGTCTTTAGGACTATTTTAATCGATATAGGAGGATATATCATTTAGTCCTTAAATCTGTTCGCGATCAAATGATATGCTATTACTAAGATGATAGCGATTATCAAGCATAGGTCATTGTGTGCCATATGGGTTGGTTGTCCTCGTAACCAATGAGTACGATGACACTGCTATGGCATGTAGGTGAGATGTAGGAGTACATCTCACAGAACATGATCATCTGTGGAGCACTCTGTTATCAAGAGTAGCTTGTGAAGGGTATGGGTATAAGTGTCCCTCTGATCTGAGATCACTATAGTGACTTGCAAACAACTCACTGTGCTTTAGTACTAGACTACCTAAATTTTTAATTTAGTAGTGAAAGATTTTTTGGCATAGTCAAGTACTTGCGAAGTCAGTGTGTGAGTCAAGATGGGATTGATTCCTCTAGATTATAAGAGATAGTGCATCATTATATTACAATTTAGTAAAATCTCGATTGGGATAATCCATAAGATGGATTTGAAAGATTGAAATACAATGTGGATGACTCATTCAAGGCTGATAGTTAAATCCTAGGTTATCCTAAGTATTTAGGGTCAAAGAGATGAATTATATGGTAACCATATGCCAATGGATTTTTGAATATTGCTTTGCAATCATTTGATATACCCGAACATCGGATATCATTGCTAGATGGTCACTTTGATTAGTACAAAATTTTATGCCTATGCTATCGGTTTAGGTTCAAACCTATGGGGTCACACTCAAAAAAAGTTTTTGATTGATCAGATGGCTGATGACGATTGAGAATCGTCTAAGGGTATTATCATCAATTTGATTAATGGTTAACCTTATGCAAAAGTTACAATAAAATAATTTGCTAAGGGTTAGTAAATTAATAAAAGATTAATTAGCAATTAGATTATTGATTAACTCAATTTAATTGAGCATTGAGGTCTGGATCAAGTCTAATTGAATTAGATTCAATTAGGTTTGATCTGATTAGATTATGAGATGACCTAATCACTAAGGATGTTTGATTTCTGATTTGATCAGAACTTGAGCTCGATTAATTTTTAATTGGATAGGATTTAATTAAGTTAATTGTGTTCCTAATTTGATTAGGTTCAGTTATCTAATTGGGTCTAACCTAATTTGATTTGGTTAGAATCTAATTGGATCAAGTTGAAATTCAAATCGATTTGAATTTCAAAGTCCCGTGCGACACCTCTACCCATGGCCTTCTGCTCTCCATGCAAATTATAAATTTGTGTGGAGAATGTGCATGCCCAACCATTTATTGTCACCCACTCTAGATAAGGGATTAGGTGGTTGGAGTTTGAATTCAAAGAAGTTTGAATTTGAACCAAAACTACCGAACTCTTATCCTATCCTATCCCTTCTCATCGCCCACTTTAAAGTCCATGCATTTTTGTGTGACCAAAAAAAGAAGAAAGATTTTACTATGAGAAGAGTTCTCATATAGGGGCATGAAAATAAAGAGGGGGTGGGCTTCTGTGCATGTGTAACATAGGAAAAATACTTCTTCTTGGGCGTGAGGTTCTAGGGTGGGTTCCTTAGGATTTCTACTCTAGCATTTTGTGGGAAGAGAGAATAATGAGTAAAGAGTGTGTTCCTCTCTTCATCTTCTAGCACCTTACTTCCTCCATTGCATCCTTCTCATTCTTGGAGTTTGAGAGAATCGAAGAAGGATCGAAATCAACCATCAAGTTGATCCCTATGCGAGCCAGCACTCCCAGAGGGACCGATCAGATTAGATCCTTGAGTGGACCACTCGTAGAGGTCGGACATACTGTGCGACTGCAAGCAACCAGGAAGAACCTCAGATCCATGAATTCAGTTGCAGAGATCAGCACCCGCACGAAGGTAATGAATTTGGAACTCATCTGATCAGATCTAACAGATCTGATCAAGAGCATCGATATGATCAATGTAGGATTTTTATAATTTTAAATTTTAATTGCATGTAAACTCACATCATAGATCTTTAATTGGTAGTTTAGATATGATCTTATATATGTAATGTAGATTAAATAGTTTAATCTAATCTACTTCTACTAAAATTTTTTAAAATTGCATGCATAGAACTGTCGGTGTTTCTTTCATCGGGTGCATGTTGACTTGATTAGATTAGACTCCATCTAATCGATTTAGATCAAACCCAAGCTGGCTCATGTTGTCAAATTAGAACTCCTTCTAATTGACTTATGAATTAATCACTTTAATTCATGAAAACCCACAAGACATGATTGATGTCTAGCAACATATCATACCTATCTGAAAAATATAAAATTTGATTGAAATTATCAAAATATCTTTTAGTGGTAAGTTACCATACTATTCAATTTTTCGATCATCCTGCATCCCAAATATATTCATGAGTATGAAATTATATCGAACTCAAACACATATTCTTGTTGATTCATCATCAATCAATGATAACTCTAACAAAGAATTAGAAATCCCATCTAATCTTCACACTGCTTTTGCCATGGACTTCTTGAGTTATCTAGAGATGAGAATACATGGGATGTCATCTCCTCTTACTCAAAGTGATCGAATCCTTATTGATCTACTCATAAACTTCATACACAATCCACCATATCCAGAACATCCTATTTATGACTTAGTCATGATTGAGTATAAACCAAAATAAGAATTCATGTGCATAAGATTCCATGATGATCTTAAGTCAAAGGATCACTTGCACAACTTTCACTTAGAGAACTATCTTTTGATCTGCAAGTAAAGCTTCCATAAGATATTCTTTTGACGGATCAAATTAGTGTACTCATATCCTAATGAACACCCGCATCCTTATATTAGTGTCCCGACACAAGTGGTTGTGAGATCAACCATCCTCTCCTTCGAGCATACATAGGATGTGCTAGTCTTTCTTGAATCATTGATCTTCGACTCAATGATCCAATGGCTAGAATTATTTTAGATTAGGATTTTAGAGTTTTAGGTCTCACTGACATGAACTATTCATGCCCATAAAACCATTGCCCTTATCTATGAGATTCTTCATAATCTTAAAAATTATGAAGATATAGTAAATGATAAATCATAAAATTGCCTCTTTATTACTTGAATAATAATTGTCATACATGAGTTGGAAGATGTAATAGAAAAGTCTCCTCACATATCAAATGCGATTGGCTTGCAGGGCATAATTCTTTCAATCTTTCACTTGCACTAAAGTCAATCACCCATGTATTTAACACCCATACAATCAAGATGGTGATCAAGTTGCTATTAAAGAAGAGCTTTAGTGAATAGGTCTGCTATGTTGTTCTTCATGTCTAATCATTCGACAACTATGTCTTCTCTTTCAACAATCTCATGAACGAGGTGGAAGCATCTTAGGATATGTTTGGACTTTTGGTGAGACCTCCGTTCCTTAGCTTGTGCCATAGCTCCAGTGTTATAACAAAATAGTGGCACCAGATGTTGAATTTTAGGGACTACATCCAATTCAATAATGAATTTCTTCATCCAGACTGCTTTCTTAGCTGCTTCACTAACAGTAATATACTCTGCCTCAGTGATTAAGTCAGCTATAGTTTGCTATTTGGTATTTTTCCAACTCACTATGCCACCTTTTAGAGTAAATACATGCCCTGATCTGGATTTATGATCATCTAGATCTGATTGAAAACTAGAGTCAGTAAGGCCTTCTAGTTTCAACTCCGATCCTCCATAAACTAAAAAAATATCTTTAGTTCTTCTAAGATACGTAAGAATATTTTTCACAGTTTTCCAATGATCTTTTCTTAAATCAGCCTAAAATCTATTTATTATGCCTATGACATAAACAACATTAGGCCTGGTACATAACATGGCATATATGATAGATCTTACAGCCGAAGCATAAGAAATTCTACTAATCATTTGTCTCTTTTCAGATGTCTTAGGAGACATCTTCTTAGAGAGATGTATGCCTTGACTCATAAGCAAGTAACCTCTTTTACTTTCTTCCATATTGAATATTTTCAACACTAAGTCAATATACCTAGATTGGGACAAGCCAAGCATCCTCTTAAATCTATCTCTGTAGATCTTTATACCCAGCATATAGGATGCTTCTCCCAAATCTTTCATGAAATTTTTTTTAGATAGCCAAGCTTTGATTGATTGTAACATTGGGATATCATTCTTAATGATTAGTATGTCATCAACATACAAGACTAAGAAGACTATGGCACTCCCACTTGTCTTCTTATACACATATGGATCATCAACATTTTTGATAAAATCACACTCTTTTATGATTTCATCAAAGCGAATGTTCCAACTCTTCGAAGCTTGCTTCAATGCATAAATGGATCTCTTTAACCTGCATACTTGATTGGGTCTCCAACTTGAGACAAACCCCTCCGGCTATGACATATACACTTTTTTTTTAAGATTCTCATTAAGAAAGATAGTTTTTACATCCATTTGCTAAATTTTATAATCATAATATGTAGCTATAGCAAGCATAATCCGAATAAACTTGAGCATTGCCACTGGCGAAAAGTTTCATCATAGTTATTCCTTATCTTTGTTTAAAACCTTTTGCTACCAGCCTAGTCTTGTAGGTTTCTACTTGGTCATCTACTCCAAATTATTCTTAAAGATCCATTTGAACCATATTGGAGTTACACCCTCAAGAGTATCAACCAAAGTCCATACTTGGTTGGAGTACTAGAGTCCATCTTAGATTTCATGACTTCATGCTATTTAACTAAGTCCCTACTCTAAATAACTTTTATATAGGTTATAGGATCATCATCCTGAATGATATGGGCTTCGTTGCCATTCTCAATGACAAAATCATATCTTAGAGGTTCATTCCATACTCTTTCTAACCTTCAGAGAGGAGGTGTATATTGTGGATGTTCCTGATCAATAGGTTCATTTGGTTTAGAAATTTCATCTTGAGGATCATGTGAGATAGATTGTAGGTTTTGATCTTTACGTAGTTCAATCATCCTCCCACTTTTCTTTTCTTGGATAATTTTTTTTCCAAAAAAATGGCATGCCTACTGACAAAAACTTTTTGCTCAGTAGAATGATAAAAGAGGTATCCAATACTTTATTGAGGATAACCTATAAATCTATATTTATCAGCCCTAGCACTTAACTTATTGTTGGAAAATATGTCTCAAAAGCCAATTGTCAGCCTGTTGACGGTTAAGCAACCTTATATTGTAATTGATTTGTTAATAAATAAAATATATTTTTGGCATTTTCATCATAAATTTTCATCTTCTAATGAACTCTATTGTTGTGATGAAGTTCTTAGGACTATTTAGGTTCGATAAAGAGAAGATTTATCAATTAGTCCTTAAAACTGTTCACGACAAAATAATAGGCTGTTAATAAGGACGACAGCTTCTATCGAGCATAGGTCACTGTAGGCCATATGGGTTGGTTGTCCTCTTAACCAATGAGTGTGGAGATACTGGTATAGCATACAGATGAGATGTAAGGGTATATCATCATTGAACGTGACCAACTCCAGAGCATTCTGCTGTCGAGAGTATCTCTGATGGGATATAGGTATAAGTATCCCTTAGACCTGAGATCGCCTCAGTGACTTGCAAGCAACTCACTGTGCTTTGGTACTGGACTAACTGAATTTCTAATTCAGTGACGGAAGGCTTTTGGGTACAGTCAAGTACTTATGAAGTCAGAGTGTGATCAAGATGGGATTGACTACTCCAAGAGTTGGAGAAGAATGAGTCGCTGTATTTCAATTTAGCAAAATCTTGGCCAGGGTAATCCATCAGATGGATTTGATATTTTGAAATACAATGTGGATAACCTGATCAGAGTTGACAGTTGAACTCTGAGGTGTCCTATGAGCATTTTGGTCAAGGAGATAAATTATATGAAAACTATATCCGCATGGGTTCTAAGGATGTTGTTCTACACATTCGATCTGTCGGGTACCATTGCTAGATGATCACTTCGATTGATATAAAAATTTATTTCTATGTTATCGATTTAGGTTTAGACCTATGAGGTCACACATATTAGAGTTCACGATCCGATCGGATGGTTGATCAACGATTAAGAATCATTCTAGGATTAAATGATCAATGCGATTGACATTTAAGCTAGTGCAAGTATTGCAGGAGGATTGATTAGAAATTTGATTGGTAATTGACTTAATTTGATTAAGCCAATGGGATGAGATTAAGTCTAATTGAATATGATTTAATTAGATTTAGTTTGGGCTTTATTAGATCAAGTCCAATTGGTTTATTGGATAAGCCAAGTGCAAGGAAAAACTAGTCCTACTTCAATTAGGACTTGGGTCAACCTAATTTCTAATTAAATTAAAAAATTAAATCAAATTTAAATCTAATTTAGTTTGATTAAATTAAATTTTTAATTGAGTTAAGATATATTTTAATTGGATTGATTTGGTTTTGGTTTGATTTGGTTTGAGAAACCAAATTTGAGCAAGTCATAGATTGAATCCTAGTAAGACTAGAATTCCACCTTGCGCCACCTTAGCCCCGATGCCCACTCTCTCTTATTTTATACAACAAAACCTTCTCTCCCAAGCCTTCATGCATGCCCAAAGCTTTCCACCCTTTCTCTCTTACATGGAATGTGGTTGTGGACCAAGTCAAAGTAGGAATTAGTTTGGATTTCAAATTCTATGAGCTAGAATTTTAGGAAACCAAAACTCTTTCCTTATGGCATTGATTTTATCTAAATTTTTTTTGAGATTTTTATGGCTTTATGGCACATATTGTGTGCCCTTTGGTAGTACTCCATGGTAGAAAAAGAAGGAGGGGGCACCCAAGAGTTGGGCACCACTTGTCTTGCCCTGTTTGGATTTTTCTTGACTGGGTATTTGACCTAGACAAGGACTCTTCATATCTCATTATTTAAGATGAATTTCATCTTAAAATTTTTGTAAATTATAGAGCATTGAGAGACCTTTGGGATGTGAGAAAATCATAGAGAAAGAGTGTAGGAAAATGGAGATATAATAGACACAAAACTAAGTGTCTGGGTTAGAGCAAAGAGAAGAAGAAGAGGGTCTTCTTCTAGAGTTGCTGAGTTCACCTCTTCCCTTCCTCCATCTGTGAGTTTTCTGAGAGTGTCTCATATTTAAAACTCCTTCTCCTATTTTTTATTTTTGGAAGAGTCCAAATCAAAAAGGAGGCATCTGATTGACCATCGAAGAAAAATCAGCACAGTACTAGCATACTGTGCTGATTTCCTGGACCAGGACTTCTGATCGTGATTCGTGGGCTCGTGTGGATGACTCCTAAAGGTCAGATATATGTGTGGCTCACAACATTATCCTCAAGCCTAGATCAGCAAAGTTAGAATGTCTAACTTGTAAGGTAATAAATCAGGTCTATTATATTTTACATACATTAGATGTAGTATAGAAACATGTTGATATGATCAACATGTAGTTCTTGCTCTTTATATTTTAATTTTTGATTTAATACCATATAATAATCATGTAATAGGATCTTAGATCTATAGATTCTCTAGTTTTATAAGATAAATTTTGATTTATTTTAATCTTCCACTGCCTGATCTTAAAAAAATTTCAAGATCTAATCCTGAAACCCTAAATCCGGTTCCTTCAATTGGTATCAGAGCCTAGGTTGTTTATTACATGATTATTTATACATGCTTACATTATTTCTTAGATTAGATCTAATTTATAATCTGATTGTTAAATCTAAAATTAAAATTTTTAGATCAATCACGAACTGTAGGTTGTCCTGCTGTAAGGTTTACCCCTTACAGGGCAAAGATTGTCCTAGTTCGTGTAGATTTATCTTTAATCATAAATTTGTTAGATATGATCTAGATTAAATTTATAATTTATTATATTTAAAAGATATTTAAATCTAAAATAAATTTTTTTTGTTAATAATTTCCATGCAAAGAACCATCATATATTTGTCTGGAAAATTTATGCAGTTTAAAGTTAAAATTATTTCAATTACATGAACCTATTTAGATTAGATCTAAAGTAGTTTCATACTTATTTCACTTGCATTTCGATTATGAATCAAACATGCAACTTAGTTGGTAAGAACCATGTTGTAAAAATATTTTACAAACATGAAAATTATTTTCGAAAAGCCGAACCCTAACCCTCAGCCCAAAACTTAATTAAGAATTAAGAGTTGTTTGATTAGGTTTTAGAATTGTGAATTGAAGAACCTAAGACACAAACCATAACACATTGGTTTAATGGGTTAGTGAGAATTAGGTCCATTAATTAGGTTATACCTAAGGTTAGATTAAAGATGGACTTAATTAGAGAATTGACTAAATCTAATCAATTGTTGTCTTAGATTAGGTCAAAGATTCTCTAGATCAATTACAATAGTTGTAGTTGGTCAAGTCCATATCTTTAACGAGAATCAAATGGACTTGATTCTTGGCTAAGCGGTCTAGCACGAACTGTTAGGTTGATCTAATCAAAACTAATTAAATCAGTTGGTGTCTAGGATAAACCAGACCGATGATTTTTAATTGGTAGCCCGCTTACCTGGTAATTTTTGATGGTGTCTAAGACAAGCTTTGGCAGACCCTCCCACCGATTGAACTTACCTGACCTCTTGGTGAAATTATATTTTGATCGGATCACTTGATTATTCGAGCTGACCTATGTCAGCTAGGTAAATCAGTGTGATTGATTTAGGTGCTCCTAGACCAACCCTTTTAATGGTCTCCCTTAAGTTGACTTGGTGAAGCCAGTGGGAGGATCATGATAAGCTGGTTCATCTGACATCCTCCTCTAAATCAATTAAATCCTCTAAAATTATTAGATCCTTAAAATAAAATAGTTATAGTGATAACTAGATCATAGCCTCCCATTAAGTGGATGATAATGGGTCCATCAGTTGGATAATCATTGAAGGTCCAAAGGCCCGGTGCTTATCGACTGATGGAATTGTCATTCATAATATGATTTCTTAATTGCATCTTTCTAAATGGTGGTTAGGTTAGCCAACCAAAGTTGGGCCTAATCATTCATTGGCTAGGTGGGCCAAGTATGGTCATGTTAATGGTTGGACCTAACCAGACCTTTTTAGTGGAGGCCAAAGCCTACTGATTAGGGACTGGGGCAAAATTAAAAATACTAAAAATTATTTACAGAATTAATTGGTTATGAACCAACCCTTAGATGTACATGGGTTGGCCAACCAAAGTTGGGCTTGTGTGCAGTCTAAGTGGATTCTAGTATCCACTAAAGAATTAGGGTAATTCCTCGAATTGGAGGTAGAGGCTACCAATTCGAATAAAATAGTGGGAGAAAACTTTTGATTAAAGTCCAAATCTTTAGGTTTAATGAATCAATTACTAATTAGGTTATGATTTTTCTTTGTGCAGATATGGCCACTTTCCTATCACTTCGATCATTGTTGGACAATGATAAGTTGGTGGGACCCAACTTCGATAGCTGGTACCGAAAGTTGAAGACTGTCTAGAGCATGAATGAATCCTATATGTGATAACGGATCCTACACCTGAGGAGCCAACTGCCAATGCACATGAAACAGTTTGAGACACTTACCAGAAGTGGCTTAGTGATCGGACCACGGTGTGCTGCATCATGCTGGCTGCCATGAGCAACAAATTCAGTCACAAATTTGAGACGGCTCAGCCAAAGGACATGCTTCAAGTGTTGGAGGATGCTTTTGGCATACCCAATGACGTAGAGAGGTACAAGACTAGTTGTGCCATCTTCAACATCAAAATGCGGGATGGTGCCTCTGTCACTGATCATGTATTGTACATGATCGAGCTGATAGAGCATTTGAGCAAGCTCGACTTTCTCTTGCATGAGCAGCTTGGGAAAGATGCAATACTGAACTCGCTACCTAAGTCTTATCTCCCATTCCTCACTCATTATAGAATGACAAAGCCTGAAGTAAACTACCATGGGTTACTGGGGTTGCTTCAAAACTTTAAGAAGGATCACCAACTCCACAAGGAGTCAGTGAACTTAGTAGGAGGTTCATCTTCTGGTTCTCGACCTTTTGAGAAAGGGAAGAAGAATAAGAAGAAGAAAGTGAAGAAGGTGCAAGTTCAGGCTGGGACATCAGTGCAAGGCCAGACCAGAAAGATCAAGCCCGATAAGAGTCAAACTGAATGCTTCTTTTGTAAGAAGTGGGGGCACTGGAAGAGAAACTGTCCTCAGTACATTGCTTCCCTGGACCCGAACAGGTAGAAAAAGAAGCAAGCTGTTGCTGGGTAAGGTATTTATATGATAACTCCTTGCAATTTCTCTATTTATGATATAACTGACTAGGTATTGGATACCAGTAGCTCTTACCATATTTGCAATTCGTTGCAGGGGTTGCAGGTCAGTAGGAGATTCGAGCAAGGTGAGAGGTTCCTGAATGTTGGAGATGAAAGACTAGTTCCAGTTCTAGCATTAGAAATCTTGAAACTTGTATTTGAGTCACATACCATTATTCTTAATGATTGTCATTTCTATCCCAGTTTTTTTTTAAATGTTATTTCTGTAGGCCTTCTGGCCAAAAATGATTATGAAATTTCAATAAAGAAATAAGTTTGTAATATCATTATGAATGGTGTTACTATTTTTTGTGGACATTTGAACAATGGTATGTATATATTATCACAACCTGTTAATGTAGTCTATTCTACTGGCAAGCACCCTAGATTAGATAGTGTATCAGATATTTACTTATGGCACTATAGGCTAGGTCATATAAATTAGAACAGGATAAACAGGTTGACTCAAGAGGGAATCCTCGAAGTCAGTGATTGTGAATCACTTCCAATCTGTGAGTCCTGTCTTCTTAGTAAAATGACCAAGTCACCTTTTACTAGAAAAGGTGAGAGAGCTACTGAGCTCTTGGGCCTGGTACATACTGATATATGCAGGCCCATGAGCACAAGTGCTAGAGGTGGATATTTTTACTTCATCACTTTCACGGATGATCTATCCAGATATGGATATATCTATCTGATGAAATATAAGTCGGATTCATTTGAAATGTTCAAATGATTCTGAAGTGAAGTAGAAAAACAAACTGGGAAGAGTATTAAAACTCTTCGGTCTGACTGAGAAGGGGAATACCTTTTTGATGAGTTTCTCACATATCTAGGAGAGAATGGGATTCTCTCCCAATGGACTCCTCCAAAAATACCACAGCATAATGGTGTGTCTGAAAGGAGAAATCGGACTCTGTTAGACATGGTCCGATCCATGATGGGTTTCGCCAGCTTGCCGATATCTTTCTGGGGATATGCACTCGAATCAGCCTATTACCTATTAAATAAGATTTCAAGTAAGTCTGTAATTAAGACTCCATATGAGATATGGACAGGGCGTAAGCCAGCACTTTCACACCTTAGGGTCTGGGGGTGCCCGGCCTATGTCAAACGGTTAGTTACAAATAAACTTGGACCTAGGTCTGACAAATGCACATTCATAGGGTACCCCAAAGAGATCAAAGGATATTTTTTCTACCATGCTGATGAACAAAAGGTGTTCATCAGCCTTAAGATAACCTTTTTAGAAAAGGAGTTTCTTGGTGAAGAAACTATTGCCTCTAAGGTTGAACTTGATGAAGTTCAACAGGTAGAAAGACCGATACCAATAGCTGAACCTGAGTCAGATTTGATTAGATCAGATCCAGAGCCCAATATACCTGCACCATTAAGGTGATCCGATAGAGTACCACGTCAGTCAGACAGATACTACAGTTTTTTGATCCGAAATGGTGATCCCATCAAACTCGATGAGAATGATGAAGATCTAATCACCTATATGGATGCAATATAGAGACTTGATTTTGAGAAATGGCTTGAAGCCATAAAATCTGAAATGGAGTCCATGAAGGTCAACGATGTATGCACATTGGTTGACCCACCTGAAGAGGTTAAACCATTGGGTGTAAATGGGTCTTCAAAAGGAAGAGCGGCGCAGACGGAAAGGTGGAGACCTATAAAGCCCGTCTGGTTGCCAAGGGGTATCATCAACATTATGGTACTGACTATAACGAGACATTCTCTCCTGTGGCAATGCTTAAATCCATTCGGATAATGCTTGCAATAGCTGCCCATCTAGATTATGAGATTTGACAAATGAATGTAAAGATAGCTTTTCTGAATGGAGAGCTGACCAAAGAGGTGTATATGATACAACCTGAGGGGTTTACATCCACAGATGAGTCCAAGGTGTGCAAACTTTTGAGATCTATTTATGGATTGAAGCAAGCTTCTCAGAGTTGGAGCATGCTTTTAATAAGGTGATCAAAATGTATGGCTTCGTTAAGAATGGAGAAGAGCTCTGCATCTATAAATGGGCAAATGGTCTAATTATGGTATTCCTTGTCTTGTACGTGGATGACATTCTCTCAATCGAGAATGACATCCCCACACTACAGGGAATAAAAATTTGGTTGTCATCACAGTTCTCCATGAAGGACTTGGGTGAAGCATCCTACATCCTAGGGATGAAGATCTATAGGGAAGATCTAAAAAGATGCTTGGGTTATCCCAGTCAATGTACATGATACTATGCTGAAGAGGTTCAGCATGGAGAATTTCAAGAAGGGCTATCTACCGATAGGCCATGAAATTTCTCTCTCTAAGAAGGATTGTCCGACAACTCCTGAAGAGAGAGAGCGTATGAGTAGAGTCTCATATACTTCGATCGTGGGATCTATCATGTATGTCATGATATGTACAAGGTCAGATGTGGCATACTCACTAGGAGTAGTGAGTAGATACCAATCTGATCCTGGAGAAAATCACTGAAAAGTGGTTAAAGCCATCCTTAAGTATTTGAGAAATATTAAGGACCAATGGTTGGTTTATGACGAGTCAGATCTGAAACTTGTGGGATTCACAGACTTCAGCTTTCAATCTGACCATGATGACAGCAGAAGCATATCGAGTTATATCTTTACTCTGAATGGTGGAGTCATCTGCTGGAAGACTTCCAAGCAGCATACTGTGGCAGACTCTGTTTGTGAGATGAGGAGTACATCACAGCATCGGATGCTGTGAAGGAAGCTGTGTGGCTGAGAAAATTCATCACCGAGCTCAGAGTAGCACTCTCCCTCGATGGTCTGGTCCTGCTCTATTGTGACAGCACTAGTGCCATTGCTCAACGAAGGAACCCAAAGCACACCAGTCGATGAAGCATATTTTGCACCGCTTCCACCTGATCCAGGAGATCGTAGATCGAGGTGACGTCGATCTTCAGAAGATCAACGAAAAGGAGAACCTGGCCGATCCCTTCACTAAAGCACTGGCGATAAAGGAGTTCGACAACCACAAGTCGAAGATGGTATTAGATACTGTGCCGAGTGGCTTTAAGACAAGTGGGAGTTGTTGGAAAATATGTCCCAAAAGCTAATCGTTAGCCTGTTGACGGTTGAGCAACTTTGTATTGTAATTGATTTGTTAATAAATAAAATATATTTTTGATATTTTTATCATAAGTTTTCATCTTCTAATGAACTCCGTTGTTGTGATGAAGTTTTTAGGACTATTTAGGTTTGATAAAGAGATGATTTATCAATTAGTCCTTAAAACTGTTCACGACCAAATGATAGGCTGTTGATAAGGTCGACAGCTTCTATCGAGCATAGGTCGCTGTAGGCCATATGGGTTGGTTGTCCTCTTAACCAAAGAGTGTGGAGACATTGGTATGGCATACAGGTGAGATGTAAGGGTACATCATCATTGAACATGACCAACTCCAGAGCATTCTACTATCGGGAATGTCTCTGATGGGATATAGGTATAAGTGTCCCTTAGACCTGAGATCGCCTCAGTGACTTGCAAGCAACTCACTATGCTTTGGTACTGGACTAACTGAATTTCTAATTCAGTGACGGAAGACTTCTGAGTACAGTCAAGTACTTGTGAAGTCGGAGTGCGATCAAGATGGGATTGACCACTCTAAGAGTTGAAGAAGAATGAGTCACTGTATTTCAATTTAGCAAAACCTTGGCCAGGATAATCCATCAGATGGATTTGATATTTTGAAATACAATGTGGACAACCTAATCAGAGTTGATAATTGAACTCTGAGGTGTTCTATGAGCATTTTGGTCAAGGGGATGAATTATACAGAAACTATATCCGTATGGGTTCTAAGGATGTTGTTTTACACATTCGACCTATCCGACCGTCAGGTACCATTGCTAGATGGTCACTTCGATTGATACAAAAATTTATTTCTGTGCTACTGGCTTAAGTTCAGACCTATGAGGTCACATACATTAGAGTTCACAATCCGATCGGATGGTTGATCAACGATTAAGAATCATTCTAGGGTTAAATGATCAATACGATTGACATTTAACCTAGTGCAAGTGTTGTAGGAGGATCGATTAGCAATTCGATTGTTAATTGACTTAATTTGATTAAGCCAATGGGCTGAGATTAAGTTTAATTAAATTTGATTTAGTTAGATTTAGTTTGGGCTTGATTGGATCAAGTTCAATTGGTTTATTGGATAAGCCAAGTGCAAGAAAAAACTAATCCTAGTTCAATTAGGACTTTGGTCAACCTAATTTCTAATTTGATTAGAAAATTAAATCGATTTAAATATAATTTAATTTGATTAAATTAAGTTTTTAATTAGATTAAGATCTATTTTAGTTAGATTGATTTGGTTTTGGTTTGATTTGGTTTGAGAAACCAAATTTGAACAAGTCATAGATTGAATCCTAGTAAGACTAGGATTCCACCTTGTGCCACCTTAGCCCCCACACCCACTCTCTCTTATTTTGTATGACAAAACCTTCTCTCCCAGGCCTTCATGCACACCCAAATCTTTCCACTCTTTCTCTCTTACATGGAATATAGTTGTGGACCAAGTCAAAGTAGGAATTACTTTGGATTTCAAATTCTATGAGATAGAATTTTAGGAAACCAAAACTCTTTCCTTATGGCACTGATTTTATCCAATTTTTTTTAAAAATTTTTGTTGCTTTTATGGCACATATTGTACACCCTTTTCTGATAGTCCATGGCAGAAAAAGAAGGAGGGGACGCTCAAGAGTTGGGCACCACTTGTCTTGCCCTGTTTGGATTTTCCTTGACTAGGTATTTGATCGAGACAAGGACTCTTCATATCTCATTATTTAAGATGAATTTCTTCTTGAAATTTTCGTGAATTATAGTGCATTTAGAGACCTTTGGGGTGTGTAAAAATTATAGAGAAAGAGTGTAGGGGCATGGAGATATAATAGACACAAAACTAAGTGTTTGGGTTAGAGCAAAGAGAAGAAAAAGAGGGTCTTCTTCTAGGATTGCTGAGTTCACATCTTCTCTTCCTCCATCTGTGAGTTTTCTAAGAGTGTCTCATATCTAAAACTCTTTCTCCAACTTCTCATCTTTGGAAGAGTTCAAATTAAGAAGAAGAAGGCATCTGATCGACCATTGAAGAAGGATCAGCGTAGTACTAGCATACTGTGCTGATTTCCTGAATCAGGATTTCTGATCGTGATTCGTGGGCTCATGTGGATGACTCCTAGAAACCAGATGCATGTGCAGCTCGCAACATCATCCTCAAGTCTGGATCAGCAAAGTTAGAATGTCTAACTGGCAAGGTAATAGATCTGATCTATTATATTTTACATACATTAGATGTAGTATAGAAATATGTTGATATGATCAACATGTAGTTCTTGCTCTTTATATTTTAATTTTTGATTTAATATCATGTAATAATCATATAATAGGATCTTAGATCTAGGAATTCTTTAATTTTATAAGATAAATTTTGATTTATTTTAGTTTTTCACTGCCTGATCTTGAAAATGTTTCAAGATCTAACCCTGAAACCCTAGATCTGGTTTCTTCACTTATGTCCAAAAATATTTTTAACATAAGCAGGATATCTCCAAATCTTAAAATATTTATTATTTGGCTTTTTTTCTTTTCATAATTCATATGGAGTGTTGGTCATTGACTTAGATGGGACCCTATTTAGGATGTAAGTAGCTATTTCTAGGGTGTATCCCCAAAAAGATATGGAAAGATCTATGAAGCATATCATGGACTGCACCATGTCTAATAGAGTATGACTCCTCCTTTCTGCTACACCATTTAATTATAGTATATAAGGAGAGGTCCATTCTGAGAGAATACCATTTTTTTTAAAATAATCAAGAAACTCACTTGACAAGTATTTGCCTCCTTGATTAGATTTAAGGATTTTGATATATTTTTTAGTTTGTTTCTCAACTATCTTATGATATTCTTTAAACTTATCAAAAGCTTCAGATTTATGTTTCATAAGAAATATATATCCGTACCTAGATAAGTCATCAATGAAGGTGATTAAGTAGGAGTACCCACCTCTGGCTTGAGTTATCATTGGTCCACAAACATCTGAATATATAAGACCTAACAATTCATTTCCCCATTCTCCATATCCTATGAATGGAGTTTTGGTCATCTTACCTATGGGACAAGACTCACAAGTTTCAAATGATTCAAAATTATTAGGATCAGAGAACTTTTCTTTATACAATTTATGTAATCTAGTCTCACTAATATGACCAAGTCAGCAATACCAAAGATATGAGTTATTCTTATCATCTCTCTTTCTTTTTTTATTGTTATCAACAAGAAAAATATTATCATTTGTAAAAGAGTAAAAAGACCATTATCCACATATGCATTTCCCAAAAACTCATTAAAAAAGAAAATAGAGCAACAATTGCTCTTAGCTTTTATTTTATATCCATATTTCAATAATCAGGATGTAGAAATAATATTTTTTATGATATTGGACATATAATAATAGTCTTGTAACTCCAATGTCTTGTTGGATGGCAACGATAATAAACAGATGCCAACAACTTCTGCCTAAATAGGCTCTTCATTCATGCCACAAAGCTAGAAGTCACCTTTCTTCAAACTTCTAATTTTCTATAGTCTCTGTAATGATTTGCATATATGAGATCCACAAGCGGTATCTAATATCTATGAATTAAAAGTTGAAGCACTCAATGATAAATTAGTTAGTATCATGTACAAATCTTTTGATGCTGCATTTGCGTCGTGCTTCAAATTTGCAAGGTAGCTCTCGTAATTTTTCTTCCAGTGCCCCTACTTACCACAGTGAAAATAGGTACCATTTGCAAAGTCTTTCTTTGCTTTCTTCCTCTTTTGTATGCTACCTTTAGGGTTCTACTTTCTCTTAGAACCCTTTCTTCCTACCTTCATCTTCTTCTTCTCAATTGAAAGAAAAGGAGCCTTTTCTAACTTGAAGTGGCTCTCAGCTATCTTCAACATATTGAACAACTCTGGTAGGATAATATTCAGTTTGTTTTTATGGTAATTTATGACAAACTGAGAGAAAAAAATCAGGGAGTGATTATAGGATCAAATTCTTACTAAGCTCTCCGTCCATAACAAACCTCAGTTGACCAAATCGAGTGATTAAGTCAATGATCTTTAGAACATGGGTTTACACAGATGAGCCCTCACTCATTCTGGCTTGGAACAACTGCTTCGATATATCATATCGAGCAGTCTTATTTTACTCTCCATATAACTCTTTAAGATTGAGTAATATGGACTGAGGTTCCATGTCCTCATATTATCTCTATAATTCATTACTCATTGAGGCTAACATGATACATTTGATAGTTAAACTGTCACTTTGCCACATTTTATGTGGCCCTTTCCTCCTCTGTAGTATCTTCTCTAATCGGCTCGGGATCTGGAGAGTCAAGGATGTAGAAGATATTTTCTTAGTTAAAACTATTCTCAAATTTCTTAACCTATCCACATAATTGGGATTGATCAATTTGTTGGTATCTAAAATATCCTGTAGTGATAGTGAAGAAGTCATTAAAATTAATCTATATTAAATAAAAAATAACGTATAAGCAAACCATTCAACATGATAAACATAATTAGATGAGGACTTAAAAAATCTAATTGTGTCTCTCACTATTTTATGACAAATACCATAGCCCTCACCTATGGTAAGCGAGAAATCGTACCTTGGTTTCTTTAGTAGGGTTGAGATCTCAATCCCTCACAAATGCCTTGTGTTACACAACAAACATTTATGAGTTCAAGGGTAGGAAAATCCCCTTTCCAATTGCAATCCATCCAATTCTCAACATTTATTTCTACCTCTAAGATACTTATAGCCTTGTGTTATACAACAAACTATAATGTCTTAGTTTAGTCAGACCCTTCATTTTCATATAGTCATATTTGAATAATATTGTCCTTGTGTTACACAATAAAACAACATCATCAAATATGCCATAAAGCAATATATGCACCAAGACAATCTCACATCAATCCCTATAGTAAGCCTTATGTTATACAAACAAACCTATCATAATTTTTGACATTATTTTGACTTAGCATGAACGAAGGTATCAGTAGTGTCCTAATCATTAAGCATTTCCAATTTAAGATTTAAATGAATTGAATTGGCCAGATAAGTGGAGAGAGGTGAAAGGCCCCCTGTTCTTGCCTTAGACGCCAAATAATTTGGCCAGATAAGAAATAAACCAATTAAAAACCACCAGCTCTTTATCTTTCCAAAACCACTTTCCTAGACACCAATTGATCACATTTTTTTGAATGGATTTGCTTTCAATTTTCAACACTACGACTAAATATAATTTTTAAGAGAGCTTTAAAGGTCTCTAATACACATCCTAATATAATTTGACAATACACAACCTGAAAGAATAATGCCCTACAAATCAATCGCAAATGGGATGCGAGAGGGTATTTTCTGTAATTTATCTTTCAGACTCATGTAATTGACATTAATATTATTAATAAAATAAGTATTTTTGATTCATTATATGCTACATCTTATTATTTTTAAGATTATAATGAACCCCATAGGTCTGGGCAATACTTTTAGGGTCATGATGAGATCATGCCAGTGAGACCTAAAACCTTGATTGCCATGATCTAAAATATTTTGTCATTAGTTCATTGAGTTGAGGATCAATGATATCGGTAAGACTGACATGTCCTATGTATGCTCAAAGATGAGGATGGTTGATCTCACAACCACTTGTATGGTGACACTAATACAATGATATGGGTGCTCATTAGAGAATGAGTTCATTGAATAGACCTATGAGATAACATCTGATGGAGTCTTATTTACATATCAGCTAATAATTCTCTAGTGGGAGTTGTGTAAGTGATCCTTTGATCTGATATCGCCATGGTACCTTATGTACATGAATCCATATTTTGGTTCACTTTCTAACTTGATTCTCTGATCCTTGTATAGGGTGTTCTGGATATGGTGAAGTGTGCATGGAGATTGTGAGTGATCAATAAGGGATCAGTCACTCCTAATAAGGGAAGCGAACATCCTATGTGTCTCATAGGTTGATGATTCTGGAAGTCCTTAGCCAAAGTAGGATGATAATTAGAAAGAAGTTTCTAATGTATCATCAACTAAATCATTACCTTTTAATCAAGATACATATAAATAAGTAATTGGGTTTGATATGTTTTTATATCTATAGCTCATCTGAGATATTGTTTGACTGAAGGATTAAATTATACGGTAACTTATCACTGAAAGATATTTTGATAATTTTTTATCAAAATTTTAAATATTTTTAATAGTCATGACACATTGCTAGACATCAATCTTGACTTATAGACTCATCAAAATTAAAAAAATTTAATTTAAAAATTAATTAGAAAGAGTCCTAGTTGATTGAGACTCTTCGACTGACCTAATCTGATCAGATTAAGGTTATGTCGAGAGTCTGGGTCCAGTGCTGGCTAGATTTGGAATCCAATGGGTTGCACACTATGAGATTTAATCTTGATCTAATTTAATTAAGATTTAATATAAATTTTAAGGGTTAATTTTGAAGGAGGAAAACTATTTTTCCTCGTAGGATCTTCCAGATTTCACCAAATCTGGGATGGAATAAATTTAAAATTTTTTTATCCTATATATATTTTAAATCTAAATTTCTAGATCTAATCTTATTATCTGATATTTTAAATCTAAAATTAAAACTAAAACTATGATGAAAGAAGAAATACCTCAAGGGTTATCTGATTACCCTGTAGATGATCTCTACACAGCCCGAGATTCTGACGTAGCCATGCAAGCACCTGGCCTCTATCGGTATCTACTCAAGCAGGACCTGGAATGTCTTCTCCTCATGAATCTATGCTCCAAAAATTAGATCTAAATCTGATTAGGAAGATCTTCAAAAGTCTTCCTAAAGTTGGAGCAGCAGCCTGTCGAAGAAGTCCTGCAGCCTTCTATTCCAGGCATCACCATGCCTTGGATCTTTGCCAGATGGACGTCCAACTCTTTGGACATGAAGAGAGGAGGAAGGAGAGCAGGGACGATGTGGAGAAGAGGAGAGGGGGTGATAGCTATTGGGTTTTGTACATAAAATAATTTCTACCTCGAAACCCTAGGCGTAGCAGGGTTTATATAGACCCTGTATGCTGCGCAGTGCCACATCATTCAACCAATCAAAAAATTTCAATAAATTTTGGAAAAATTTTGATTGGTGGAGTGATATCATTTGATCACATCAGATAAGAACCCCACCCTCTCTCCTAAGTTGGCACCAACATTGGATAAGCTCAAGCAAGGTGGCGCCAAAGAGTCCATGTTTATCAGGACTCTTTGGATATTATCCATTTGGGGCGCCCACTTTAATCCAATTGGGCTCACGCCATAATCTGATTATGGCACCCAATTCAATTGGATTTTGGCATGTGGACACTCTACAAAAATCTTCCAATGAGCACTCTTCAGTTTAAGACCCATATGTCAATATTTGACAGATGTCCTAAAATGAAATTGGCAGGTGACAGGAATTAGTAGGTGCTTGTCTTAAATTCATCTCATGAATTAAGACAAGCCTTTTTTGAGCTGGACAAGCTTTATTTAGACTGAGAGAAATCTTTCTAAGATTCTCTGGATGAGTCAAATCATATTTGGCTCAGTAGAGACAAAAGATTACACGAGAAGAAAGTTAGGCTCAATCGTGTGCTAGCACGATTTCCTTGAACCTAATTGGATCTTATCCAAATCAATTGGGTTAGCCCAATTGATGACATCCAGATCCTAACCCTTATTTGTGTGACCCAGTTAGGTTTAATTCTGTATGGTAATGAGACATGTCGTGATCTCATCATCGACATCATCGAAACTCCTTTCGATGGACCAGAAGTCTTCTGTTTCAGACAATTAGAATGATCGATCATCAATATCATTCTAATTGCTCCCAAAATCCATCAGTGACACCTAGCAGTATGTGGTGGCAACCCATCAGAACTGAAGATGAACCTCTTGGTGCAAATACCTGTGTGATTGAGTTTCTCTATCATGAGTCCCGACTGAATTAGGGTTAAGGTGAACTCGTCAAACCTAACATCAGTCATATGAGTTAATCGATCGATCCGAGTCCGATGTGAAACCTTAATGGAAAACTCTTTTCCATTATTTCACTCTGCTATGGCCATGGGCTTAAGGACTCAATCTTTCAATGATCATAGGACTACTCCTCTCATCTACCGAGGTTGATAGATCCCATCTTGGTGCGACCTAGTTTTTACAATGAATATGCTACAGCCAACATACATCTCAAGGTTTCGAATGGCTAGGAGATCGAGTTATGGTGTAGTCAAACTATAACACACTCAAGGTGAACTGTCGATGCACCTCAGGTCAAAGAACTAGACACACAACTGCAGCATCGAGCTAGTCATTGACGAGAAGGTAGACTTCCTTATGACTGCTCGAAATGGTCACGCTCAGTACTCTCGTTCTCAATGAATACTTGTACTCTCACTTCGGTGTTTCCACACTATAGACTCAAGACACATCTACCCTAAGGAAGCGATCGTACACCAACCTTTCAGATCGATCACCATCCTCGTGATGATCCTATGGTCAGGAGCTGTTTATGAGTTAGTTATGTAAATTCATGCCTTAAATTTTCAACTCTTGAAAATATGAATTTACATTCCTACTAACTCAAAGAATATATCACAGACACAATGTACATAATGTGATAGAAGTTTAACCCTTTTATTCATTTATAGTCAAAATTACAAATTTGCCCTTAGATTTGTACAGGAATGTGTCAGCCGATCTGACATCTAAGGCACACATCTAACAAACTCCCACTTGACCTAATGCTAATTGGCTACATATCTAAGTTCCATCTTCTTAAGGTGGGCTTCGATCTTCTGTTGGCCCAATGGCTTAGTCAGCGGATTTGCCACATTATCTGTGGAGTCGACTCTCTTGACCTCGACATAACCTTTTTTGAGGTAATCATGGATCAGATGGAATTGCCGCTCGATGTGCTTGGACTTCTGGTGAGATCTTGGCTCCTTAGCTAAGGCTATGGCGCCATTATTGTCGCAGTAAAGAGGTATGGCATCCAATGACATCACTCCAAGCTCTGCGGCAAACTTCTTGTACCAAAATGCCTCCTTCACAGCTTTCGATGTAGCAATATACTCTGCCTCCATGGTGGAATCAACAATCACTGTCTGCTTGGAACTCTTCCAGCTGACTACACCACCATTGCAAATGAACAAACTCTCAGATGTTGACTTTCAATTATCTATATCAGACATAAAGTCTGAGTCTGTATATCCCTGAATCTGGAGTTCTCCATTCTCAAAGACTAGAAACATATCCTTAGTCCTTCTCAAGTACTTAAGGATATATTTCACAGAAGTCTAGTGCTCTTCATCTGGATTCGACTGATATCTGCTTGTGACACTCACAGCATGGGCTATATCAGGTCGTGTACATAGCATGGCATACATGAGGCTCCCTATTGCCGAAGCATAAGAGATCTTGCTCATGCGTTCAATCTCCTCAGGTATGCTAGGGCACATCTTCTTGGAGAGATGAATGCCATGTCTAAAAGGTAATAAACCTCTTTTGGAGTTTTCCATGCTAAACCTTTTTAGCACCTCCTCTATTTACATCTTCTGTGAAAGTCCTAGCATCCTATTTGGTCTATCTCTATAGACCTTAATATCCAGTATAAAGGGTGCCTCTCCTAGATCTTTCATAGAGAACTCCTTAGACAACCATACTTTGACTGAGGTCAATATGGGAATGTCATTCCCAATTAGGAGGATGTCATCTACGTACAATACGAGGAAGACAACTGCGCTCCCACTGACCCTTTTGAACACACATGGTTCTTCCTCGTTCTTGATGAAACCAAATATTTTGATCACATCATTGAAACGAGTATTCCAACTCCAAGATGCTTGCTTAAGTCCATAAATGGACCTTTGCAGCTTGCAGATCCTATGATCATCATCACTGGATGTGAAACAAAGCGACTGTTCCATATAGATATCTTCCTCAAGATATCCATTTAAGAATGCCGTTTTCACATCCATCTGCCATATTTCATAATCGAAATAGGCTGCAATAGCAAGCAATGTGCGGATGGATTTTAGCATGGCTACGGGTGAGAAGGTATCTGATAGTCAATGCCTTCGCACTGACTATAACCTTTCACTACGAGCCTAGTCTTGAATGTCTCCACATTTCCATCTGCACCTATCTTTCTCTTGAAGATCCATTTACACCCAATAGGTACAATACCTTCAGATGGATCTACCAAGGTCCAGACTTGGTTTGAGTGCATCGAGTCAATTTCTGATCTAATTGCCTCTAACCATTTCTCGGAGTCAATATCTGATATCGCCTCGTCATAGGTCTTGGGTTCATCACCATGAGCTCTATTTTTTGTGAGGAATATTTTCTCTACATCCTCTTGTATGGTACCTAAGTACCTTTCAGAAGGATGGGAAACCCTAGTCGATCTACGAGGTGGAAGAGGTTGTGTTAGGACTGGTTTTGATTGATTTGGTTCCTCAGGTTCTTTAGCTCGTTGCTCTTGGGAGACATTCTCCTTGAGCTTAATTATTCTTCCGATGCCACCATCTTGAATAAACTATTTTTCAAGAAAAATAGTATTTCGACTCACAATCATATTGTGGTCTTTCAGAATATAAAAATAGTATCCTAATGACTCTTTAGGATATCCTATGAACCGAGCTCTAGAAGGCCTGAACTCTAACTTGTCTGCCTGCTGTCTCTTGACATGAGCCGAACAACCCCAAATTCTAAGATGATTCAGACTTGGCTTCTTACCATGCCACATCTCATACGGTGTGGTAGGAACAGTTTTAGAGGGAACCCTATTCAATACATAAATTGCTGTCATGAGACAATGTCCCCAAAGAAATTCAGGGAGGTCCGTAAAGCTCATTATGGAACGGACCATATCTAATAGGGTCCAGTTTCTCTGTTCTAAAACCCCGTTGAGTTGAGGCATTCCAAGTGGAGTCTATTGAGAGACAATGCCATTATCCTTAAGATAGTCTAAGAACTCCCGACTAAGGTATTCACCTCCTCGATCTGATCAAAGAACCTTAATGGGCTTTTCTGTTTGTTTTTCTACCTCATGTCTGAATTATTTGAACCTTTCAAAAGCTTCAGACTTATGTTTCATTAGAAACACATACCCATACCTAGACATATCATCGATAAAGGTAATGAAGTAGATGTAGTTGCCTCTAGCAGCACATCAAATGGGCCGCACACATCCGTATGTACTAGGGCAAGTAGGTCTGTGGCCCTTTCTCTATGTCCCACAAAAGGAAGCTTGGTCATTTTACCTTGAAGGCATGATTCACAAACTGGATATGACTCAAAAGTCAACGGACTCAATAGTCCAGATTTCTCCTATTTGTTAACCCTGTCTTCTGCTATATGACCTAGCCTTAGGTGCCACAGATACCTATCATTTAGACTATCTCTAGGCCTTTTAATTCCTATGACATTCACATTTTGCTCAATATTAAATACAGATACATCAATATGTAGCTGATAGAGACCGTTAATAAGAAAATCATCTACAACTTTATTATTTTCATAAAAAATATTATAATGGTCCTTATGAAAGCTAATCACATAGCCTTCTTGTGCTAAGCATGAAACATAAATCAAATTTCTGCTTGTTGTAGGCACATAATAACAATCTCTAAGAAATAAATCTAATCCTAACGGTAATCGCAGAGGGTAGGTTCCCACGGCCACAGCAGCAACTCTTGCTCCATTTTCGACGCGTAGGATTATCTCCCCATCCCTCAGCCTCCTGCTCTCCTCAAGACCCTGCATAGAAGTGCACAAATGAGCACTAGAACCAGAGTCAAGCACCAAACTGGATGCAGAAGAAACCGTAAGATTAGACTCTAAAATGAGCATACCTTCAGAAGGACCATCCTTCTTGTTCTTCAGGATGGCTAGGTACTGAAGATAGTTTCGCTTCCAATGGCCGTCTGATTGACAGTGAAAATATTTTCCCTTATCAGCAGCCTTCTTCTTCAGTTCTGTCTTCTTCTTCTTACCATCCACCTTCTGCTTCTTCGCAGACTTCTTTTTCTTTCCAAAAGACTTTCTCTTGGAAGAAGTCTGCTCCACAATAAGAACTGAGCCTTTTGAACCCTTCATGAAAAGCTCAGTCGTAACTAGCATGTTCATTAACTCGGCCAAGGTACACTGCATCTTATGCATATGAAAGTTCATGATGAACTGATCATATACATCGGACAAGGACTGAAGGATCACATCAATCTGAAAATTCTTGTCTAAGATGATATCAAGCTTCTCAAGCTCCTCAAAATCCTTGATCATTGTCAAACAATGATCTTGGACTGACTGCCCATCACGCATCTTGGCCTTAAAAAGTCTTTGACAGACTTGATACTTGGCCGCGCGACTCTGTTCACCAAACAACTCTTGCAGGGGAGCCGACATTTGGTGGGTAGTCAAAATGTTCTTATGTTGGTGCTGCAAGTCATTAGACATTGCACCCAACATGTAGTACCTTGATTTGTTATCATCATCCGTCCACTTTTTTAGAGACGCTCTCTATTCAGCAGTCGGACGTGCTGGCATGGCAGGTAGATCCTGATCCAAGATATTTATCAATTTTTTGAAACCCAGAATAATTCTGTAGTTTTTCGACCAGTCTTTGAAATTGGGTCCAGTCAATCTGTGGGTGTCTAATATTTTGGTCAGGGGGTTTGAGGCAGACATATTTTCTGTAGAGAGTCAAAAGTTTCTAGTTAGATTTTGTAATCAAACTTAACCAATTTGTGTAGGGGTTTCATTTTTAAACAAATTAGGCTCCCACTATTTTCTCAGATCCCTACACTCCCTCGGTAGAGATATGAAAATCTTTGTAATCAGTGATTTTTAGTGGGTGGTGCGGTCTTACCGACTGGCTCACCACCTCACCTAACAGTTATTAGTGATGGGTCAATCGATGAGTGGACAACTCTTGTCCAATGATTCTTTAATCATGGTGCACCCGAAACTTGGTCTCTAATTCATGAAGCTCACCATATCCAGGATATTGCTCCAATCCTTAGTTAAGTCAGACCCACCATTTGCACGAACTAGATTCCTGATTGGGTCCCTCACCGCATCCAGAATATTGAGCCCAACCCATCCTCTAATTCATAGCATCCAATGCCTAATGGACATGGTTGCATCTTTTCGATGCAACTGAGCCACTGTAACCAGCCAAGAACAATCAACCCCGGGAAGGGCCCGTACATCCACAATGGTGGAAGACCTAGACTTAATATTTTCTTAGAGAGATTTGATTTAGGTCTCATTAAACTTGACTTGACATAGTCATAACAATTATGACTAACCTAGTGGCATGGGTTAGCTCGAATTGTTAGCCACCCTTAATCAGAACTGAGTCGACACATATGGCCAGGTAAGTGAGACCGGTGGGAGGGATATGCCATTAACTCGACAAGAACGCATTCGAGTCGAGTAGCTTTCAATTAAAAATCAATCGATCGTATTTGTCCAACTTACCTTAGACATCAAATTATCGAACCAGAACTAATTGGGTTAGCCTACAATCCAAGCTCTATCCTCTGAGCCAAATTAGGTCTTAACTTGATCGAGTCATATCTAAATATGATTCAACCTTGACCCAGACTTAATCTTATTAGGCTGGTCAATTATTAGCTTTCATGATCCCACCTAACCAACTCTTGATTCGGTTTGATCAACCTTTAGATATAATTGAGCTACCCAAGTCCGAACCCAATTTTATGAAAATATCTTAGATTTGAAATTATCAATTTTAGACCTAACTTAATTTCATAAGCTTAATTCATTAATTAAGTTTGGGTTCATAAACAAAGCATGTAAAATAAATCCTAGGGTTTCAGGATCTAGGGTTTTGCAGAAAAGTAAGTTTTGATTTCTGATTAAAGATGAACGCATGGCACCCCTACACGTCATATGAACACCCCATTGAATGAAAAGAGAGAGTCTTAAAATCCTACTTTGTTCTTATAACCGGACGGCCATGAGGAACACCTTAATCAAAAATATAAATTTAACTACAAAACTAGTTAGATCTAAATTAACATATCACATATACAATTTAAGATCTAACTAATACATGCTTTGCATACATCTCATGTATCAAAAATCAATCTAATTAACATACTTTCAGATCTGATACATCACATGTAATATCTAAAAAATAAGATTTAAATTTAATTATTCAAAATTAAATCTATTCTAGACAAGTTACTAGAACAATTCTACAACTAGTCTAGGCATGCAACAGATCAATTTTATGAAAAAACTAAAATTTTATTTTCTATTTTCTGATATAATTATAACACTTATAACATCAAAAAAATAAAAAATAAATTAAATTTAATTCATATTTTAATCTCATTAAAATATAAAACTTAAGACTATTCATGGATTCAACTAATCCTAGTCTAGTCATGCATCTTATGCATGTTAGATCTTATTAGATTTAATTTTTAAATATTTTAGTTTTAGATCCTATCACATCTGATGTGACATCTAAAATCTTTAATATCAGATAAATAAAAATTAAAATCAGATCTAAATTAGATCTAAAATAGAGCCAACAACCTGGCTCTGATACCAGTTGAAGGAGGAAAACCACTTTTCCTCGTAGGATCTTCCAGATTTCACCAAATCTGGGGTGGAATAAATTTAAAATTTTTTTATCCTACATGTATTTTAGATCTAAATCTCTAGATCTAATCTTATTATCTGATATTTTAAATCTAAAATTAAATCTAAAACTATGATGAAAGAAGAAATACCTCAAGGGTAATCTCATTACCCTATAGATGATCTCTGCACAGTCTGAGGTTCTGATGTAGCAACGCAAGTGCCTGACCTCTACCGATATTCACTTAAGTAGGATCTAGAATATCTTCTCCTCAAAAATCTATGCTCCAAAAATCAGATCTAAATCTGATTAGGAAGATCTTCAAAAGTCTTCCTGAAGTTGGAGCAGCAGCCTATCGAAGAAGTCCTGCAGCCTTCTGTTCCAGGCATCACCATGCCTTGGATCTTTGCCAGATGGATGTCCAACTCTTTGGACATGAAGAGGGGAGAAAGGAGAGTAGGAAGGATATAGAGAAGAGAGGAGGGGATGGCAGCTATTAGGTTTTGTGCATAAAATAATTTCTACCTCGAAACCCTAGGCGTAGTAGGGTTTATATAGACCCTGTATGCTGCGCAGTGCCACATCATTCAACCAATCAAAAAATTCCAATAAATTCTGAAAAAATTTTGATTGGTGGAGTGATATCATCTGATCACATCAGATAAGAATCCCATCCTCTCTCCTAAGTTGGCACCAACATTGGATAAGCTCAAGCAAGGTGGCGCCAAAGAGTCCATGTTTATCAGGACTCTTTGGTTCTTATCCATTTGGGGCGCCCACTTTAATCCAATTGGGCTCACACCATAATCTAATTATGGCACCCAATTCAATTGAATTTTGGCATGTGGACACTCCACAAAAATCCTCCAATGAGCTCTCTTCAGTTTAAGACCCATATGTCAACATTTGACAGATGTCCTAAAATAAAATTGGCAGGTGACAGGAATTAGCAGGTGCTTGCCTTAAATACATCTCATGAATTAAGACAAGCCTTTTCTGAGCTAGACAAGCTTCATTTAGACTGAGAGAAATCTTTCTAAGGTTCTCTGGATGAGTCAAATCATATTTGGCTCAGTAGAGACAGAAAAGATTACACGAGGAGAAAGTTAGGCTCAATCGTGTGCTAGCATGATTTTCTTGAACCTAATTGAATCTTATCCAAATCAATTGGGTTAGCCCAATTGATGACATCCAGATCCTAACCCTTGTTTGTGTGATCCAGTTAGGTTCAATTCTATATGGTAATGAGATATGTCATGATCTCATCATCGACATCATCGAAACTCCTTTCAATGGACTAGAACTCTTCTGATTCAGACAATTAGAATGATCGATCATCAATATCATTCTAATTGCTCCCAAAATCCATCAGTGATACCTAACAATATATGGTGGCAACCCATCAGAACTGAAGACAAACCTCTCGGTGCAGCTACCTGTGTGATTGAGTTCCTCTATCATGAGTCTCGATTGAATTAGGGTTAAGGTGAACTCGTCAAACCCAACATCAGTCATATGAGTTAATCGATCGATCCGAGTCTGATGTGAAACCTTAATGGAAAACTCTTTTCCATTATTTCACTTTACCATGGCCATGGGCTTAAGGACTCGATCTTTCGATTGTCATAGGACTACTCCTCTCATCTATCGAGGTTGATAGATCCCATCTTGGTGTGACCTAGTTTCTACAATGAATATGCTACAGCCAACATACACTTCAGGGTTTTGAATGGCTAGAAGATCGAGTTATGGTATAGTCAAACTATAACATACTCAAGGTGAACTGTCGATGCACCTCAGGTCAAAGAACTAGACACACAACTGCAGCATCGAGCTAGTCATTGATGAGAAGGTAGACTTCCTTATGATTGCTCGAAATGGTCACGCTCAATACTCTCTATCTCAATGAATACCTGTACTCTCACTCCGATGTCTCCACACTATAGACTTAAGACACATCTATCCTAAGAAAGCGATCGTACACCAACCTTCCGGATCGATCACCATCCTCGTGATGATCCTATGGTCAGGAGCTGTTTATGAGTTAGTTATATAAATTCATGTCTTAAATTTTTAACTCTTGAAAATATGAATTTACATTCCTACTAACTCAAAGGATGTATCACAGACACAATGTACACAATGTGATAGAAGAATAACCCTTTTATTCATTTATAGTCAAAATTACAAATTTGCCCTTAGATTTGTACAGGAATGTGTCAGCCGATCTGGCATCTAGGGCACACATCTAACAAATTTGATATGCTAGCATATTGTATTAACCCAAGTTCCTAAATTGGTTCAGTTCAAAGTGTTTAAGCTAAACTAGATCAGTTGTCTTTGACCTAATGGTATTGGGTCCAATTTAATTGAGTTCTTATCCAACTTGGAACAATTTCAAGTGTGGAAGGATTCCTCTGCACCCACCTAGTTTCACACCAAAATAAACTTGCCGCCCCCCCTTAATTAATGTGAGAAGGTGAAGAGTCCTTAATGAAGGCTCTTATCTTATCCTATCACCTTGTATTCTCATCCAAAACCTTAATGAATTCATGCTAATTTTACATGAAGAATTTATGAGGCATAGAAGAGATGGAGTCCTTCTTTGTGAAGGCACTTCTATGCCAAAAATAATTTATGGTGATTTATTTCACCGCATGAGAAGGTGGAGTGCCAAAAGTTGGTGCCCCTTGGTCCTTCCTCACAACCCATGGTCACCTATTTATATGGGGCATCTCATATGGATTAGGTGCTTGATTTTGGGTGAAAATTAGAGCTAAGTGGTATGTAAAATAGAAAAAAAATTTTGGAAAAAATCTGAGAAAAAAGAAAGGAAAATTTGAGAGGCAAAAGTTATAAGAAGGGTGGTGAGAGAATTAGCAAGTGTTGCTAGTTAGCCCTAGGGTTTAATTTTTTCATGTGTTAGAGCCCAAAATCATATCCTATGTTGTGAGATATCTATAGAGTGTCTTCTTGATGTAATTCTGGTGGTAAAATCAAAGGTGACTGGATTTTGATGTGATCGTACTTCAAGTTCAAAATCGACAGTGTTCTTGATAAGATAACGCTGCGGCTACACATCAATTAGGAAGGATCTTGGCCAACTTCCATGTGGATCACTATTGGAGGGCTTCTATTTTGGAGTCTCATAGAGATCACCCTCGTACCATATTACTTTTTGATGAAAGTATAAAATTTTATCCCTTTGCATGCTTGTTTTATTTTGATTAACATCGACAAAGTGATTCTAGGATTTGAGTTTCGGCTGAATAATTTTAATTGTTAAAGTTATTAATTTATTTATTTATTTTAAAATTTTTAAAATTTAATTTTTACTATATAATCAAAATTCAACAGTGGTATCAGAGCCACCCAATTAGATTTGATCAAATAAGTACAAAGTTGTAGTATAGAATTATTCTTGTTTATATATTGCCAAAAATATTGCATATGAACAAAAATATTGCATCGATTTTTGGCATCGATCTTTAAAATTAAAAATTATTTTTGACTTTATATGAACTATGGATTTAAATTTTAGTTATTAAAATTATGAATTTATGATAATTTAAAATTTATTGTTTCATGATTGCTAGATGCTTAAATCGATTTATGGTTAAGGATGCTATGCATGCCTAATTTGATTAGGGTTTGCTTTCTTATTTGATATGCTTGACATATGTTAAGTCATTTTATGCACCCTTATATAATCTTTGGCATGATTATATAATTATTCTATGATTTGTAAAAGCATGCCGAATTGCATAATATGTTTAGCACATTTTATGTAGTTGTAGTTAGGATATGCCGAGATCAGTTCAAAGATCTTCTTAAAAATTATATTAAGTTGTAATGTCGAAATTTACTTTCAATTCAAATGTTGAATTCATTTGATCAATTGGTGTCTAGAAAAGTATGAAAGGTGATTTTTTAATTAAATCTGTATGCTAGCCTGGCCAACTTTATTGGTGTCTAAGAAAAGCTACGGGAGCCTCCCACCTACTGACCTGACCAATTTGATCTTATTAAATTTCAGACTAAGATTGATTAGTGAAGTAGACACTACAAGAGCCTTCCTTCAAACTTGGTCAATAGAGTATGTCAAGATCTTAGTGAGATTATTGTACTATCCATAAGGCTTACTACAGAAATTGATATGATATTGACTAAGTGCATATTAATGCTTATGGCATATTTGAATAGTGTTGCTTTCTTATGCTATCCACAAGGGCAGCATTGTTTAAGTGTAATCATATGGGATTGAAGGGTTAACTTAACTAGAACACTATAATTTGTCATGCTATTCACAAGACTATAAATGATCTAGAGTTAAGAGAGAAAAATATTGAGAATTGTATGAGGTACAATTGATACAAAGTTACCTACTCTTGAACTTATGAATGCTTGTTGTGCTATCCACAAGGTGTTTGTGAGGAATAAGGATCTCAACCCCACTAAAAAATATAAGGATGTTTCTCATTTTTCATATTTGAGGGCTATAAAATTCGTTAAAATAATGGGAGACACCATTAGATAAAAGTCCTAATCTAGTTGTGCATATCATCATGAGTTGTCTGCTTATATTGTGTTCTTGTTATTATAGATTAACTGCACATATGGCATCCTCACTATCACTTAGAGGCATACTAGATGCAAATAAATTGCTCGAACCAAACTACATGGACTGGTTAAGAAATCTGAGAATTATTTTCACTCAAGAGAAAGTCTTCTATATACTAGATACACCTGCACCCGATACAATTGGAGAAGATGCTTCTTAAGAAGAAAGGGCTACATATAAGATATGGAAAGATGACAGTGTAACTATTAAATGCATCACATTTGCCTCAATGAGCAATAAGCTTCAGAGGCAATATGAAGACATAGATGTTCCTTCTATACTCCTTAATCTTAAGAAGTTGTATAGGAAACAAAGTGAAACTATTAGATATGAGATATCTAAGCAGTTGTTCCATGCCTACTGACTGAAGGCATCTCTGTGCAAACACATATCCTGAAGATGATTGATTTGATCACTCATCTGGGATAATTGAATTTTGCCATGGATGGTGAACTTAGCCAGGATTTAATTCTACAGTCTTTTCCTGACTCCTCTCAGTTTGTCATAAATTACTATATGAACAAACTGAACATCAACCTGTTTGAGCTGTTGAATATGCTGAAAATAGTACAGAGCCATTTCAAGGATGAAAAGGCTCCAGTTCTTTTTGTCGATAAGATCAACAAGAAGAAAGGCAAGAAGGATTCCAAGAAAAGGCTGAACCCTAAGAATGGCATCTCCAAGAAGAAGGCAAAGAAGGTCTCTGCTAAAGGTACTTGTCTATCACTGTGACAAGGAGGGGCACAGAAAGAGAAATTACAAGGAATATCTTGTAATTGTGAAACAGGCAACTGTTGCTAAAAATTTGTATATGATAGAAACTAAGTTATCATTAAGTACTTCAATTTTAGATTCTTGGGTATTGGATACCACCTGTGGCTCATACCTTTACAAATTGTTGCAGGATCTGTAAGAAATAAAGAGTCTGAATAAAAATGACTTCGAGCTGTTCGATGCTAGTAGAGAGTCTATTCATACCGAAGTCATGGGAATCAGAATTTTGAAGTTGCCTTTAGATAAAATTTTGAAACTAAAAATCTGTTGTTATATTCCTAATATTGTTAGAAATATTATTTCTATACCATTATTATTAGAACATGGTTTTGAAATAAAAGCAAAGAACAATGGTTGTTCTATATATTTTTCTAATAAATTTTATGAAAATGCTTATATTCATAATAGTCTTTTGTTCCTATCACTTAATGATAATGTACTTCATATTGATAATATGAAGAAAAGAAAGAGAGAGGATGTGAATGTTACATACCTCTCGCACTGCTGACTTGGTCATATAAATGAGTCAAGAATTAACAAGTTATACCAAGATAAATTCTTTGATCCTTATGATTTTGAATCATATGAAACTTGTAAATTTTGTCTCATGGATAAAATGATCAAGATTCTATTTACTGGATATGGAGAAAGGGCGAATGACATTTTGAATCTTGTACATACTGATATTTATGATCCAATATTGACTTAAGTTAGAGGTGGACACTCTTACTTCATCACATTTACTGATGATATGTCTGTTAGATTTTAGAGTTTGATGCATGCATGTGTTTCAAAAATTTTATTTTCTAAATACCATAGTAGAGAATAAGATTAAAATAATTTTAATCTTAATTTTACATGCATAAAAGCATAAAACCACATGATCTATTTCATATGCTGAAATTGATATATGCTGAAATTCAGATTATGATCAAATCACATATCTGTTTCATAATCTCTTTTTTTAAAACTAGATCTGAAAGAGAAGAGGTTCTCTCTTAGCTGTACAAGTGTCCGACCTCTATGAGTATCCACTCGAGATCAGCTTGGAACAGTCCTCTTTAATCTGAATTTTGGTTCTCTAAAATTCAGCCTGCTGAATCTGAACGAAGCCTGGATCGCGATCAACACTTGATCTTTCTCCTTGATCTTCTTCTTCTCCTCTTCTTTAAAATTTTTTTCTTGCTATGTGCTACTATCAGATATTAGAAACCAGCAAGAAAGAGGCACCCAAACTCTTTTGGGCATGGAACTCCTTGGGATGCGTGTCCCAAGGGGTGTATAGAACACCCAAGAGGAGAGAAAGGGAGAGGAAGAGAGGGCGTGGGGAGAGCCTTTGGGTGTGAGGAGTTGCTAGTTTTGATAATCTAGGGACCTTAGGGGAGGTCCTTTTAAATAGGTATAAGGATTGAATCCTATTCAATCTCATAATATAAGTCCTACTTGCATTAGGATTCCTATTAACTTAAGTTATCCAACTTACATTAGGAAGTCCATTAGGCGCCAACAATTAGAGCCCTCGCACCCATAATTAGACACCCCAAAACACACTCAAGAGATGCCCTATATGAAAACAAAGGCCTTCTAATCAATAGACACGCCCAAATTGATCAAATCAAGGTGGCACCCCATAATAACTATCAAAGAGATTCATAAGGGACTTGCACCCTTAATTTATGTGATCCATAACCTTAGACGCCGAAAAATTGAAGTCTCATAAATCTTATTTATGTAGGTTATTAGCAGGTAATTAAGTTAAAATTAACTTATCAAATAAGTAATCCCAACAGAAAGAGGAATTGGGTCCAACCATGTGCTAGCAAGGTTACCATGAACCCAATGGGTTTTTCTGAACCCAATTGATACTTCATAAGCTCAATTACTTACTTCAGGCCTAATCTCTTTGTTGTGTGACCTCATAGGTCCAATTCTATCTGGTAGTGAGACATACAATGATCTCTATCATCGTATCATTGAAACTCTTTTCAATGGGTCGGCATAATTCCACTCTAACTCAACAAGGATTGTCTATCCAGAACAATCCTAGTGGACTCTCACGATCCATTAGTGACACCTAACAGTATGTAGTGGCAACTCAGTAGAACTGAAATAAACCTCTAGGTGTAGTTAACGTGTGATTCAGTCCCTCTATCGTGAGTCCCGACTAGATGGCAGGTCATAGATAAATCATCAAACCTCAACATCGATCATATGATAGATTCAATCAGCTTAAGTCCATATGTGATTCTATGGAAACTCTTTTCCATCAATCACATTATTATAGACATAGACTTAATGACTCAGCCTCTTAAATCTCATAGGACTACTCCCTTCTGCTAGGGTCGATATATCCCATCTTGATGCACATCCCACTCCTACAGTGGACCAACCATCACCAACATCCACTACAAGGGCTCCTTGAGACCCATGTTGATGTGTCAGTCAAACTCTAGCAGCCTCACTGCGAGCAGTCGTGTCATCTCAGGTCAAAGGACTAATCATACAACTACAGTATCGAGAAAGTCACTAACAAGTGAGCAGACATCCATGTGACTTCTCGTGTTGGTCACGCTTAGTGCTAGTTTTTCTCCAACAACCACTTGCACTCTCGCTCCAGTGTCTCTATACTGTAGACTTGAGATCCATCTATCTGAAGAAAGTGATCTGTGCACTAGTCTATCTGGAACAATCACCATCCCCATGATGATCCTATGATCAAGAGCAATTTAGGAATCAACCATCAATGACATATGCCTCAAATTCTCAACTCTTTGAGAATATGTGTCATCATCTTGTTAATTCCTTAGATGATTCATGGATACATAGATATGAATGGTAATATAACTGCCTAATAAGTATAAAATCATGTTCTAGAGATATGAAATCTGTCAGCCAAGATTGGCTTCTAAGGCATACGTCTAACAATCTCCCACTTGCACTAAAGCCAATCTGCCATGTACCAAGCTCTATCTTCATAAGATAGGCTATAGTCTTAGACTAGCCAAGTAACTTACCAGTGGATCATCCACATCACATGTGAAGTTTGCTCTCTGCACCTCTATATATTTCTACTTGAGATAGTCACGTGTTCTGCTATTCTATGTGCTTGGATATTTGGTGAGACCTAGGCTCCTTAGCTAGGGCTATGGTGCCATTGTCTTTGCAGTATAGTGTCACTACATCTGATGGTATGACAACTAATTCTGCAACTAACATTACAACCAGAATGCATCCTACACATCTACAGTGTACTCAGCTTCAATTGATCGATTATTTGAAATTCTTCCAAGATATCGATATAGGAACACATCCATGATGTAGACATTCTACCTTCAACATCAGACATAAAGTCTGAATTGGTGTATCCTCCCACTCCTAGCTTTGATCCTTCTTCAAACATATCCTCAGTTCTTCTTAGAGCTTAAGGATGTTTTCACAGCAATCTAGCACTCACAGCCTGGATACAACTAATATCTACTTGTGACAATCACGGTATAATCAGTTCAAGTACTTTATGGCATACGACTATGTCCGAGAGGGTAGCAAACCCCTCTCTGAGATTTTTATGCTGAATGCTTTCAGCATCCGATCTCTGTACTTTACCTATGAAAATACAAGCATCCAATTGCATCTATCTCTATAAATCTTTAGGATGCTCACTTTATGTCTTTCATGGAGAAATCTATATTCAACCATATTTTAATCAATGTCAATATTGAACACTCCCACTGACCCTTTTGAAACCTATAATTTCTCATATCAGATTAAACAATTTGATCATATAATTGAAATGAATGTTCCAACTCCAAGGGTATTGAGGTCTTGTGATCACCTATCACAAGAAGTGAAATCCATAGGCTATTCCATATAGAAATCTTCAAAATATCTCTACTCAGGAAAGCTATTTCACATCTTTTCTTGGAGTCGACGTCTCACATCACCTCGTTGTAGGTTCTGGGATCATCTTTATGTTCTCTATCTCCCATAAGAAATAATTTTTTCTACATCCTCTGTTAAGTATACTCAAATACCTTTCGAGAAGATTGGAGATCCTACTATGTGTATGAGGTGGAGGAATACACGTCTACTGGTTCATGATTAATATGTTCTTAAGATCCCAAGGCTCCCTGCTCTTCAGAGACACTCTCTTAGAGCTTAACTTTTCTCCCACTACTTCATCTTGGTCAAACATTTTTTCAAGAAGATAGCATTGAGTCACAATCACATTGTAATCTCATCAAAAAGTAATATCCCAAACTCTTTTAGGAAGAGCTTTATAGACCTATCCTCTAACATATCCACCTGCTATCCTAGACACAGGCTAGACATCCTTGAATCTCAAAATAATCAAGATTTAATTCTCACCATGTCATATCTTATATGGAGTGGTAGGAACAGGTTTAGAGAGAACCCAATTTCATAGACACAAAGCATGTCCCTAAAGAAATATAAATAAATCAGTGAATTTTATTATAGTCCAGATCATATCTCATATAGTCCCATAACTCTTCTTATCTCATTGGACTGAGATTTACTAAGAGGGATCCAATATGAAACAATGCCATTTTATGAGATAGTTGAGAAATTTCTTTCAATGGTATTGCATTCTCGATCCGATCGAAGTACCTTCAGAAATTTTTTAATTTATTTCTCTACTTATATCTGAATTCTTTGAACCTTTCAAAAATTTTATATTTGTATCTCATATACAAAGTAGAAACAACTCCTTGGTTAGCACATCACATGAGCTGTACATATCAAATGTGTACAAGGACAAGTATCTCAGTGATCCTTTTTCTCTTGTCCCATAAGAGTAGCTTGGTCATATTTTCTTAAAAAGATGATGCACAAACTAGATTTGACTCAACAGTCAATGAGCCCAATCCCATATTTTTTAATTTGTTAATCATTTCTTCTCCAATATGACTTAGCTATAGGTTCTACATATACTTTAAATTTTATCTCAATTTTGGATCTCTCAGATCCAATGACATTCACTGATTGCTCAATTAAGTTTACATATGCATCAACATGTAAATGATAGAGACTCTCTCTAAGAATTAAATCCCAATGATGATCGCAAAGGACAGATACCCATGGTCGTAGCAGCAACTATTGCCCTATAGCCAATTCAAGGGTTACTTCCTCAGCCCTCTACCTTCCCATCGACTCTACACTAGAGTCTGTAGCTCAACTAGGAGAAAAAAAATCGTAAGGATAGTATTGAGCAATTTCGACATACCTACTCTAGGTGTGTCTTTCTTTCTTTAGGCTCTCCAGGTATTTATCTCTGAACTCTTTCAAGAATTCTTTGTTATCAATACTTTAACCAATTCAGATAAAGTGCCATAATGGTCTTTCATATGGTAGTTTACCATAAACTATCCATATAAACTAATCAGGGATCGCAGGATCAAATCCATAAGTAATTTCTTATACATGATCATATCGAGCCTTTTAAGCTCTTTAATGTCCTCAATCATTATCAAATAATGATCATAGACTGACTGTCCATCATGCATCACATGCACTGTGTAACTCTGATCATCTCATAATACTTGTGGATGAATCAACATATCGTTGATAGTGTACATGTACTCATGCATAGCACCTATCTTTATTGTTATTGTCCATTCACTCGTCAAGTATAGCTCATTGACTATAGGTTGGATGGGTTGTTAATATTAGAATAACCTGGTAGAGAATATTGCTTAATTTTCTAAAATTAATAATAATTTTTAAGTTCGTAAGCTAGTCTATGTACTCGATTTCGGTTAATCGATTGATATCTAGGATTCAAGCTAGAGGATTGAAAGCTGACACAATAAACAGCAGAGAACAAAGATTCTAATTGGATGTTTGTATTTATTTTATAATTTTACTCTAGAGATTTTTAGATACAAAAAGAGACTCTTACTATTTTATCAGAACTCTCACACTCTTCGAATGGAGATATAAAAATTCTAACACGATAATTGGATTTCTAGTGGGTGCTGCAGTCCCACCGATGCCGTGCACCTCACCTAACAATTATTGGTAACATGAATAAACACCGATGTGTGGACAACTCTTTATCCAGATGCTTCTCCAAGCATATTGCAGCTACTTGGTATCTAAGTCATGTGGGCTCACCTAACAGTTATTGCTTGCACTTCTTAGTTAAGTCAGACCCATCGTTCACAAGCAGGTGTAAAGCCGTCATTGGATCCCTCACCTAATAGTTATTGGATCCAACCCCATCTTTACCCCATAGTAACTCTTTGCTAATAAAGTGGTTGTGTATTTCCGATGCAACTAAACCACTGTGACCAGCTGAGAACAATCAACATCGGTAGCACGCCCGCACATCTACAACAGTGAAAAACCGTGGACTTAAAATTTTGTTAAGAGATTTGAGTTTAGATCTCATCTAATCAGTCATCACATGACTGATGTAATTAGTATAGGCTAAATCAAACCACCAAGCAACCATATTTGTGACTCAATCTTTCAAATTGGCTAGCTAAGTGGAGATTAGTGGGGGTCCCTCCCATTGCTTTCTTTAGACACTAATAAATTAGTCAGATAAGTGAACGGAATCAATTAAATAACCACCTTTCAATTATTTTTCTTAGACACTAATTGGATAATTGATCAGAATTGGTTAGCTCAAGTGAATTAGACTCAAATCAACAAGCCAAATTAGGTCCTTAGGTTAATCGATTCTACATATGGGACTCAATCGATTTGATCAACAATAATTGTATGATCATTAACTTAATTGATCTAACTTAATTTAATACTTGACTCGATTTAATCAATTACTTAATCGAATTAGACCCATACGTCTCAAATCAAAAATCTTAGATGCAATCCTATTACATGACCTAATTTTTTATTTTTTCATGATCAAAATCCTCATACACAAACATAAATTTTAGATTCTAAAATCATATTTTAGATCTAAATACTTTACAAAAAAATAAGTATTAAAATATAAAAATAATTTTCAAGTTCTAACATACAAACATATATCACATATATGCATATAAAATCAGATCTTAAATAAAACTTTAGATCTAAACATGATATCATATATCTCATATACTAATCATAGATCAGATTAAAGTCAAATTTATGATCTAAATATGTAATCATATATCATACATATGAATCAAAATTCAGATCACAAAAAAATTCAGATTTCATGCATGTATCTATTTCACATATACTAGAACTCTTTCTAGATCAATTTTCAGATCTATGCATGCATCAACATATCAACTATATATTTTAGAATTAAATTTAAAATAAAATTTTAGATTTGAAGATCCATCCATACATCTCATAAATTAAGAAAAAATTGATTTTGAAATTTTTTCAAAAATATATATATTAAAATTCAGCATATGAAAATCCGTGGCTCAGATATCACTGTTGGATTTTGAGGTTTGATGCATGCATATGTATTTCAAAAACTTTATTTTTTAAATATCATAGTGGAGAATAAAATTAAAATAATTTTAATCTTAATTTTGTATGCACAAAAATATAAAACCACATGATCTATTTCATATGCTGAAATTGATATATGCTAAAATTCAAATTGTGATCAAATCACATACCTATTTCGCAATCTCTTTTTTTAAATCACTCAAGATCAGCCTAGAATAGTCCTTTTTAATCTGAATTTTGGTTCTCCAAAATTCAGCCTGCTAAATCTGAACGAAGCTTGGATCGCAATCAACACTTGATTTTTCTTCTTGATCTTCTTCTTCTCCTCTTCTCTAGAGTTTCTCCTTACTATGTGCTACTACTAGATATTATAAACCAGTAAGGAAGAGGCACCCAAACTCTTTTGGGCATGGAACTCCTTGGGATGCGCATCCTAAGGAAGGGGTGTATAGAACACCCAAGAGGAGAGAAAGGGAGAGGAAGAGAGGGTATGGGGAGTGCCTTTGGGTGTGAGGGGCTGCTGGTTTTGATGATCTAGGGACCTTAGGAGAGGTCTCTTTAAATAGGCATAAGAATTGAATCCTATTCAACCTCATAATACAAGTTCTACTTGTATTAGGATTCCTATTAACTTAAGTTATCCAACTTATATTAGGAAGCCCATTAGGCGCCAACAATTGAAACCCTTGCATCCATAATTAGACACCCCAAAATACACTCAAAAGATGCCCCATATAAAAACAAAAGGCCCTCTAATCAATAGACACGTCCAAATTGATCAAATCAAGGTGGCACCCCATAATAACTATTAAGGAGATTCATAAGGACTTACACCCTTAATTTATGTGATCCATAACCTTAGACACCCAATAATTAAAGTTTCATGAATCTTATTTATATAGATTATTAGCAAATAATTAAGTTAAAATTAACTTATCAAATAAGTAATCCCAACGGAAAGAGAAATTGGATCCAACCATGTGCTAGTAAGGTTACCATGAACCCAATGGGTTTCTCTAAACCCAATTGACACTTCATAAGTTCAATTATTTATTTCAAGCCTAATTCCTTTGTTGTGTGACCTCATAGGTTCAATTTTATCTGATAGTGAGACATACAATGATCTCTATCATCGTATCGTTGAAACTCTTTTCAATGGGTCAGAATAATTTCACTCTAACTCAACAAAGATTGTTGATCCAGAATAACTCTAGTGATCTCTCACGATCCACTAGTAACACCTAGCACTATGTAGTGGCAACCCAGTAAAACTGAAATGAACCTCTCGGTGTAGTTAACATGTGATTCAGTCCTTCTATCGTGAGTCCCGACTAGATGGCAGATCATGGATAAATCGTCAAACCTCAACATCGGTCATATGATAGATTCAATCAGCTTAAGTCCATATGTGATTCTATGAAAACTCTTTTCCATCAATCACATTATTATGGCTATAGACTTAAGGACTCAGCCTCTTAAATCTCATAGGACTACTCCCTTCTACTAGGATCGATAGATCCCATCTTAATGCACACCCCCTTCTATAGTGGACCAACTGTCGCCAACATCCACTACAAGGGCTCCTTGAGATCCATGTTAATGTGTCAGTCAAACTCCAGCAGCCTCACTGCGAGCAGTAGTGTCATCTCAGGTCAAATTACCAATCATACAACTATAGCATCGAGAAAATCACTAACGAGTGAGCAGACATCCATGTGACTTCTCGTGTTGGTCACGCTCAGTGCTAGTTGTTCTCTAATAACCACCTGCACTCTTGCTCCAGTATCTCTACACTGCAGACTCAAATTCCATCTGTCCGAAAGAAGTGATCCGTGTACTGGTCTATCCAGATCAATTACCATCCCCATGATAATCCTATGATCAAGAGCAAATTAGGAATCAACCATCAATGACATATGCCTCAAATTCTCAACTCTTTGAAAATATGTGTCATCATCTTGTTAATCCCTTGGATGATTCATGGACACATAGACATGAATGGTAATATAACTGCCTAATAAGTACAAAATTATGTCCTAAAGATATGAAATGTGTCAGTCAAGATTGGCTTCTAGGGCATATATCCAACAATATCTAGATTTAGATATGTGTATTTAATGAAATATAAATCTGAAGCTTTTGACAAATTTAAAGAGTATCAAAGAATAGTTGAGAAACAAACTGATAAAAGCATTAAAGCTCTTCGATCTGATCAAGAAGAAAACTACTTGTCTAGTGAGTTCCTCGATCATTTAAAATAAAATGAAATTCTTTCTCAGTGGACACCTCCTTACACTCCATAATTAAATAGAATTATAGAAAAGAGAAATCGCACCTTATTAGATATGATGCGGTCCATGATGTGTGTCACGGATCTCTCCTTTTGGGGATATGCTCTCGAGGCTGCAGCGTATGTTTTAAATAAAGTACCTTCCAAATCTATCTTTAGCACTCCATATGAGATATGGAGAAGAAAAAGATCTAGTCTTAAGTATCTTAAGATTTGGGGTTGTCCAGCTTATATGAAAAATATTGATGGATATAAGCTGGGTACTAGATCAGAAAAATTCAAATTTGTAGGTTGTCTCAAAGAGAGTATAGGATACTACTTCTACCATCCTACTCAATAAAAGGTGTTTGTTGGTAGGCATGTCATTTTTTTGGAGAAAGAGTTTATCCAAGAAGAGGGCAATGGGAGGTCTGTTGAACTTGAGAAAGTTCAAAACCTACAACTCATCCAAGATTGACTAAATGATTCTCAACCAGATATGCACATTGTTGAGGCACGCCACTACACACACATCCTCTCTGAAGGTCAAGAAGAGTGCGTAATATACCACTCAGGAATAGATTTGTCATTGAGAATGATAACACATCCACATCATTGAGAATAATGATCCCATGACCTATTCGGAAGCTGTCATAAATAGTGACTCTAACAAATAGCTCAATGCCATGAAATCTGAAATGGACTCCATGTAAACCAACTAAGTTTGGACTTTGATTGATGCACCTAAGGGTGTGACCCCAATAGGTTGCAAATGGATCTTCAAAAGGAAGATTGGAGTAGATGGCCAGGTAGAGACGTACAAGACCAGGCTGGTGGCAAAAAGTTTCAGACAAAAATAAAGTGTTGATTATAAAGAAACTTTTTCACTGGTAACCATGCTCAAGTCTATTCGGATTATGCTTGCTATTGCTACATGCCATGACTATGAGATCTTGTAGATGAATGCCAAGACTACCTTCCTCAATGAAAATCTTGAAGAAAAAATCTTTATGACTCAGCCAGAGGAATTTGTCTCTAGTGAGAGAGCAAATCAAGTATGTAAGCTGAATAGATCCATTTATAGATTAAAACAAGCTTCGAGGAGTTGGAACATCCATTTTGATGAGACAGTCAAATTGTTTCGCTTTATCAAAAATGTAGATAAACCTTGTGTGTACAAGAATACTAGTGGGAGTGCTGTTGTCTTCTTAGTTTTGTATGTGGATGACATATTGCTCATTGGGAATGATATCCCGATGTTGCAATCGGTCAAGATATGGCTATCACAAAAGTTTTTCATGAAAGACTTAGGTGAAGCATCCGATATACTTGGTATAAAGATCTATAGGGATAGATCAAAAAAAATGTTTGGCTTATCCTAATCTAGGTACATAGACCTTGTATTGAAGAGATTAAACATGGAGGGAAGTAAAAGAGGTTACTTGCCCATAGGTCATGACATACAACTCTCTAAAAAGATGTCTCCTAAGATACCTAAAGAGAGAAATAGAATGAGTTCCATTCTTTATGCTTCGACTGTAGAATCAATCATGTATGCTATATTATGTACCAGGCTTGATGTGGCTTATGCCTTGGGCATTGTAAGAAGATTTTAGGCTGATCTAGAGGAAGATCACTGGAAAGCTATGAAAAACATACTCAAATACTTGAGAATAATTAGAGATGTTTTCCTTATATATGATAGATTTGATTTAAAACTGAAAGGTTATACTGATTCTAGTCTTTAATCTAATCCAGATGATAGCAAATCCATATCTAGATATGTGATCACCCTGTATGGTGGTGTAGAAAGTTGAAAAAGTTTCAAACAGCAAACTATTGCTGATTCAATCATTGAGGCTGAGCACATTGCTGCTAGTGAGACTGCTAAGGAGACCATCTGGATGAAGAAATTCATCTCAGAATTGGGTGTGATTTCAGGGTTTCAACAACCAGTGCTCCTTTATTATGATAATACTGAGGCAGTTGCTTAAGCCAAAGAATCGAGGTCTCATCATAAATCCAGGCACATCCTAAGATGGTTCCACCTCATTCGGGAGATAGTCAAAAGACACGATGTGATCGTGGAGCGAGTTGATATCAAGAACAATATAGTGGATCCATTCACTAAGGCCTTATCAGTGCAGTAGTTTGACCGCCATCTTGATTGCATGGGCATCAAGTATAAGGGTGATTGACTTTAATACAAGTGAAAGATTGAAAGAATAATGCCCTACAAGCCAATCGTATATGGGATGCAAGAGGATATTTTTTGTAATTTATCTTCCAAACTCATATAATTAACATTAATATTATTAATAAAATAGATATTTTTATTTTATTATATGCTACATCTTATTATTTTTAAGATTATAATGAACCCCATAGGTCTGGGCAATGGTTTTAGGGTCGTGATGAGATCATGCCAGTGAGACCTAAAATCTTGATAGCCATAACCTAAAATATTTTTAATCATTTGTTCACTTTGTCAAAGATCAATGATACTGATAAGACTGACATGTCCTATGTATGCTCAGAGATGAGGGTAGTTGATCTCATAACTACTTATGTGGTGACACTAATACAAGGATGTAGGTACTCATTAGAGAACGAGTTCACTGAATAGACCTGCAAGAGAATATCTGATGGAGTCTTATTTACATGTCAGTTGATGATTCTCTAATGAGAGTTGTGTAAGTGATTCTTTGATCTAAGATGGCCATAGTATCTTGTGATCCTCAGAAAGATAGAAGTAGTATCCCATGGTTACCTTAGGATACCCAATAAAACGAGCCTTAAAGAATCTAGCCTCTAACTTGTCCGCCTGCTGTCACTTGACAAAGATCGAACATCTCCAAATCTTGAGATACCTAAGAGTTGGCTTCTTACCATACCATAATTCATATGCTGTGGTAGGAACGGATTTAGAGGGAACCTAATTCAAAAGATGAATCGCAATAAGCAAAGCATGTCCCCAGAGGAAGTCAGGAAGATCTATGAAGCTCATCATCAATCGAATCATATCTAATAGGATCCAATTCTTCTTTTCGGATACCTCATTGAGTTGAGGTGTCCCTAGAAGTGTCCACTGTGAGACTATGCCATTATCTTTGAGATAGATCTGAAATTTTTCACTAAGGTACTCCCCTCCTCAATCTGTTCGAAGAACCTTTATGGGTTTTTTGATCTGTTTTTCTACTTCATGGCTAAATTCTATGAACTTTTCAAAAGCTTCAGACTTTTGGTGCATCGGATACACAAACCCATACCATGAATACTCATCGGTAAAGATTATGAAGTAAACATAGCCATCCCTGATTTGTACATCAAATAGACCACACACATCAGTGTGTACCAGGACTAATATCTCAGTGGCCCTTTTTTCTTATCCCATAAAGGATAGCTTGATCATTTTTTCTTGAAAATATGATTCACAAACTAGATAAGACTCAAAAGTCAATAGTCCAAGAAGATCATCTTTCTCTAGTTTGTTCAGTCTATCTTCTCCAATATGACCTAGCTTAAGGTCTCGCCGATACTTTTGGCTGATCCTATCTCTAGGTCTCTTAGACCCTATGGCATTCACTATTTGCTCGTTAATATTTATACTTGCATCAGTATGCAAATGGTAAAGATCATCAATCAAGAAAGTATGTGCTACAAGTTTATTTCCAAAATAAATAGAACACATATCTTTATTGGAATGAAAATTGTAATTATCCTATGCCAGTACAGAGATAAAAATCAAATTTCTACTAGCTACAAGTGCATAGTAATAGTCTTTCAAAAGTAAATTAAATCCTAATAGTAGTCATAGAGGGTAGGTTCCGACGGTCACAACAGTAACCCTTGCTCCATTGCCGATCCAGAGAGTGATCTTGCCTTCCCTCAGCCCCCTAACTTCTCAAGAACCTACATTAAAGTGCACAAATGAGCATTTGAACCAAAATCAAGAACCCAACTAGAAGAAGAGGAAAATGCTAGATTAGTTTCAATAACAGGCATTTCAAATGTATCTTCAAAAGGCCCATCCTTCTTCCTGCTCTTGACAGTCACCAGGTAGACTGGACAGTTTCTTTCCTAATGGCCTTCGACATTGCAATGGAAATATTTTTCTTTGTTGTTTGCCTTCTTAGGAACCTGTTTCTTGGGCTTGGCCTCATTCTTTTGCTTCTTTATGGGTTTTTCCTTCTTCTTAAAAGAAGACTTTCTTTTGGAGGAAGCCCGCTCCGCAGCTAAAATTGTACCCCTTGAACTCTTCAAGGTTCCCTCTGTAGTCACCAGCATATTCAATAACTCTGGTAAAGTAGCATCAATCTTATTCATATGGTCGTTCATGATGAACTGCCCATATGAATCAGAAAGAGATTGGAGGATCAGATGCACCTGCAGTTCCTTGTCCATGTTCATTTTGAGCTTCTAAAGCTCCTCTATGTCCTTGACCATTATCAAACAATGATCGTTGACCGACTATCCATCATGCATCTTCACTCTGAAAAGTCTCTAAAAGACCTTAAAGCGAGCAGTGTGACTCTGTTCACTATACAACTCTTGCAGGTGAACCAGTATCTCCCTAGTAGTCCTCATGTCTTCATGCTGTTGCTGAAGATCATTGGATATAGACACTAAGATGCAACACTTTGTCTTATTATCTTTATCCATCCGCTTCTCAAGTACATCTCGTTGATCAGCGGATGTGCAAGCAGGTAACACAGGCACTTCTTGGTCAAGGACATGTATGAGTTTTTCGAAATTGAGAATAATTTTTAGATTTCAGAGCCAATCTTTGTAATTTGTACCGGTCAACCTATTTGTATCGAGGATTCGGGCTAAGGGGTTTGAACTCGATATGGTTATCTACAAAGAGAACAGTTTTTAGTTAGATTTTGTACTTATAAGATTATTTGTTCTTGAGATTTTAAAAATAAATAAAGGCTCTCATTATTTTCTCGAATCTCCCACACTCCTCGGGTAGAGAAACAGAAATCTATACACGATCATTTTCAAGTGGGTACTGCAGTCCCATTAATCTATACACACCTCACCTAATAGTTATTAGTGAGTACAGACCAATGAGTGGATAACACTTTATCTATTGCTTCACTAAGCAAGATACAGTGGGCTTGGTCTCTAAGTCTCGTGCCCTCATCTAACAGTTATTGGCATATTTCTTAGTTAAGTCAGACCCATCGTTCACCAGTAGGTGCAAAGCCATCATTGAGATCCTCACCTAACAGTTATTGGGCCCAACCCCATCTCTATCTCGAGACATCAAATATCAATAGAGTGGTTGTACCTTCTCGATGCAACCGAACCACTGTAACCAATCAAGAACAATCAACACCAGGAAGGCACCCACATCTCTACAATGATGGAAGACCTCTAGACTTAATATTTAATGAGAAGATTTAGTTTTAGATCTCTTCTAAATCAGTAGATCTGATATCCGACTGATTAAATTAGGTCAGCACATCAATAAGTCTAACCATCCTAGTCAGCATGGGTGAACTCAAGTCAACAAGTAACCTAACATGAAACTGAATCTTCCAATATGATCAAGTAAGTTAAGATGCATGGGGGTCCCTCCATTGCTTTTCTTAGACACCACTCAAAATTGACTAGGTCAGATAATAGAATCAATTAAATAACCACCATCCAAATACTTATCTTAGACACCAAATTGATCGATTAGAATCGATCAGGTTAACCTATTGAAACGGGCTTGAACCACTGTGCCAAATTTGGTCTTGAGTCAATCAACTCACATCAAAATATGAATCGATATGACCAACTACAACTAAACTCAATTTTGAGCCCCTTTGATCTAATCCTAATCATCCATCGAGTAGGTTCTATCAACTGCTCAAAATTGAAAATGAGTTGTAGCCTAATCTAATCAATTAGATCCTAATTGTAGTTTGATCACTAGATCTAATTTGTTCAACCCATACCCACATACAACAATACAATTTTAGATCTAAAATAATTTTTAGATTATATTTTATTGCATGCAATTAGTGGTTTATGATCTTGAAACTGTTTCAGATCTAAACTTAGTTTCATATATCAAATATATGTAGTTTCAGATCTAAATAAAAATGTATCACATATACATCAAATTTTAGATCTAAAACTAAATTTATATAAATAAAATATATATAAAATTAGATCTAAAATAATGATTAAAATATTTTGAAAATACCTTTTCAAAAATTAATTCACATTAAACTAGGACAACCTTTACAATATAGGGAGTAAACCTTATATCAGGACAACCTTATATCAGTTTGATGTGAACTTTTAATCATTCTAATTTTAGATCTAAACTCAAAATTAAATATATCACATATGTTAATTTTTAGATCTAAAATATTTGATTTAATTATTTCAAAAATAATTTTTAAAAATGATCAATCTTGTGCTAGGACAACCTTAGCAATATATGGGGTAAACCCTATACCAAGACAACCTTATATCAACACAAAATTGATTTTAAATCATTAAAACTTTTAGATCTAATCTAAAAATCAGATCATATGTGTTTTCAAAATCTGTGGCTCTGATACCACTGCTAGAAAATTGGATAGGCAGCTGTTGGTGCAAAAATCTGCTTGCGTCGGAGAAGCTGGAATCGAGGAAGTCGCGGTCGCCGCCGGGACCTGCAAAGGAAGTCTAAATCGGAGGTGGGGTTGCTCCGGCAAGACCCTCTGATGCTCAAGTCAGTTTTCTGCCTCAACAAGAATGGAGTGCTCGAACGAAGAATTTAGCAGAGTTTTTAGATGAAAGATGAGAGCTTATTGAATAACGTATCTGGAGCCCCCTTTTATAGGTGGAAGGGGCGGTAGCCTGATAGTGACATCTGTAACCGTCTGACAGTGGGCTGCCCAGGGTCAGGCGGAGTTTGTTGCAGAGAGTAGTGGGGTGGACCCGTGGCAATCATCGGGGTGTGCCACGTGGGGCCTGCCGCGGGAAGTGGAGCGGCGTCCGCTGTCGTGACTCATCTGGGGGTGGTGGAATCGCACAGGATCCGCCGCAGGGAGTGGAGTAGAATCATGGCCGTTAATACAGCTTGTCAGGGAGTAATGGGGTCGCGTAGGGTCCGCCGCAGGGAGTGGAGCAGAATCATGGCCGTTAATACAGCCTGTCAGGGAGTAATGGGGTCGCGTAGGGTCCGCCGCAGGGAGTGGAGCAGTGTTGTCCGTTATTGTGGCCTGCCTGGGAGTGCAGATCCGTCAGCTGAAGTTCGACAGCGGTCGAAGCGGATGACGGAGTTTGGCTCTCGTAGGAGTCTGGGCGGAGTCCTCCTTGCGGTTGGAGTCGTGGGCGGAGCCCGGCTCCCGTGGGAGTCCGGGCGAAGTCCTCTCGGAGTTGAAGTCGCGGGCGGAGCCCGGCTCCTGTAGGAGTCTGGTCGGAGTCTACTTACGGTTGAAGTTGTCGGTGGAGTTCGGCTCCCGTAGGAGTCCGGACGAAGTCTGTCTGCAGTCGTTGGAGTTGAGGACGAAGTCCGGCTCCCGTAGGAGTCCGGGCAGAGTCTTCCTGCAATTAAAGTCAAAGGCGAAGTCTGGCTCCTGTAGGAGTCCGGACAAGGCTTACCGGCAGTTGATGTTGAGGACGGAGCCCGGCTCCCGTAGGAGTCCGGTCGGAGTCTACTTGCGGTTGAAGTTGTCGGCGGAGTTCGGCTCCTGTAGGAGTCTGGACGAAGTCTGTCTGCAGCCGTTGGAGTCGAGGACGAAGCCCGGCTCCCGTAGGAGTCCGGGCGGAGTCTTCCTGCAATTAAAGTCAAAGGCGAAGTCCGGCTCCCGTAGGAGTTCGGACAAGGCTTACCGGCAGTTGATGTTGAGGATGGAGCCCGGCTCCCGTAGGAGTCCGGTCGGAGTCTACTTGCGGTTGAAGTTGTCGGCGGAGTCCGGCTCCCGTAAGAGTCCGGACGAAGTCTGTCTGCAGCCGTTGGAGTCGAGGATGAAGCCCGGCTCCCGTAGGAGTCCGGGCGGAGTCTTCCTGCAATTAAAGTCAAAGGCGAAGTCTGTCTCCCGTAGGAGTCCGGACAAGGCTTACCGACAGTTGATGTTGAGGACGGAGCCCAGCTCCCGTAGGAGTCCGATCGGAGTCTACTTGCGGTTGAAGTTGTCGACAGAGTCTGGCTCCCGTAGGAGTCCGGACGAAGTCTGTCTGCAGCCGTTGAAGTCGAGGATGAAGCCCGGCTCCCGTAGGAGTCCGGGCGGAGTCTTCCTGCAATTAAAGTAAAAGGCGAAGTCCGGCTCCCGTAGGAGTCCGGACAAGGCTTACCGGCAGTTGATGTTGAGGACGGAGCCCGGCTCCCGTAGGAGTCCGGTCGGAATCTACTTGCGATTGAAGTTGTCGACGGAGTCCGGCTCCCGTAGGAGTCCGGACGAAGTCTGTCTGCAGCCGTTGGTGTCGAGGACGAAGCCCGGCTCCCGTAGGAGTCTGGTCGGAGTCTTCCTGCAATTAAAGTTAAAGGCGAAGTCCATCTTCAGTTGAAGTTGGCGACGTAGCCCGGCTCCTGTAGGGGTCCGGGCTGAGCTCGCAAGGGCTAATCCCGCTGAGAACTTCGACCGTGGGTATTTTGTACCCAACACTAGTCCCCCTACTTCTGAGTTTGAATTACGAATGAAGGAAGTACAGAGAGATGGGCATGGCCGAAGTTGTCCTCTCGAATCCTGCGCATAACCACCCTTGGATATGTTGGCATTTAAAGTGTGCACGTCAGAGCCCTTTTTTTCGGTTAAGGCGACCTGAAGAGTCTTTTCGGAACTTCCGTCGAAACGCGATCCCAAGCATCGCGCTACGGAAATTTGTGAACAGTCAATCCTCGATAGCGGCGAGTGGGACATGCGGGACACGTGACATGCACCAGTTGGCCTAGGGACACCCGCCGCCATAACTGCGCTTAGATCCGTTGGCTATTTAAACCCCCTACTCTTCCTTCGGGGCTTCATCCTGTCGAGAGGACGGCACCTTTCTTTCGTCTGAAAGCCTAGCCACTCAGCCACTTCCTCCGCACCGGTCCTTACCGTCTTCAGCCCCTTGATTCTTCTCTAAGGGGTTCCCACGTCATGTCCTCCACCCGGAGGCCATCCTCGAAGGGATGTCTAGGGCTTGGAGGAAGGCGAGGAGGAGAACAGCGGCCGGTGAGATCTCCGATCATCAAGTGGCCGCTGAGGATCCCCGTCGTTTCAAAGGGGGCTCAAGGAAGAATTCTTTCAACAACAGGGGTTTAATAACGGGGGCCGTCGGTAAAGATATTCTGCTTGAGAATTTTGGAGTAGCAAGGCGGGGTGATACCGATCAAGAGGGCAGAGCTGTCGTCACAAGCTGTGGTGGGATCCTTGATGCCGTCGGGGCCGAGGGATCAGAAGCGGTCGGCGTCGACGGTGAGGCAGTAAAATTTGTTGCGGGGGCGGTGGAAGTAGCGCATGCCGACCTTGCCGGAGCATTTTGGACGGTGGCTACCATGGAGTATTCGGTGATGACGCATATCTCTGGCGCCACCGTTGCCCCCAGGGTGACTCCGGTTCTTCTTGAAACAGGTCTTCGTCGCCACTGCCGTTGCCCTTACTGCCCCCGGGAATCTATCCCATCCTTTTCCCCCTAAGGTTGGGACTTCGGAGGTGGGGCGAAGCAAGGCGGGGCGAAAGCTGATAGGCCCGCCACACGCACTGGACACGAAATGGAAAAAGAAGTTTGCAGCTTGAAGCGGCTTCCGGTGTATCCTTTCCAAACCGTGTTCTCGATGTCGTTAATGATGTATTTTTTTCCTGGCCCACCGGGTCTTGTAACGTACACCTTGTTGGTTGAAAAATGAAAAGGAAATTTTGTTACCTCGTCTGCATCTTGCATCGAATAGTCGTCTGCCGAACTTCTTTATTCTTCTTTCTTCTCTCTTCCTCCTTTTCTTCTTTTCTTTTTCACGTCGTCCTAAGGTCACTGACGACCTCTTTTATTCATGTTGGATTGTTATTTGCCGAGCTCCTTTTCGACTTTTACGCCGTTCGAAGATACCCGATTGTCATTTTTTCGTCAACAGCTGCAGGTACGCTTGGGGCCATTCGGGCCTGGGGTCCCTCCTAGGGCTTGAATTCGGGGATCCAAGCTTCTGCCACCCTAAGTAAGTTGTCCTATTTTGTGTCAAAAACTTCCTCAAAAGCTGGGACGCCCGATGGGAGCCCCAGTCCTTGCGGTGACAGAGTTTTCTGTACCTCGACTGCTGTCCGTTTTCCAATCATAGCTGTCATGGTCCGTTGCCTTCCTTTTTCCTTTTCGCTCCAAATTTTTCTCCGCTGAAGTCAAGGCAAAGTTTGGCTCTCATGGGAGTCCGGATGGAACCCTCCTGTGATTGGAGTCGTGGGCGGAGCCCGGCTCCCGTAGGAGTCCGGGTGGAGTCTTTCTTGGCGTCATGGACGGAATCCGGCTCCCGTAGGAATCCGGGTGGAGTCTTCCTTGGCATCGTGGATGGAACCCGGCTCCCATAGGAGTCTGGGTGGAGTCTTCCTTGGCGTCGTGGATGGAGCCCGGCTCCCGTAGGAGTCTGGGTGGAGTCTTCCTTGGCGTCGTGGACAGAGCCCGGCTCCCGTAGGAGTTCGGGTGGAGTCTTCCTTGGCATCATGGACGGAGCCCGGCTCCCGTAGGAGTCCAGGTGGAGTCTTCCTTGGCATCATGGACGGAGCCCGGCTCCCGTAGGAAGTCTTCCTTGGCATCGTGGATGGAGCCCGGCTCCCGTAGGAGTCCGGGTGGAGTCTTCCTTGGCGTCGTGGACGGAGCCCGGCTCCCGTAGGAGTCCGGGTGGAGTCTTCCTTGGCATCATGGATGGAGCCCGGCTCCCGTAGGAGTCCGGGTGGAGTCTTCCTTGGCGTCATGGATGGAGCCCGGTTCCCATAGGAGTCCGGGTGGAGTCTTCCTTGGCATCGTGGATGGAGCCCGGCTCCCGTAGGAGTCCGGGTGGAGTCTTCCTTGGCATCGTGGATGGAGTCCGGCTCCCGTAGGAGTCTGGGTGGAGTCTTCCTTGGCATCGTGGATGGAGCCCAGCTCCCGTAGGAGTCTGGGTGGAGTCTTCCTTGGCGTCGTGGATGGAGCTTGGCTCCCGTAGGAGTCCGGGTGGAGTCTTCCTTGGCGTCGTGGACGGAGCCCGGCTCCCGTAGGAGTTCGGGCCTTCCACTTTGCTCGAGCCAGGGCGAGGTTCTCCTCCCATTCCCGACCCGGCTGTGGGGGCACGTTAGGGTGCTATAAGACCTCTCCCCCCATCCGGTCTAAAAGAATCGGGCCTTTGACTTTGCTCATGTCAGGATGAGGTTCTCCTCCTATTCCTGACATGACTGTGGGGGCACATTAGGGTGCTGTAGGGCCTCTCTCCCCATCCAGTCTAAATGGAATCGGGCCTTCGACCTTGCTCAAGTTAGGGCGAGGTTCTCCTCCTGTCCCTAACAGGGCTGTGGGGGCGCATATGGGCATTGTAGGGCCTCTCCCCCCATCCGGTCTAAATAAAACCGGGCCTTCAACTTTGCTCATGTCAGGATGAGGTTCTCCTCCTGTTCCTGACATGGCTGTGGGGGCGCATATGGGCATTGTAGGGCCTCTCCCCCCATCCGGTCTAAATGGAACCGGGCCTTCGACCTTGTCGGGATGAGGTTTCCCTTTCGTTTTTGATACAGTTTGTTTGCATTGTCCAAGGACATATAGGTATGTAATTTTCAATTAAAATAAAGTTACTGGTAGTACATCCGCAAGTTTTTCGAGCTCCACGATCGTGGGAGGTCGGCTCCTCCGAGTTTCTTAAGATAATAAGTTTCGTGCCGGACTACTTCTTTGACTTCTTATGGTCCCTCCCAGTTTGGGGCGAGTTTCCTTCGGTCCTGAGGTTGCGAGACAGCGGCTCGTCGAAGCACTAGATCTCCCCTTCCAAAGGCTTTGTTCTTAACCCGGGCGTTGTAATATCGAGCAACCTTCTGTCTGTAGGCCACCATCCGAATCTGAGCTATCTCCCATCTTTCTTCCAGTAGGTCGAGGTTGGCTCTAAGACCTTGCGAACTTTGATGTTCGTCGAACGTCACGACTCATGCTGACGGGAGTTTAAGCTCGATGGGGATGACGGCTTTCGTACCGAAGGCTAAAGCGAAAGGGGTCTCCCCCGTAGGTAGCCTCTGAGTAGTTCGATACGCCCACAATACATGATAAAGTTCGTCCGCCCAAGTTTCCTTCGCTTTTTCAAGTCTTGTCTTAATCCCCTGCAAAAGGGTTCTGTTGGTCACCTCAGCTTTGCCGTTCGCCTGGGGATGGGCTACCGATGTGAAGTTGTGGGAGATGTTTAGATCTTCACAGAATTCGACAAATTTCACTCCCGCAAATTGTCGTCCATTATCAGTGATTAGGGTTCTAGGCAGACCGAACCTACATACGATCGATTTTCAGACGAAATCTTATACTTTTGCTTCCGTGATTTTTGCTAGTGGTTCGGCTTCAACCCATTTGGTGAAGTAGTCGATCGCTACGAGGAGGAACTTCCCTTGCCCAGATGCCATGGGAAAAGGGCCAAGGATATCCATCCCCCATTGTGCAAAAGGCCATGGGGCACTCAAGGGTGTGAGCTCGATGGTGGGCTGTCTCTGGATGTTGGCGTATCTCTAGCATCGATCACACTTTTTGACATATTCAATCGAATCACGATGCATCGTTGGCCAGTAATATCCCTGTCGGAGCAGCTTATGGGATAAAGATCTAGCCCCCAAATGGTTTCCGCAAATCTCCTCATGTACTTCCCACAAGGCGTAGTTAGCTTCCGAGGGCCGGAGGCATTTCAAGAGGGGCAAGGAGTATGATCTTTTGTACAATTTGCCCTCATAAAGGATGTACTGGGAGGCTTGATTTCGGAGCTTCCGAGCCTCCTTCGCATCCTGGGGGAGAACTCCATCTCTGAGATAGGTTATCAGCGGGTCGACCCAGCTGGGCTCGTGGTCGATCTCCATTACGGGCCACGATTCTTCTGTACTCGGGTGTTTTAGAACTTCAAAGTGGATGCCTTTGGGCAATTCGGTCGGAGCCGATGTCGCCAGCTTGGAGAGAAGATCGGCTCTGGTATTCTCCAGCCTTGGAATCTGTCTAATGTTGAAGCTGCTGAAGGCGGAGGTGAGCTCTTTTACCTTCTCAAGGTATCTGGCCATACTGTCCTCCCGCACTTCGTAACTCCTGCTGACTTGCCCCACCACCAGTTGAGAGTCACTGTGCACCCGAAGCTGACTTATTCCCATCTCTCTGGCGATCCTTAGTTCGACGATCAGAGCTTCATATTCCGCTCCATTATTTGTTGCGGAGAACTCAAAACGCAGAGCGTACTCCACGATGACTCCCTCCGGACTGACCAAGATCAGGCCTGCACCTGCGCCCGACATGTTGGAAGATCCATCCACATAGAGGGTCCAAAAGCAATCGGAGGGATTGGTCTCTTCGTTTGGGGAGTTCGGTTGAGACTTCAGGTCGTCAACTTTGCTTTGCTCAGGTTCGGCCTCCTCTGGGATGGTGCACTCTACTATGAAATCTGCCAGTATTTGGGCCTTTACTGCTGGTCTAGGTCTGTAGTTGATGTCGAATTCTGTGAGCTCGATCGCCCATTTTGCCATTCTTCCGGAGGTGTCAGCCCGGTGCAAAACTGCCTTGATCGGTTGATCGATGAGTAGCGTCATGGTGTGCCCTTGAAAGTAGGGCCGGAGCCTCCGAGCTGCAACCAACAAGGCGTAGGTCAATTTTTCTAATTTGGTGTACCTGGTCTCGGTGTCCCTCAGCGCGTGGCTAATGTAGTAGACTGGTCGCTGGACTTTCGTTTCTTCTTTGACAAGGACAGCCGCGAGGGCCATGGGAGAGACCGCTAGGTATAAAAATAGTTCCTCCCCAGGTTCAGGCTTTGCCAACAGCGGGGGTGAGCTAAGGTAGCTTCTTAACTCTTCGAACGCCTGTTGGCACTCAGGGGTCCAACAGAAGTTCTTCGGCTACTTGAGGGTTTGAAAGAAGGGCAAGCACCGTTCGGCCAACCTCGCGATGAAGCGATTAAGAGCCGCTATCCTCCCTATGAGGCGTTGAACCTCTTTGATCGACTTTGGGGTGGTCATCTCCTGAATGGCATGAATTTTCTCTGGATTGGCCTCAATCTCGCGCCATGATACTATGAAGCCCAGGAACTTTCCTGAGGTTGCTCCAAAAGCGCATTTAGTTGGGTTCAGCTTCATTCTATACTTTCAGAGAGCGTCAAAGGTCTCCTCGAGGTCGGTGACATGATTTCTGGAAGACTTGCTTTTTACGAGTGTTGGTGCAAAAATCTGCTTGCACCGGAGAAGCTGGAGTCGAGGAAGTCGCGGTCGCCGCCGGGACCTGCAAAGGAAGTCTAAACCGGAGGTGGGGTTGCTCCGGCAAGACCCTCCGATGCTCAAGTCAGTTCTCTGTCTCAACAAGAATGGAGTGCTCGAACGGAGAATTTAGCAGAGTTTTTAGATGAAAGATGAGAGCTTATTGAATAACGTATCTGGAGCCCCCTTTTATAGGCGGAGGGGGCGGTAGCCTGATAGTGACATCTGTAACCGTCTGGCAGCGGGCTGCCCAGGGTCAGGCAGAGTTTGTTGCAGAGAGTAGTGGGGTGGACCCGTGGCAATCATCGGGGTGTGCCACGTGGGGCCTGTCGTGAAAAATGGAGCGGCGTCCGCTGTCGTGACTCATCTGGGGGTGGTGGAATCGCACAGGATCCGCCGCAGGGAGTCGAGCAGAATCATGGCCGTTAATACAGCCTGTCAGGGAGTAATGAGGTCGCGTAGGGTCCGCCGCAGGGAGTGGAGCAGAATCATGGCCGTTAATACAGCCTGTCAGGGAGTAATGGGGTCGCGTAGGGTCCGCCGCAGGGAGTGGAGCAGAATCATGGCCGTTAATACAGCCTGTCAGGGAGTAATGGGGTCGCGTAGGGTCTGCCGCAGGGAGTGGAGCAGTGTTGTCCGTTATTGTGGCCTGCCTGGGAGTGCAGATCCGTCGACTGAAGTTCGACAGCGGTCAGAGCGGATGACGAAGTTTGGCTCCCGTAGAAGTCCGGACGGAGTCCTCCTTGCGGTTGGAGTCGGGGGCGGAGCTCGGCTCCCGTGGGAGTCCGGGCGGAGTCCTCTCGGGGTTTGAGTCACGGGCGGAGCTCGGCTCCCGTAGGAGTCCGGTTGGAGTCTACTTGCGATTGAAGTTGTCGGCGGAGTCGGACTCCCGTAGGAGTCCGGACGAAGTCTGTCTGCAGTCGTTGGAGTCGAGGATGAAACCGGGCTCCCGTAGGAGTCCGGGCGGAGTCTTCCTGCAATTAAAGTCAAAGGCGAAGTCCGGCTCCCGTAGGAGTCCGGACAAGGCTTACCGGAAGTTGATGTTGAGGATGGAGCCCGGCTCCCGTAGGAGTCCGGTCGGAGTCTACTTGCAGTTGAAGTTGTCGGCGGAGTCCAGCTCCCGTAGGAGTCCGGACGAAGTCTGTCTGCAGCCGTTGGAGTCGAGGATGAAGCCCGGCTCCCGTAGGAGTCCGGGCGGAGTCTTCCTGCAATTAAAGTCAAAGGCGAAGTCCGACTCCCGTAGGAGTCCGGACAAGGCTTACCGACAGTTGATGTTGAGGACGGAGTCCGGCTCCCGTAGGAGTCCGGTCGGAGTCTACTTGCGGTTGAAGTTATCGGCGGAGTCCGGCTCCCGTAGGAGTCCGGACGAAGTCTGTCTGCAGCCGTTGGAGTCGAGGACGAAGCCCGGCTCCCGTAGGAGTCCGGGCGGAGTCTTCCTGCAATTAAAGTCAAAGGCGAAGTCCTTCTTCAGTTGAAGTTGGTGACGTAGCCCGGCTCCTGTAGGGGTCCGGGCTGAGCTCGCAAGGGCTAATCCCGTTGAGAACTTCGACCGTGGGTATTTTGTACCCAACACTAGTCCCCCTACTTCCGAGTTTGAATTACGAATGAAGAAAGTACAGAGAGATGGGCATGGCCGAAGTTGTCCTCTCGAATCCTGCGCATAACCGCCCTTGGATATGTTTGCATTTAATGTGTGCACGTCAGAGCCCTTTTTCCGGTTAAGGCGACCTGAAGAGTCTTTTCGAAACTCCCGCCGAAATGCGATCCCAAGCGTCGCGCTACGAAAATTTGCGAACAGTCAATCCTCGATAGCGGTGAGTGGGACATGCGGGACACGTGGCATGCACCAGTTGGCCTAGGGACACCCACCGCCATAACTGCGCTAAGATTCGTTGGCTATTTAAACCCCCTACTCTTCCTTCGGGGCTTCATCCTACCGAGAGGACGGCACCTTTCTTTCGTCTGAGAGCCTAGCCACTCAGCCACTTCCTCCGCACCGGTCATTGCCATCTTCAGCCCCTTGATTCTTCTCTAAGGGGTTCCCACGTCATGTCCTCCACCCCGGAGGCCATCCTCGAAGGGATGTCTAGGGCTTGGAGGAAGGCGAGGAGGAGAACAGCGGCTGGTGAGTTCTCCGATCATCAAGTGGCCACTGAGGATCCCCATCGTTTCAAAGGGGGCTCAAGGAAGAATTCCATCAACAACAGGGATTTAATAACGGGGGCCATCCATAAAGGTATTCTGCCCGAGAATTTTGGAGTAGCAAGGCGGGGTGATACCGGTCAAGAGGGCAGAGCTGTCGTCACAAGCTGTGGCGGGATCCTTGATGCCGTCGGGGCTGAGGGACCAGAAGCGGTCGGCATCGACGGTGGGGCAGTAAAATTTGTTGCGGGGGCGGTGGAAGTAGCTCATGCCGACCTGGCCGGAGCATTTTGGATGGTGGTTACCACGGAGTATTCGGTGATGACGCATATCTCTGGCGCCACTGTTGCCCCCAGGGTGACTCCGGTTCTTCTTGAAACAGGTCTTCATCGCCGCTACCGTTGCCCTTACCGCCCCCGGGAATCTATCCCATCCTTTTCCCCCTGAGGTTGGGACTTCGGAGGTGGGGCGAAGCAAGGCGGGGCGAAAGCCGATAGGCCCGCCACACGCACTGGACACGAAATGGGAAGAGAAGTTTGCAGCTTGATGCGGCTTCCAGTGTATCCTTCCCAAACCGTGTTCTCGATGTCGTTGATGATGTATTTTTTTTCTGGCCCACCGGGTCTTGTAGCGTACACCTTGTTGGTTGAAAAATGAAAAAGAGATTTTGTTACCTCGTCTGCATCTTGCATCGAATACTCGTCTGCCGAACTTCTTTATTCTTCTTTCTTCTCTCTTCCTCCTTTTCTTCTTTTCTTTTTCACGTCATCCTAAGGTCATTGACGACCTCTTTTATTCGTGTTGGATTGTTATTTGCCGAGCTTCTTTTCGACTTTTACGCCATTCAAAGATACCCAGTTGTCATTTTTCCGTCAATGGCTGCAGGTTCGCTTGGGGCCATTCGGGCCTGGGGTCCCTCCTAGGGCTTGAATTCGGGGATCCAAGCTTCTGCCACCCTAAGTAAGTTATCCTATTTTGTGTCGAAAACTTCCTCAAAAGCAGGGACAACCGATGGGAGCCCCAGTCCTTGCGGTGACAGAGTTTTCTGTACCTCGACCGCTGTCCGTTTTCCAATCGTAGCTGTCATGGTCCGTTGCCTTCCTTTTTCCTTTTCGCTCGGAATTTTTCTCCGCTGAAGTCAAGGGGAAGTTCAGCCCCTGTGGGAGTCCGGACGGAACCCTCCTGTGATTGGAGTCATGGGTGGAGCCCGGCTCCCATAGGAGTCCGGGTGGAGTCTTTCTTGACGTCATGGATGGAACTTGGCTCCCGTAGGAATCCGGGTGGAGTCTTCCTTGGCGTCGTGGATGGAACCCGGCTCCCGTAGGAGTCTGGGTGGAGTCTTCCTTGGCGTCGTGGATGGAGCCCGGCTCCCGTAGGAGTCCGGGTGGAGTCTTCCTTGGCGTCGTGGATGGAGCCCGGCTCCCGTAGGAGTTCGGGTGGAGTCTTCCTTGGCGTCGTGGACGGAGCCCGGCTCCCGTAGGAGTCCAGGTGGAGTCTTCCTTGGCATCGTGGACGGAGCTCGGCTCCCGTAGGAGTCTGGGTGGAGTCTTCCTTGGCATCGTGGATGGAACCCGACTCCCGTAGGAGTCCGGGTGGAGTCTTCCTTGGCATCGTGGATGGAGTCCGGCTCCCGTAGGAGTCCGGATGGAGTCTTCCTTGGCATCGTGGATGGAGCCCGGCTCCCGTAGAAGTCCGGGTGGAGTCTTCCTTGGCGTCGTGGATGGAGCCCGGCTCCCGTAGGAGTTCGGGTGGAGTCTTTCTTGGCGTCGTGGATGGAGCCCGGCTCCCGTAGGAGTCCGGGTGGAGTCTTCCTTGGTGTCGTGGATGGAGCCCGACTCCCATAGGAGTCCGAGTGGAGTCTTCCTTGGCATCGTGGACAGAGCTCGGCTCCCGTAGGAGTCCGAGTGGAGTCTTCCTTGGCATCGTGGACGAAATCCAGCTCCCGTAGGAGTCCGGGTGGAGTCTTCCTTGGCATCGTGGATGGAGCCCGGCTCCCGTAGGAGTCCGGGTGGAGTCTTCCTTGGCGTCGTGGACGGAGCCCGGCTCCCGTAGGAGTCCGGGTGGAGTCTTCCTTGGCGTCGTGGATGGAGCCCGACTCCCGTAGGAGTCCGGGTGGAGTTTTCCTTGGCATCATGGATGGAGCCCGGCTCTCGTAGGAGTCCGGGTGGATTCTTCCTTGGCGTCGTGGACGGAATCCGGCTCCCGTAGGAGTCCGGGTGGAGTCTTCCTTGGCGTCGTGGATGGAATCCGGCTCCCGTAGGAGTCCGGATGGAGTCTTCCTTGGCGTCGTGGATGGAGCCCGGCTCCCGTAGGAGTCCGGGTGGAGTCTTCCTTGGCATCGTGGACGGAACCCGGCTCCCGTAGGAATTCGGGTGGAGTCTTCCTAGGCGTTGTGGACGGAGTCCGGCTCCCGTAGGAGTCCGGGTGGAGTCTTCCTTGGCGTCGTGGACGGAGCCCGGCTCCCGTAGGAGTCCGGGTGGAGTCTTCCTTGGCGTCGTGGATGGAGCCCGGCTCCCGTAGGAGTCCGGGTGGAGTCTTCCTTGGTGTCGTGGATGGAGCTCGACTCCTATAGGAGTCCGAGTGGAGTCTTCCTTGGCATCGTGGACAGAGCTCGGCTCCCGTAGGAGTCCGAGTGGAGTCTTCCTTGGCATCGTGGACGAAATCCAGCTCCCGTAGGAGTCCGGGTGGAGTCTTCCTTGGCATCGTGGATGGAGCCCGGCTCCCGTAGGAGTCCGGGTGGAGTCTTCCTTGGCGTCGTGGACGGAGCCCAGCTCCCGTAGGAGTCCGGGTGGAGTCTTCCTTGGCGTCGTGGATGGAGCCCGACTCCCGTAGGAGTCCGGGTGGAGTTTTCCTTGGCATCATGGATGGAGCCCGGCTCTCGTAGGAGTCCGGGTGGATTCTTCCTTGGCGTCGTGGATGGAATCCGGCTCCCGTAGGAGTCCGGGTGGAGTCTTCCTTGGCATCGTGGATGGAATCCGGCTCCCGTAGGAGTCCGGATGGAGTCTTCCTTGGCGTCGTGGATGGAGCCCGGCTCCCGTAGGAGTCCGGGTGGAGTCTTCCTTGGCATCGTGGACGGAACCCGGCTCCCGTAGGAATTCGGGTGGAGTCTTCCTAGGCGTTGTGGACGGAGTCCGGCTCCCGTAGGAGTCCGGGTGGAGTCTTCCTTGGCGTCGTGGACGGAGCCCGGCTCCCGTAGGAGTCCGGGTGGAGTCTTCCTTGACGTCGTGGATGCCCGTAGGAGTCCGGGTGGAGTCTTCCTTGGCGTCGTGGATGGAGCCCGGCTCCCGTAGGAGTCCGGGTGGAGTCTTCCTTGGCGTCGTGGATGGAGCCCGGCTCCCGTAGGAGTTCGGGCCTTCCACTTTGCTCGAGCCAGGGCGAGGTTCTCCTCCCGTTCCCGGCCCGACTATGGGGGCGCGTTAGGGCACTGTAAGGCCTCTCCCCCCATCCGGTCTAAAAGAACCGGGCCTTTGACTTTGCTCATGTCAGGACGAGGTTCTCCTCCTGTTCCTGACATGGCTGTGGGGGCACATTAGGGCACTGTAGGGCCTCTCCCCCCATCCGATCTAAATGGAACCGGGCCTTCGACCTTGCTCAAGTTAGGGCGAGGTTCTCCTCCTGTCCCTAACAGAGCTGTGGGGGCGCATATGGGAGTTGTAGGGCCTCTCCCCCCATCCGGTCTAAATGGAACCGGGCCTTCGACTTTGCTCATGTCAGGACGAGGTTCTCCTCCTGTTCCTGACATGGCTGTGGGGGCGCATATGGGCATTGTAGGGCCTCTCCCCCCATCCGGTCTAAATGGAACCGGGCCTTCGACCTTGTCGGGACGAGGTTTCCCTTTCGTTTTTGATACAGTTTGTTTGCATTGTCCAAGGACATATAGGTATGTGATTTTCAATTAAAATGAAGTTACTGGTAGTACATCCGCAAGTTTTTCGAGCTCCACGGTCGCGGGAGGTCGGCTCCTCCGAGTTCCTTAAGATAATAAGTTCCGGGCCGGACTACTTCTTTGACTTGATATGGTCCCTCCCAGTTTGGGGCGAGTTTTCCTCGGTCCTGAGGTTGCGAGACAGCGGCTCATCGAAGCACTAGATCTCCCCTTCCAAAGGCTTTGCTCTTAACCCGGGCGTTGTAATATCGAGCAACCTTTTGTCTGTAGGCCACCATCCGAACCTGAGCTATCTCCCATCTTTCTTCCAGTAGGTCGAGGTTGGCTCTAAGACCTTGCGAACTTTGATGTTCGTCGAACGCCACGACTCATGCTGACGGGAGTTTAAGCTCAATGGGGATGACGGCTTCCGTACCGAAGGCTAAAGCGAAAGGGGTCTCCCCCGTAGGTAGCCTCTGAGTAGTTCGATACGCCCACAATACATGATAAAGTTCGTCCGCCCAAGTTTCTTTCACTTTTTCAAGCCTTATCTTAATCCCCTGCAAAAGGGTTCTGTTGGTCACCTCAGCTTCGCCGTTCGCCTGGGGATGGGCTACCGATGTGAAGTTGTGGGAGATGTTTAGATCTTCACAGAATTCGGCAAATTTCGCTCCCGCAAATTGTCATCCATTATCAGTGATTAGGGTTATAGGAAGACCGAACCTGCACACGATCGATTTTCAGACGAAATCTTATACTTTTGCTTCCGTGATTTTTGCTAGTGGTTCGGCTTCAACCCATTTGGTGAAGTAGTCGATCGCTACGAGGAGGAACTTCCTTTGCCCAGATGCCAGGGGAAAAGGGCCAAGGATATCCATCCCCCATTGTGCAAAAGGCCATGGGGCACTCAAGGGTGTGAGCTCGGTGGTGGGCTGTCTCTGGATGTTGGCGTATCTCTGGCATCGATCACACTTTTTGACATATTCAACCGAATCACGATGCATCATTGGCCAGTAATATCCCTGGCGGAGCAGCTTGTGGGATAAAGATCTAGCCCCCAAATGGTTTTCGTAAATCCCCTCATGTACTTCCCACAAGGCGTAGTTAGCTTCCGAGGGCCGGAGGCATTTCAAGAGGGGCAAGGAGTATGATCTTTTGTACAATTTGCCCTCATAAAGGATGTACCGGGAGGCTTGATTTCGGAGCTTCTGAGCCTCCTTCGTATCCTGGGAGAGAACTCCATCTCTGAGATAGGTTATCAGCGGGTCGACCCAGCTGGGCTCGTGGTCGATCTCCATTACGGGCCACGATTCTTCTGTACTCGGGTGTTTTAGAACTTCAAAGAGGATGCCTTTGGGCAATTCGGCTGGAGCCGATGTCGCCAGCTTGGAGAGAAGATCGGCTCTGGTATTCTCCAGCCTTGGAATCTGTCTAATGTTGAAGCTGCTGAAGGCGGGGGTGAGCTCTTTTACCTTCTCAAGGTATCTGGCCATACTGTCCTCCCGCGCTTCGTAACTCCCGCTGACTTGCCCCACCACCAGTTGAAAGTCACTGTGCACCCGAAGCTGACTTATTCCCAGCTCTCTGGCGATCCTTAGTTCGACGATTAGAGCCTCATATTCCACTCCATTGTTTGTTGCGGGGAACTCGAAACGCAGAGCATACTCCACGATGACTCCCTCCGGACTGACCAAGATCAGGCCTGCACCTGCGCCCGACATGTTGGAAGATCCATCCACATAGAGGGTCCAAAAGCAATCGGAGGGATTGGTCTCTTCGTTTGGGGAGTTCGGTTGAGACTTCAGGTCGTCAACTTTGCTTTGCTCAGGTTCGGCCTCCTCTGGGATGGTGCACTCTACTATGAAATCTGCCAGTATTTGGGCCTTTACTGCTGGTCTAGGTCTGTAGTTGATGTCGAATTCTGTGAGCTCGATCGCCCATTTTGCCATTCTTTCGGAGGTGTCAGCCCGATGCAAAACTACCTTGATCGGTTGATCGATGAGTAGCGTCACGGTGTGCCCTTGAAAGTAGGGCCGGAGCCTCTGAGCTGCAACCAACAAGGCGTAGGTCAGTTTTTCTAATTTGGTGTACCTGGTCTCGGTGTCCCTCAGCACGTGGCTAATGTAGTAGACTGGTCGCTGGACTTTCGTTTCTTCTTTGACAAGGACGGCCGCGAGGGCCATGGGAGAGACCGCTAGGTATAAAAATAGTTCCTCCCCAGGTTCAGGCTTTGCCAACAGCGGGGGTGAGCTAAGGTAGCTTCTTAACTCTTCGAACGCCTGTTGGCACTCAGGGGTCCAACAGAAGTTCTTCGACTGCTTGAGGGTTTGAAAGAAGGGCAAGCACCGTTCGGCCGACCTCGCGACGAAGCGATTAAGAGCCGCTATCCTCCCTATGAGGTGCTGAACCTCTTTGATCAACTTTGAGGCGGTCATCTCCTGGATGGCGTGAATTTTCTCTGGATTGGCCTCAATCCCGCGCCCTGATACCATGAAGCCCAGGAACTTTCCTGAGGTTACTCTGAAAGCGCATTTAGTTGGGTTCAGCTTCATTCTATACTTTCGGAGAGCGTCAAAGGTCTCCTCGAGGTCGGCGATATGATTTCTGGAAGACTTGCTTTTTACAAGCATATCGTCCATGTAGACCTCCATGTTTCGGCCGATCTACTCTTTGAAGATTTTGTTCACCAACCGTTGGTAGGTTGCGCCCGCATTCTTGAGGCCAAAAGGCATGACCCTGTAACAGTAAAGGCCGTGATTAGTGATGAAAGCTATCTTTTCTTCATCTTCCGACGCCATTCTAATTTGATTATAGCTGGAGAACACATCCATAAAGGTGAGGAGCTCATGGCCTGAGGTCGGTCCACCAGTTGGTCGATTCTGAGAAGGGGGTAGCTGTCCTTTGGACAAGCCTTATTCAGCTTTTTGAAGTCTATGCACATCCTCCACTTGCCATTTGCTTTTTTGACCAGAACAATATTGGAAATCCAATCAGGATAATTGACTTTCTTAATGAATCCGGCCTTGAGGAGCTTATCCACTTCCTCGGCTATCGCCTTCTGCCTCTCCAGGGCATGACTCTGGATTTTTTCTTTCGTCGGTCGATGCTTTGGATCGATGGCCAGATGATGCTCTATGACTTCCGTGTCAATCCCCGGCATGTCTGCTGGAACCCAAGCGAAAACGTCCGCATTCCTTCGTAGAAAATCAATAAGACGCGTCCGCACCTCCTCCCCCAGGTTGGAGCCAATTAGCGCCACATGCTCCGCGTTCCCATCATTCAAAGGGATTGGTACCAGATCTTCGATTGGGCCGCCCCTTTCTTCGGTGAGGTCATCGCGAGCATAAAGTCCATCGACGGGACAGGGGTCAGCCTGATCGCTTCTTTGCAAGGCGATGTTGTAGCAGTGTCTGGCCAGGGCTTGGTCTCCCCGGACCTCTCCGATCCCCTGGTTGGTGGGGAACTTCAACTTTAAATGATAGGTCGAAACGACAGCTCGGAGAGCATTGAGGCCGGGTCGGCCAAAAATTGCATTGTAGGCGGATGGCGCCTTCACCACCAAGAAATTCACCAGAGCCCTGGATTGCTTTGGATATTGACCCACGGCCACAGTCAAAGCTATCATTCCTTTCGTCGGAATGGCGTCATCGGTAAACCCTACCAAGGGGGAGCAAATCGGCCTCAGATGACCGCTAAGAGCGGACATTCTTGAAAAGGCATCGTAGCACAAGATGTCGGCCGAACTTCCGTTGTCGACAAGAATGCGACGGACGTCGTAATTTGCTATATTCAAGGAAACTACGACTGCATCGTTGTGAGGGAATTGGACTCCCTGGGTGTCTTCTTCGGTAAAGGTTATGGGTTTTTCAACCTTTTGCCGCTTGGAGAATACAGCCGGTATGTTGGTTGCCTCCCGCTGGGATTCCCCCAAAATAGTGTTGACGGAATCCGATAGAGGCCGATCGTCCGGCCACTCCTTGTCGGCGACCATAGCCGGAGGTAGTGGTGTGAATGTCTCGTGAGAAGGCATCAGATGAGGAAAGGAGAGAGGGTACCGGATAAGATGATCGGAGGTGGATCCGTTGAGCGCTCCTTTAAGAACAAGGGTATTGCGAAGACACAAGCCCTTCCTCTAGCGCCAATCCTATTGGTGCAAAAATCCGCTTGCACCGGAGAAGCTGGAGTCGAGGAAGTCGCGGTCCCTGCCGGGACCTGCAAAGGAAGTCTAAACCGGAGGTGGGGTTGCTCCGGCAAGACCCTCCGACGCTCAAGTCAGTTCTCTGCCTCAACAAGAATGGAGTGCTTGAACGGAGAATTTAGCAGAGTTTTTAGATGAAAGATGAGAGCTTATTGAATAACGTATCTAGAGCCCCCTTTTATAGGCGGAGGGGGCGGTAGCCTGATAGTGACATCTATAACCGTCTGGCAGCGGGCTGCCCAGGGTCAGGGGGAGTTTGTTGCAGAGAGTAGTGGGGTGGACCCGTGGCAATCATTGGGGTGTGCCACGTGGGGCCTGCCGTGGGAAGTGGAGCGGCGTCTACTGTCGTGACTCATCTGGGGGTGGTGGAATCACACAGGATCCACCGCAGGGAGTGGAGCAGAATCATGGCCGTTAATACAGCCTGTCAGGGAGTAATGGGGTCACGTAGGGTCCGCCGCAGGGAGTGGAGCAGAATCATGGCCGTTAATATAGCCTGTCAGGGAGTAATGGGGTCGCGTAGGGTCCGCCGCAGGGAGTGGAGCAGTGTTGTCCGTTATTGTGGCCTGCCTGGGAGTGCAGATCCATCGGCTGAAGTTCAGCAGCGGTCGGAGCGGATGACGGAGTTTGGCTCCCGTAGGAGTCCGGGCGGAGTCCTCCTTGCGGTTGGAGTCGTGGGCGGAACCCGGCTCCCGTGGGAGTCTGGGCGGAGTCCTCTCGGAGTTGAAGTCACGGGCGGAGCCCGACTCCCGTAGGAGTCTGATCGGAGTCTACTTGCGGTTGAAGTTGTCGGTGGAGTCCGGCTCCCGTAGGAGTCCGGACGAAGTCTGTCTGCAGTCGTTGGAGTCGAGGACGAAGCCCGGCTCCCGTAGAAGTCCGGGCGGAGTCTTCCTGCAATTAAAGTCAAAGGCGAAGTCTGGCTCCCGTAGGAATCCGGACAAAGCTTACCGACAGTTGATGTTGAGGACGGAGCCCGGCTCCCGTAGGAGTCCGGTCGGAGTCTACTTGCGGTTGAAGTTGTCGGGGGAGTCCGGCTCCCGTAGGAGTCCGGACGAAGTCTGTCTGCAGTCGTTGGAGTCGAGGACGAAGCCCGGCTCCCATAGGAGTCCGGGCGGAGTCTTCCTGCAATTAAAGTCAAAGGCGAAGTCCGGCTCCCGTAGGAGTCCGGTCAAGGCTTACCGATAGTTGATGTTGAGGATGGAGCCCGACTCCCGTAGGAGTCCGGTCGGAGTCTACTTGCGGTTGAAGTTGTCAGCGGAGTCCGGCTCCCGTAGGAGTCCGGACGAAGTCTGTCTGCAGTCGTTGGAGTCGAGGATGAAGCCCGGCTCCCGTAGGAGTCCGGGCGGAGTCTTCCTGCAATTAAAGTCAAAGGCGAAGTCCGGCTCCCGTAGGAGTCCAGACAAGGCTTACCGGCAGTTGATGTTGAGGACGGAGCCCGGCTCCCGTAGGAGTCCGGTCGGAGTCTACTTGCGGTTGAAGTTGTCGGCGGAGTCCGGCTCCCATAGGAGTCCGAACGAAGTCTGTCTGCAGTCGTTGGAGTCGAGGACGAAGCCCGGCTCCCGTAGGAGTCCGGGCGGAGTCTTCCTGCAATTAAAGTCAAAGGCGAAGTCCGACTCCCGTAGGAGTCCGGACAAGGCTTACCGGCAGTTGATGTTGAGGACGGAGCCCGGCTCCCGTAGGAGTCCGGTCGGAATCTACTTGCGGTTGAAGTTGTCGGTGGAGTCCGGCTCCTGTAGGAGTCCGGACGAAGTCTGTCTGCAGCCGTTGGTGTCGAGGATGAAGCCCGGCTCCCGTAGGAGTCCGGTCGGAGTCTTCCTGCAATTAAAGTCAAAGGCGAAGTCCTTCTTCAGTTGAAGTTGGCGACGTAGCCCGACTCCTGTAGGGGTCCGGGCTGAGCTCGCAAGGGCTAATCCCGCTGAGAACTTCGACCGTGGGTATTTTGTACCCAACAGCAGCATATGTAGATTTCAAAACTTTGAAAACCATGATGAAAAACAAACGGATTAAACCCTTTAAACCCCACATACAATAGATCAAATCTAATCCTACCCAAGTCTCAGAGAAAATACATATATAAAATCTAGACTTTAGATATAAATATGAGATCAGATCACTTTACCTTGGTGCGGGTAGATGTTCACCACTTCTGATGATCATGGATTCGTAGATGTTTGAGCCGCACATGTGTTCGGCCTCGACGGGTATCTACCAGAATCGATCTCATAATGATTTCTCCTCGTAGAAGATTCTTCTTCCCAAGAAGAACCTTAGCTTTGAACTCTTTGATCTAGACTGCAAGATCAACTCCTTGATCGGCAGCTTTCTTCTTCTTCTCTTCAATCTTTAATCTCTATGTCACCAAGCACTATCTCTTGGCATGTGGAAGAAGGGACACCCAACTTTTGGGTGTGGAAAGGAAGAGATGGAGAAGAGGAGGCATGGAGAAGGAAGAGAGAAATTTTGTTGACCAAAAATTCTATTCACAAAAAACCCTAGAGACCTCCCTTTATATAAATACTATCCTGACACATAATAGGAACCCACTTATCTTAAAAAGGTAGATCCTTATCTCATAAGAATCATCTACCTTTTTAATCTGATTTATTCTAATTAAAATCAGATATAAATGGTATATGATCAATCCCTTTAAGCACGTACAAGAGGTGCCCATCTAAAATATGTTAGGTAGTTGGGGTGCCAACTCTTGGCACCCCACAAAGAGATTTCTAGCCAAATAAGAGGGGGCATGGCCCCACTCTTTCTCCTCCACGCCATGCCACAAAAGAGGAGGCAGGCCCCTCAGCCATATCCTGGGATTTGGCACCTATTTCTCACCAAAAACAAAAGTAGGCGCCACCCATTCTTTCATTTATTCCTCATGCATACTTAGAGATAATTAGGAGATAAAGAAGAGATAATATTAAGATAATTATGCCAACTAATTGATTCAATCAAATCCTCTTGAGCTCAGAATTAAGAGTTTAATTAAATCCAAATAGATTTAGATTAGGTTCAAGGCTATGAACTTGATCAAATTAAAGTCCCAAGAAGAATTAGGTTTAACCGTGTGCTAGCATGGTTCTCACAAACCTAATAGGATTTCAATAAACCCTAACCTAATTGAACTTCACAAGCCCAATTGATAAATTTGAGATTAAATCCCTTAATGTGTGACCCCATAGGTTCCATTCAATCTGGTAGTGAGATATATTGTGATCTCCATCATAATATCATCGAAACTCTTTTCGATGGATTGGAATATTTTCAATTCTACCCTTCGAGGGTCATTGATCATCAAGATGATGCCTCACAATCCACTAGTGACATCTAGTAGTATATAGTGGCAACTCAGTAGAATGAAAGTACGAATCTCTAGGTATAATTATTGTATGATTCAGTCCTTCTATCATGAGTTCTGACTTGACAGAGGTCATGAAAAACTCGTCAGACCCCATCGTCTATCATATGCTAGATTGGCTCAACTCATAAATCGTATTTGTGAATCTTGTGAAAACTCTTTTTCAGTATTCATACTTGCTTTGGCCAAAGACTTTCTGAACTCAATCTCATAAATCGTATAGGACTTCTCTTTTTCTATCAAGGTTGATAGATTCCATCTAGGTGCATCCTACTCCAAACAGCGAACCTGAGCCTACTGAAGCCAACATACACAGTAAGGATCCGAATGGCTAGAGACTAAGAGAACATGCAGTCAAACCCAATAGCCTCACTATGAGTAGCCAATGGCACCACAGGTCAAAGGACCACTCACACCACTGCAGCATCGAGAAGATCACTGATGAGTGAGTAGACATCTATGTGGTTCTCATGTTGGTCACGCTAAGAGCAAATTATTCTCTAACAATCATCCACACCTTCACCCTAGTATCTCTACACCGCAGACCTGAGACTCATCTGCCCATAAAGGAGGTGAATCATGCACCGATCTCGAATGGATTGATCACTGTCCTTCATGATGATCCTTTCATCGAGAGTATTTAGAAATTAACTACTAATTAATATACGTCTCAAATTTTTAACTCTTTAAGAATATACCAAAGTCATCTTTATTAATTTTTAAGATAAATATTGGACACAAACTAGAATAAAATTTTTTTTTATTGATAATAAAAATATTATAAGTATAAATTTAGGCCCTAGAATTACATAATGTGTTAGCCAATAATTAGCTTCTAGGATACAAATCCAACAAACTCCCACTTGACCTAAAGTCAATTGGCCATATACCTAAGACCATCTTCTCAAGGTGAGCTTCGATCTTCTGTTAGCAGAGAGGCTTGATCAGCGGGTCTGTCACATTCAGCATAGAGACTGTTGAAAAATATGTCCCAAAAGCCAATCGTCAACCTGTTGATGGTTGAGCAACCTTGTATTGTAATTAATTTGTTAACAAATAAAATATATTTTTGATATTTTCATCATAAGTTTTCATCTTCTAATGAACTCCATTGTTGTGATGAAGTCCTTAGGACTATTTAGGTTCGATAAAGAAAAGATTTATCGATTAGTCTTTAAAACTGTTCACGACCAAATGATAGGCTGTTAATAAGGACGATAGCTTCTATCGAGCATAGGTCGTTGTAGGCCATATGGGTTGGTTGTCCTCTTAACCAAGGAGTGTGAAGACATTGGTATGGCATACAGGTGACCAACTCCAGAGCATTCTACTGTCGAGAATGTCTCTGATGGGATATAGGTATAAGTGTCCCTTAGACTTGAGATTGCCTCAGTGACTTGCAAGCAACTCACTGTGCTTTGGTACTGGACCAACTGAATTTTTAATTCAGTGATGGAAGTCTTCTGGGCATAGTCAAGCACTTGCGAAGTTAGAGTGTGATCAAGATGAGATTGACCACTCCAAGAGATGGAGAAGAATGAATCACTGTATTTCAATTTAGCAAAACCTTAGCCAGGGTAATCCATCAGATAGATTTGATATTTTGAAATACAATGTGGACAACCTGATCAGAGTTGATAGTTGGACTCTGAGGTATCCTATGAGTATTTTGGTCAAGGGGATGAATTATATAGAAACTATATCTACATGGGTTCTAAGGATATTGTTCTACACATTCGACCTATCCGACCGTCGGGTACCATTGCTAGATGGTCACTTCGATTGGTATAAGAATTTATTCCTATGCTATTGATTTAAGTTTAGACCTATGAGGTTACACACATTAGAGTTCTAGGATTAAACGATCAATACGATTGACATTTACCCTAGTGCAAGTGTTGCAGGAGGATCGATAAGCAATTTGATTGCTAATTAGCTTAATTTGATTAAGTCAATGGGTTGAGATTAAATCTAATTGAATATGATCTAATTAGATTTAGTTTGGGCTTGATTGGATCAAGTCCAATTGGTTTATTGGATAAGCCAAGTTCAAGGAAAAACTAGTCCTAGTTCAATTAGGACTTGGGTCAACCTAATTTTTAATTCGATTAAAAAATTAAATATAATTTAAATATAATTTAATCTGATTAAATTAGGTTTTTAATTTGATTAAGATCTATTTTAATTGAGTTGATTTGGTTTTGGTTTGATTTGGTTTGAGAAATCAAATTTGAACAAGTCATAGATTGAATCCTAGTAAGACTAGGATTCCACCTTGCGCCACCTTAGCCCCCCACGCCCACTCACTCATATTGTGTATGAGAAAACCTTCTCTCCTAGGCCTTTACGCATGCCCAAAGCTTTCCACTCTGTTTCTCTTATATGGAATGTGGTTGTGGACCAAGTCAAAGTAGGAATTAGTTTGGATTTTAAATTCTATGAGATAGAATTTTAGGAAACCAAAACTCTTTCCTTATGGCACTAATTTTATCCAGATTTTTTTTGAAATTTTTGTGACTTTTATGGCACATATTGTGAAACCTTTTCTGGTGGTCTATGGTAGAGAAAGAAGGAAGGGGCATCCAAGAGTTGGGCACCACTTGTCTTGCCCTGTTTGGATTTTCCTTGACTAGGTATTTAACCTAGACAAAGATTCTTCATATCTCTTTATTTAAGATAAATTTCTTCTTAATATTTTTATTAATTATAGAGAATTAAGAGACCTTTGGGGAATATAAAAATTAGAGAGAAATAGTGTTGTGGCATGGAGATATAATAGATACAAAATTAGGTGTCTAGGTGAGAGCAAAGAAAAGAAGAAGAGGGTCTTCTTCTAGGGTTGCTGTGTTCACCTCTTCCCTTCCTCCATCTGTGAGTTTTCTGAGAGTGTCTCACATCTAAAACTTCTTCTCCTACTTCTCATCTTTGAAAGAGTCCAAATCAAGAAGAAGGAGGCATCTGATCGACATCGAAGAAGGATCAGCGCAGTACTAGCATATTGTGCTAATTTCCTGGATCAGAACTTCTGATCGTGATTCGTGGGCTCGTGTGGATGACTCCTAGAGGTCGAACATATGTGAGGCTTGCAACATCATCCTCAAGCTTGGATTAGCAAAGTTAGAATGTCTAACTTACAAAATAATAGATCTGATCTATTATATTTTACATACACTAGATGTAGTATAGAAACATATTGATATGATCAACATGTAGTTCTTGCTCTTTATATTTTAATTTCTGATTTAATGTCATGTAATAATCATATAATAGAATCTTAGATATAGAGATTCTCTAATTTTATAAGATAAATTTTGATTTATTTTAGTCTTCCACTGCCTGATCTTGAAAAAGTTTCAAGATCTAACCCTGAAACCCTAGATCTGGTTCCTTCAATTGGTATCAGAGCCTAGGTTGTTTATTACATGATTATTTATACATGCTTAGATTATTTCTTAGATTAGATCTAATTTATAATCTGATTGTTAAATCTAAAATTAAAATTTTTAGATCAATCATGAACTGTAGGTTGTCCTGCTATAAGGTTTACCCCTTACAGTGCAAAGGTTGTCCTAGTTTGTGTAGATCTATCTTTAATCATAAATTTGTTAGATGTGATCTAGATTAAATTTATGATTTATTAGATTTAAAAAGTATTTAAATCTAAAATAAATTTTTTTTGTTAATAATTCTCGTGCAAAGAACCATCATATATTTGTCTAAAAAATTTGTGCAGTTTAAAGTTAAAATTGTTTCAATTACATGAACCTGTTTAGATTAGATCTAAAGTAGTTTCATGCTTATTTCACTTGTATTTTGATTATGAATCAGACATGCAACTTAGTTGGTAGAATCATATTGTAAAAATATTTTATAAATATAAAAATTATTTTCGAAAAAGTCAAACCCCAACCCTCAGCCCAAAACTTAATTAAGAATTAAGAAGTTGTTTGATTAGGTTCTAGGATTGTGAATTGAAGAACCTAAGACACAAACCATAACACATTGGGTTAATGGGTTAGTGACAATAGGTCCATTAATTGGGTTAGACCTAAGGTTAGATTAAAGATGGACTTAATTAGAGAATTGACTAAATCTAATCAATTATTATCTTAGATTAGGTTAAGAATTTTCTAGATCAATTACAATAGTTGTAGTTGGTCAAGTCTATATCTTTAACGAGAACCAAATAGACCTGATTCTTGGCTAAGCGATCTAGCATGAATTGTTAGATTGATCTAATCAAAATTAATTAAACCAGTTGGTGTCTAAGGTAAATCAGATCGGTGGTTTTAATTGGCAGCCTACTTACCTGGCTATTTCTGATGGTGTCTAAGGCAAGCTTTGGCAGACCCTCCCACCGATCGAACTTACCTGACCTCTTGGTGAAATTATATTTTGATTGGATCACTTGACTATTCGAGCTGACCCATGTCAGCTAGGTAAATCAGTGTGACTGATTTAGGTGCTCCTAGATGAGCCCTTTTAATGGTCTCCCTTAAGCTGACTTGGTGAAGCCAGTGGGAGGATCATGATAAGCTGGTTCATCTGACCTCCTCCTCTAAATTAATTAAATTTTTTAAAATTATTAAGTCCTTAAAATAAAATAGTTATGGTGATAACTAGATCATAGCCTCCCATTAAGTGGATGATAATGGGTCCATCAGTTGGATAATCATTGGAGGCCCAAAGGTCTGGTGCTTATCGACTGATGGAATTGTCATTCATAATATGATTTTTTTACTGCATCTTTCTAAATGGTGGTTAGGTTAGCCAACCTAAATTGGGCCTAATCATTCATTGGCTAGATGGGCCAAGTATGGTCATGTTAATGGTTGGACCTAACCAGACCTTTTCAATGGAGGCCAAAGCCTACTGATTAGAGACTGGGGAAAAATTAAAATTATAAAAAATTATTTAGAGAAATAATTGGTTATGAACCTATCCTTAGATGTACATGGGTTGGCCAACCAAAGTTGGGCTTGTGTGCAGTCTAAGTGGATTCTAGTACCCACTAAGAAATTAGGGTAATTCCTCGAATTAGAGGCAGAGGCTACCAATTCGAATAAAATAGTGGGAGAAACCTTTTGATTAAAGTCCAAATCTTTAGGTTTAATGAATCAATTACTAATTAGGGTATAGTTTTCCTTTGTGCAAATATGGCCACTTCCCTATCACTCCAATCATTATTGGACAAATAAATTTGATGGGATCCAACTTCGGTAGCTGGTACCGAAAGTTGAAGATAGTCCTGGAGCATGAACGGATCCTATATGTGATATCAGATCCTGCACCTGAGGAGCCAGCTGCCAATACATGTGGAGCGGTCAGAGATACTTACCAAAAGTGGCTCAGTGATCAGACCATGGTGCGCTGCATCATGCTGGCTGCCATGAGCAACAAGTTCAGTCGCAGATTTAAGATGGCTCAGCCAAAGGACATGCTCCAAGTGTTGGAGGATGCCTTTGGCACACCCAATGACGTGGAGAGGTACAAGACTAGTTGTGCCATCTTTAACGCCAAAATACGGGATGGTGCCTTTGTCACTGATCATGTATTATACATGATCGAGCTGATGGAGCATTTGAGCAAGCTCGACTTTCTCTTGCATGAGCAGCTTGAGAAAGATGCAATACTAAACTTGCTACCCAAGTCTTATCTCCCATTTCTCACTCATTATAAAATGACAAAGCCTGAACTAAGCTACCACGGGTGACTGGGGTTGCTTCGAAACTTTGAGAAGGATCACCAACTCCACAAGGAGTCGGTGAACTTAGTGGGAGATTCGTCTTCTAGTTCTCAAACCTTTGAGAAAGGGAAGAAGAACAAGAAGAAGAAAGTGAAGAAGGTGCAAGTTCAGGCTGGGACATCAGTGCAGGGTCAGACCAGAAAGATCAAGCCCGATAAGAGTCAAGCTAAATGCTTCTTTTGCAAGAAGCGGGGGCACTGGAAGAGGAACTGTCCTCAGTACACTGCCACCCTAGACCCGAATAGGTAGAGAAAGAAGCAAGCTGTTGCTGGGCAAGGTATTTATATGATAACTCCTTGCAATTTTTCTATTTGTGATATAACTGACTGGATATTGGATATCGATAGGCCTTACCATATTTGCAATTCATTGCAGGGGTTGCAAGTCAGTAGGAGATTCAAGCAAGATGAGAGGTTTCTGAACGTTGGAGATGGAAGACCAGTTCCAGTTCTAGCATTAGAAATCTTGAAACTTGTATTTGAATCCTATACCGTTGTTCTTAATGATTATCATTTCTGTCCCAATTTTTTTTTAAATATCATTTCTGTAGGCCTTTTAGCCAAAAATGATTATGAAATTTCAATAAAGAAATAAGTTTGTAATATCATTATGAATGGTGTTACTATTTTTTATGGATATTTGAACAATGGTGTGTATATGTTATCACAATTTGTTAACGTAGTCTATTCTACCGGCAAGCACCCTAGATTAGATAGTGTATCAGATATCTACCTATGGCACAGTAGGCTAGGTCATATAAACAAGAATAGGATAAATAGATTGACTCAAGAGGGAATCCTCGAAGTCAGTGATTGTGAATCACTTCCAATCTATTAGTCCTGTCTTCTTGGTAAAATGATCAAGTCACCTTTTACTGAAAAAAGTGAGAGAGCTACTGAGCTCTTGGGCCTAGTACATACTGATGTATACGGTCTCATGAGCACAGTGCTAGTGATGGATATTTCTACTTCATCACTTTCATGAATGATCTATCCAGATATGGATTGTCTATCTGATGAAACATAAGTCAGATTCATTTGAAATGTTCAAACGATTTCAAAGTGAAGTAGAAAAACAAACTGGAAGAGTATTAAAACTCTTCGATCTGACCGAGGAGGAGAATATCTTTCTGGTTAGTTTCTCACATATCTAGGAGAGAATGAGATTCTCTCCCAATGGACTTCTCTAGGAACACCATAGCATAATGGTGCATCTGAAAGGAGAAATCAGACTCTGTTAGACATGGTCTGATCTATGATGGGTTTTGCTAGCTTGCCGACATCCTTCTGAGGATATGCACTCGAATCGGCCTGTTATCTGTTAAATAGAGTTCCAACTAAGTCTGTAATTAAGACTCCATATGAGATATGGATAGGACGTAAGCCACCACTTTCACACCTTAGGGTTTGGGGTGCCCGACCTATGTCAAATGGTTACAAATAAACTTGGACCTAGGTCTGACAAATGCACATTCATTGGGTACCCCAAAGAGACCAAAGAATAATTTTTCTACCATGCTAATAAACAAAAGGTGTTCGTTAGTCTTAAGGCAACCTTTTTAGAAAAGGAGTTCCTTGGTGAAAGAACCGTTGCCTCTAAGGTTGAACTTGATGAAGTTCAACAGATAGAAGGACCGACACCAATAGCTGAACTTGAGTCAAATTTGATTAGATCAGATCCGGAGTCCAATGTACCTACACCATTAAGGCGATCTGATAGAGTATCGCATCAGCCAAACAGATACTATGGTTTCTTGGTTTGGGATGGTGATCCCATCGAACTCGATGAGAATGATGAGGATCCGATCACCTATATGGATGCAATGCAAAGATCTGATTTCGAGAAATGGCTTGAAGCGATGAAATCCGAAATGGAGTCCATGAAGGTCAACGATGTATGGACATTGGTTGATCCACCTGAAGGGGTTAAACCCATTGGATGTAAATGGGTCTTCAAAAGGAAGAGGGGCACAGATGAAAAGGTGGAGACCTATAAAACCTATCTGATTGTCAAGGGATATCATCAACATTATGGTATCGACTATAACGAGACGTTCTCCCCTATGGCAATGCTCAAAATTCATTCGGATAATGCTTGCAATAGCTATCCATCTGAATTATGAGATCTAGCAGATGGATGTAAAAATAGCTTTCCTGAATGGAGAGCTGATCGAAGAGGTGTATATAATACAACCTGAGGGATTTACATCCACAGATGAGTCCAAGGAGTGCAAGCTTCAGAGATCCATTTATGGATTGAAGCAAGCTTCTCAGAGTTGGAACATGTATTTTGATAAGGTGATCAAAACATATTGCTTCGTTAAGAATGGAGAAGAGCTCTGCATCTATAAATGAACAAATGGTCCAGTTGTGGTATTCCTTATCTTGTATGTGGATGACATTCTCTTAATCAGGAATGACATCCCCGCACTACAGGGAATAAATGTTTGGTTGTCATCGCAGTTCTTCATGAAGGACTTGGGTGAAGCATCCTACATCTTAGGAATGAAGATCAATAGGGATAGATCTAAAAGGATGCTTGGGTTATCCCAGTCCACGTACATAGATACTATACTGAAGAGGTTCGACATGGAGAATTCTAAGAAGAGCTATCTATCGATAGGCCATGAAATTTTTCTCTCTAAGAAAGATTGTCCGACAACTGCTGAAGAGAGAGAGCATATGAGTAGAGTCCCATATGCTTCGATCATGGGATCTATCATGTACGCCATGACATGTACAGGGCCAGATGTGGCATACTCACTAGGAGTAGTAAATAGATACTAATCTGATCCTGGAAAAAAATACTAAAAAATGGTTAAAGCCATCCTTAAGTATTTGAGAAATACTAAGGACCAATGGTTGGTTTATGGTGAGTCAGATCTAAAACTTATGGGGTTCACAGACTTCAGCTTTCAATCTGACCATAATGACAGTAGAAGCGTGTCGGGTTATATCTTTACTCTAAATGGTGGAGCCATCTGCTGGAAGAGTTTCAAGCAGTATACTGTGGCAGACTTTGTTTGTGAGGCAGAGTATATTGCAGCATCGGATGCTGTGAAGGAAGCTGTATGGCTGAGAAAATTCATCATCGAGCTCGAAGTAGCACCCTCCCTCGATGGTCCGGTCCTGCTCTACTGCGGCAGCACTGGTGCCATTGCTCACGCGAAGGAAGCTAAAGCACACCAGCGGACGAAGCATATTTTGCACCGCTTCAATCTGGTCTGAGAGATCGTGGATCGAGGTGACGTCGACCTTCAGAAGATCGATGGAAAGGAGAACCTGGCCGACCCCTTCACTAAAGCCCTGGCGATAAAGGAGTTCGACAACCATAAGTTGAAGATGGATATTACATACTGTGCCGAGTGGCTTTAGGACAAGTGGAAGTTGTTGGAAAATATATCCCAAAAGTCAATCGTCAACCTGTTGATGGTTAAGTAACCTTGTATTGTAATTGATTTGTTAATAAATAAAATATATTTTTGGCATTTTCATGATAAGTTTTCATCTTCTAATGAACTCCGTTGTTGTGATGAAGTCCTTAGGACTATTTAGGTTTGATAAAGAGAGGATTTATCGATTAGTCCTTAAAACTGTTCATGACCAAATGATAGGCTGTTAATAAGGACGACAGCTTCTATCGAGCATAGATCGCTGTAGGCCATATGGATTGGTTATCCTCTTAACCAAGGAGTGTGGAGACACTGGTATGGCATACAGGTGAGATGTATGGGTACATCATCATTGAACGTGACCAACTCCAGAGCATTCTGCTATTGAGAATGTCTCTGATGGGATATAAGTATAAATGTCACTGTGCTTTGGTACTGGACTAACTAAATTTCTAATTTAGTGATGGAAGGCTTCTGGGCACAGTCAAGTACTTGCAAGGTCAGAGTGTGATCAAGATGGGATTGACCACTCAAGAGTTAGAGAAGAATGAGTCGCTGTATTTCAATTTAGCAAAACCTTGGCCAGGGTAATCCATCAGATGGATTTGATATTTTGAAATATAATGTGGACAACTTGATCAGAGTTGACAGTTGAATTCTGAGATGTCCTATGAGCATTTTGATCAAGGAGATGAATTATATGGAAACTATATCCGCATGGGTTCTAAGGATGTTGTTCTACACATTCAACCTATCCAACCATCGGGTATCATTGTTAGATGGTCACTTTGATTGGTACAAAAATTTATTTTTATACTACCAACTTAGGTTTGAACCTATGAGATCATACACATTAGAGTTCACGATCCAATCAGATGGTTGATCAACGATTAAGAATCATTCTAGGATTAAACGATCAATACGATTGACATTTAACCTAGTGCAAGTGTTGCAGGAGGATCGATTAGCAATTTGATTGCTAATTGGCTTAATTTGATTAAGCCAATGGGTTGAGATTAAGTATAATTAAATATAATTAAATTATATTTGATTTGGGCTTGATTGGATCAAGTCCAATTGGTTTATTGGATAAGCCAAGTGCAAGGAAAAACTACTCCTAGTTCAATTAGGACTTGGGTCAACCTAATTTCTAATTCAATTAAAAAATTAAATTAAATTTAAATATAATTTAATATGATTAAATTAAGTACTTAACTATCTAAAGATCTATTTTAATTAGGTTGATTTGATTTGGTTTGAGAAACTAAATTTGAACAAGTCATAGATTGAATCCTAGTAAGACTAGGATTCCACCTTGCGCCACCTTAGCCCCCAATGCCCACTCTCTCTTATTTTGTATGAAAAAACTTTCTCTCCCTAGCCTTCATGAACATCTAAAGCTTTCCACTCTTTCTCTCTTACATAGAATGTGGTTGTGGACCATGTCAAAGTAGGAATTAGTTTGGATTTCAAATTCTATGAGATAGAATTTTAGGAAACCAAAACTCTTTCCTTATGGTACTGATTTTATCCAGATTTTTTTTAAGATTTTTGTGGCTTTTATAACACATATTGTGTGCCCTTTGGTGGTGGTCCATGGTAGAAAAAGAAGGAAGGGGCGCCCAAGAGTTGGGCACCACTTGTCTTGCCCTGTTTGGATTTTCCTTGATTAGGTGTTTGATCTAAACAAGAATTCTTCATATCTCTTTATTTAAGATGAATTTTTTCTTAAAAATTTTGTGGATTATAGAGCATTGAGAGATCTTTGAGCCATGTGAAAATTAGGAAGAAATAGTATTGGAGCATGGAGATATAATAGACACAAAACTAGGTGTCTAGGTGAGGGCAAAGAGAAGAAGAAGAGGGTCTTCTTCTAGGGTTGCTGTGTTCACCTCTTTCCTTCCTCCATCTGTAAGTTTTCTGAGAGTATCTCATATCTAAAACTCCTTCTCTTATTTTTTATCTTTGGAAAAGTCTAAATCAAGAAGAAGGAGGCATCTGATCGACCATCGAAGAAGGATTAGCGTAGTACTAGCATACTGTGCTGATTTTCTTGACCAAGAGGATGACTCCTAGAGGCTGGACACATGTGCGGCTTGCAACATCATCCTCAAGTCTGGATCAGCAAAGTTAGAATGTCTAACTTGCAAGGTAATAGATCTGATCTATTATATTTTACATACATTAGATGTAGTATAGAAATATGTTGATATGATCAATATGTAGTTATTGCTCTTTATATTTTAATTTCTGATTTAATGCCATGTAATAATCATGTAATAGAATCTTAGATCTAGAGATTCTCTAATTTTATAAGATAAATTTTGATTTATTTTAGTCTTCCACTATCTGATCTTGAAAAAATTTTAAGATCTAACCCTGAAACCCTAGATCTAGTTCCTTCAGAGTCGACTCTCTACACCTCGATGAACTTCTTCTCGAGGTATTCATGTATGATGTGAAACTGCCATTCTATATGCTTGGACTTCTAGTGAGACTTTGGCTTCTTAGCGAGAGCTATGGCACCGTTGTTATCGCAGTGCAGTGTAATGGCATTACACCCAGCTCTGTAACAAACTTCTTGAACCAAAAGACTTCCTTAGCAGCTCCAGAGGTGGCGATGTACTCGACTTTCTTATTGGAATCTATAATAATCAACTGCTTGAAACTCTTTTAGCTAACCGCATCACTATTACATAAGAAGATACACTCCAATGTAGATTTTCTATCATCGACATCAGCCATAAAGTCTGAATCAGTGTATCCCTCAACTTTCAGCTTCGATCACCACCAAAGACCAATATCAAATTCTTAGTCCTTCTTAAGTACTTAAAGATATTTTTAATAGCAATCCAGAGTTCTTCACCTAGATTCACCTAATATCTACTCATGATACTCACGGCAAGTGCTATATCAGGACGTATACATAACATGGCATACATGACGCTCCCTATTACCGAAATATAAAGGATCTTGCTCATGTACTGGATCTCCTCAGGTGTGTCAGGGCACATCTTTTTGGAGAGATGAATGCCATGTCTAAAGGGCAAAAGATCCCTCTTGGTGTTTTTCATGCTGAACCTCTTCAGCACCTCTTCTATGTACATATGCTATGAGAGTCCTAAATGCTTTTAGATCTATCTCTATAGACCTTTATACTAAGAATGTAGGAAGCTTCTCCTAGGTCTTTCGTGGTGAACTCTTTTGACAACCATACTTTGACCGACGTCAGCATGGAAATATTATTCCCTATCAGAAGGATGTCATCCATGTATAATACGAGAAATGTGACAGCACTCTCACTGACCTTTTTGTACACACACAGCTCCTCATTTTTGATGAAATCAAATATATTGATTACATCACTGAAGTGAGTGTTCCAACTCTAAAATGCTTGCTTGAGTCCATATATAGATCCTTGCAACTTGCAGACCTTGTGATCACTATCACTGGACGTGAAACTCAGAGGCCACTCTATATAGATATCTTTCTCCAGATATCCATTTAGGAAGATAGTTTTTACATCTATCTACCAAATTTCATAATCATGAAATACTGCTATGGCAAACAAAGTACAGATGGATTTCAGCATTGCTACAGACGAAAAGATTTCATGATAGTCGATGCCTTCGCATGGACTATAACCTTTCGCGACTAGCCTTATCTTATAGGTCTCCACCTTACCATCCGATCTAATCTTCTTTTTGTAAATCTATTTACACCCAATAGGTACAATACCTTCAGGTGGATCTAGTAAGGACCAAACCTGATTGAAATGCATGGAGTCAATTTCTAACTTCATCACTTCCATCCATTTCTCGGAGTCTACATCTAACATTGCCTCATCCTAGATTTTGGGATCATTCCTAATGTCCCTATCTCCCACAAAGAATGCTTTCTTTAAATCCTCTATAAGAATATCTAAGTATCTTTCAGGAGGATGGGAGATCCTACTTGATCTACGAGGTGAAAGAGGTATCACATCTACTAACTCATTACCAAATTTAGGTTTTTAGACTCGATGCTCTTTAGAGACTCTCTCTTCGAGCTTAATCTTCCTCCCACTACCTCCATCTTGGATAAACTCCTTTTTCAAGAAGACGATATGACGGCTCACAATCATATTGTGATCCTTAGGAAAATAGAAGTAGTATCCCATGATTTTCTTAAGATACCGTATAAAATGAGCCCTAAAGGACCTAGCCTCTAACTTGTCCGCCTACTGTCGCTAGACATGAGTCGGACATCTCCAAATCTTGAGATACCCAAGAGTTGGCTTCTTACCATACCATAATTCATATGGTGTGGTAGGAACAGATTTAGAGGAAACCTAATTCACAAGATGAAACGCAGTAAGTAAAGTATATCCCTAATGGAAGTCAGAAAGATCTGTGAAGCTCATCATGGATCAGACCATATCTAATAGGGTCTGATTTCTCCTTTTGGATAATCCGTTGAGCTGAGGTGTTCCTGGAGGTATCCACTGTGAGACTATGTCATTATCTTTGGGATAGGCTCAAAATTTTTTACTAAGATATTTTTCTCTTTGATCTGATCGAAGAACCTTTATGGGTATTCCAGTCTGTTTTACTACTTCATATTTGAATTTTATGAACTTTTCAAAAGCTTCAGACTTTCGGTGCATCAGATACACAAACTCATACTATGAATAATCATCGATAAAAGTTATGAAGTAGACATAACTACCCCTGACTTATACATTGAATGGACCATACACATCAGTGTGTACCAGGGCTAATATCTCAGTGGCCCTTTCCCCTTTTCCCATAACGGGCAGCTTGATCATTTTGCTTGAAGACATGATTCACAGACTGGATAACGCTCAAATGTCAATGGTCCAAGAAGACCATCTTTCTCCAATTTGTTGAGTCTGTCTTCTCTAATATGGCCCAACCTAAGGTGCCACAGATACTTTTGGCTGATCCTATCTCTAAGTCTCTTAGACCCTATGGCATTCACTATTTGCTCATTAATGTATACACTTGCATCAATATGCAAATGGTAAAGACCGTAAATTAAGAAAGCACGTGCTACAAGTTTATTTTCAAAATAAATAGAACACATGTCTTTATTGAAATGAAAATTGTAATTATCCTGTATCAGTACAGAGATAGAAATCAAATTTCTATTAGCTGCAGGTACATAGTAACAATCTTTCAAAAGCAAACTAAATCCTAACGGTAGTCATAGAGGTTAGGTTTCGATGGCCACAGTAGCAAGCCTTGCTCCACTACTGATCCGAAGGATGATCTTGCCTTCCCTCAGCCCCCTAACTTCTTCAAGATCCTACATTGAAGTACACAAATGAGCACTTAAACCAGAATCGAGAATCCAACTAGAAGAAGAGGAAACCGCTAGATTACTTTCAATAATGAGCATTTCAGACATACCTTCAGAAGGCCCATCCTTCTTCTTGCTCTTGACAGTCGCCAGGTAGGCCGGACAGTTTCTTTCCCAGTGGCCTTTGACGTTACAATAAAAATATTTTTTATCATCGACCTTCTTAGAAACCTGTTTATTGGGCTTGGCCTCATTCTTTTGCTTCTTCGTGGGCTTTTTCTTCTTTTTAAAAGAAGACTTCTTTTTGGAGGAAGCCCACTCCATAGCTAGAACTGTGCCCCTTGAACTCTTCAAGGTACCCTCTGCAGTCACCAGCATATTCAATAACTCCGATAAAGTAGCATCGATCTTATTCATATGGTAGTTCATGATGAACTACCCATATGAATCAGGAAGAGACAGAAGGATCAGATCCACCTGCAGTTCCTTGTTCATGTTCATTCTGAGCTTCTGAAGCTCCTCTATGTTCTTGATCATTGTTAAACAATGATCATTGATAGACTGTCCATCACGTATCTTTGCTTTGAAAAATCTTCAAGAGATCTCAAAGTGAGCTGTGATTCTGTTCACTATACAACGCTTGCAGGTGAACCAGTATCTCCCAAGCAGTCCTCATATCTTCATGCTGTTACTGAAGATCATTGGACATGAATGCTAAGATGTAGCACTTCACCTTGTTATCTTCATCCATCCACTTCCTAAGTGTAGCTTGTTGATCAACGGATGGGTGAGCAGGTAACACAGGCGCTTCCTGGTCAAGGACATCTGTGAGTTTTTTTAAATTAAGAATAATTCACAGATTTCAGAGCCAGTCTTTGTAATTTATGCCAATCAACCTATTTGTATCGAGGATTCGGGCTAAGAGATTTGAACTTGACATAGTTATCTACAGAGAGATCAGTTTCTAGTTAGATTTTGTACTTATAAGATTGTTTGTTCTAGAGACTTTAAAAACAAACAAAGGCTCTCATTATTTTCTCGAATCTCCTACACTCCTCAGATGGAGAAACAGAAACCTATACATGATCAATTTCAAGTGGGTACTGTGGTCATATTAATCTATGCACACCTCACCTAACAGTTACTGGTGAGTATAGACCAATGAGTGGACAACACTTTATCTATTGCTTCACTAAGCAAGATGCAATGGCTTTAATTTCAAAGTCCTGTGGCCTCATCTAACAGTTATTGGCATATTTCTTAGTTAAGTCAGACCCATTGTTCACCAATGGGTGAAAAGCCGTCAGTAGGATCCTCACCAAATAGTTATTGGGCCCACCCCATCTCTACCCCAAGATATCAAATGTCAATAGAGTGATTATACCTTCTCGATATAACTGAACTACTGTAACCAGTTGAGAATGATCAACGTCAGGAAGGCACCTGCATCTCTACAATGATGGAAGACCTCTAGACTTAATATTTAATGAGAAAATTTGATTTTAGGTCTCTTTTAAATCAACAGATGTGATATCTGACTGATTAAATTAGATCAGCACATCAATATGTCTAACCATCCTAGTCAGTATGGGAGAACTCGAGTCAACAAGTAACATAACACAAAATGGAATCTCTCAATATGGTCAGATAAGTTAAGATGCGTGGGGTTCCCCCATTGCTTTTCTTAGACATCAATCAAAATTGGCCAGGTCAGACAACGAAATCAGTTAAATAATGACCATCTAAATACTTATCTTAGACACCAAATTGGATGATTAGAATTGATCAGGTTAATCTATTGAAACAGATCCAAACCACTGAGCCAAATTTGATCTTGAGTCAATCAACTCATATCAAAATATGAATTGATATGATCAACTACAATTAAACTCGACTTTGAGCCCCTTTGATCTAATCCTAATCATCTATCGATTAGGTTCAATCAACTACGCAAAATCAAAAATGGGTTCTAGTCTGATCTAATCAATTAGACCTTAATTATAGTTTGATCACTAGACCTAATTTGTTTGACCCATACCACATGCAACAATATAATTTTAGATCCAAAATAATTTTTAGATTATATTTTATTACATGCAATTAGTGGCTTATGATCTTGAAACTGTTTCAGATCTAAACCTAGTTTTATATATCAAATATATATAGTTTTATATCTAAATAAAAATGCATCACATATACATCAAATTTTAGATCTAAAACTAAATTTATACATACCAAATATATATAAAACTAGATCTAAAATAATGATTAAAATATTTCAAAAATATCTTTTCAAAAATCGATTCACATCAAACTAGGACAATCTTTACAATATAGGGGATAAACCCTATATCAGGATAACCTTATATCAATTTGATGTTTTAATCATTCTAATTTTAGATCTAAATTTAAAATTAAACATATCACATATATTATTTTTAAATATAAAAAATTTGATTTAATTATTTTTAAAATAATTTTTAAAAATAATCAATCTTGTGCTAGACCAACTTTTACAATATAGGGGATAAATCCTATACCAGGTCAACCTTATATCAGCATAAAATTGATTTTAAATCATTAAAACTTTCAAATCTAATCTAAAAATTAGATCATATGTGTTTTCAAAACTTGAGACTCTGACACCACTGTTAGAAAATTTGATAAGCAGCATGTGTGGATTTCAAAACTTTGAAAACCACAGCAAAAAATAAATGGGTTAAACCCTTTAACCCGCACATGCAATAGATCAAATCTAATCCTATCCAAGTCTAGGAGAAAACACATATATACAATTTGAAATTTAGATATAAATATGAGATCAGATCTCTTTACCTTGATGCAAGTAGATGTTCATCGCTTTTGATGATCATGGATTCATAGATGCTTGAGCCGCATATACGTCCAGTCTCTACGGATATCCATCGAGATCGATCTCGAACTGATTCCTCCTCATAGAAGATTCTTCTTTTCAAGAAGAACCTTAACTTTGAACTCTTTGATCAATGCTTTGATCTGGACTACAGGATCAACTTCTTGACCAACAGCCTTCTTCTTCTTCTCTTCGATCTTTAATATTTAAGTCACCAAGCACTACCTCTTGGTGTGTGGAAGAAGGGACACCCAACTTTAGGACATGGAAAGGAAGAGAGGGAGAAGAGGAGGTACAGAGAATGGAGAGAAGAATTTTGTTGACCAAAAATTCTATTCACAAGAAACCCTAGAGACCTCTCTTTATATAGATACTACTCTGACACATAATAGGAACCTAATTATCTTAAAAAAGTAGATCCTTATCTCATAAGAATCCTCTATCTTTTTAATCTGATTTATTCCAATTAAAACTAGACATAAATAGTATATGATCAGCCCCTTTAAGCATGTACAACAGGCACCCCTCTAAAATATGTCAGGTAGTTAGGGTGCCAATTTAAGCATGTACAATAGGCACCCTTCTAAAATATGTCGGTAGTTAGGGCGCCAACTCTTGGCGCCCCACAAAGGGATTTCTAGCCAAATAAGAGGAGGCATGGCCCCACTCTGTCTCCTCCATGCCATGCCACACAAGAGGGGGCAGGCCCCTCAGCCATATCCTAGGATTTAGCACCCATTTCATGCCAAAAACAAAAGTATGCGCCACCCATTCTTCCATTTATTCTACATGCATACTTAGAGATAATTAGGAGATAAAGAAGAGATAATGTAAGGATAATTATGCCAACTAATTGACTTAATCAAATCCTCTTGGGCTCATAATTAAGAGCCCAATTAAATTCAAATGGATTTAGATTAGATTCAAGGTTATGGACTTGATCAAATCGAAGTCCTGAGAAGAATTAGGTTTAACTGTGTGCTAGCATGGTTCTCACAAACCTAATAGAATTTTAATAAACCCTAATCCAATTGAACTTCACAAGCCCAATTGGCAAATTCAAGATTAAATCTCTTAATGTGTGACCCCATAGGTTCGATTCTATCTGGTAATGAGATATATTTTGATCTCCATCATAATATCATCGAAACTCTTTTCAATGGATTGAAATATTTTCAATTCTGCCCTTCGAGGGCCATCTATCATCAAGATGATGCCCGATGAGTCTCACATTCTACCAGTGACACCTAGTAGTATGTAGTGGTAACTCAGTAGAATAAAAGTATGAACTCTTAGGTGTAGTTATCATATGATTCAATCCTTCTATCGTGAGTCCCGACTTGACAGAGGTCATGGAGAACTCGTCAAACCCCATCGTCAATCATATGCTAGATTGGCTCGACTAGAGTTCATTTGTGAATCTCATAAAAAATTTTTCTCAGTATTCACACTTGCTTTAGTCAAAGACTTTTTGAACTCAGTCTTGCAAATCACATAAAACTTTTCTTTTTTTACTAAAGTCAATAGAATTCATCTAGGTGCATCCTACTCTAAATAGTGAACCTGAACCTACTGAAGCCAATATATACAGCAAGGATCCGAATGTCTAGAGATCAAGAAAATATGCAATCAAACCCAGCAATCTCACTGCGAATAGCCAATGGCACCATAGGTCAAAGGACCACTCACACACTGTAGCATCGAGAAGACCACTGACGAGTAAGTAGATATCCATGTGATTCTCGTATTGGTCACACTCAATGTAAGTTATTCTCTAACAACCACCTACATCTTCATCCCAGTGTCTCTACACCACAAATCCGAGACTCATTTACCCATAAGAGAGGTGAACCATGCACCGATCTCGAATGGATTGATCACTGTCCTCCAGGATGATTTTTTGATTAGGAGTATTTAGAAATTAACCACTAATTAATGTATATCTCAAATTCTTAACTCTTTAAGAATATAAAAAAATCATCCTTGTTAATTTTTAGGACAAATCATTGACACAAATATAATTGGAATAAAAAAATTCTTTATTGATAATAAAAAGATTACAAGTATAAGTTTTGGCCCTTGAATTACATAATGTGTCAGCCAACAATTGGCTTCTAGGGTACAAATCCAACAAAATCAAATCTTAGATTGTGAGATATCTATAGAGTGTCTTCTTAATGTGATTTTGGTGGCAAAATCAAAGATGATTGAATTTTGATGTGATCATACTTCGAGTTTGAAGCCGGTAATGTTCTTGAGAAGATAAGGCTGCGGCTGCACACCGATTAGGAAGGACCTTGACCAACTTTCATGTGGATCATCATTGGAGGGCTTCTACTTTGGTGTCTCATGGAGATCACCATTGTGCCATATTATTTTTTGATGAAAGTATAAAATTCTATCCCTTTGCATGCTTGTTTTGTTTGGATCGACATCGACAAGGTGATTCTAAGGTTTGAGTTTCAGCTCAATAGTTTTAACTGTTAAAGCTATTGATTTGTTTGTTTGTTTTAAAAATTTTAAAATTTGATTTTCGCTGCATGATCAAAATCCAACACAACCTATAAGCATATAAGCAATTCCAATATAGCATGATGTGCTAGATGCAAAATAGTTATATCATCATTCTAGGACAACCTATTGTCAAAATGATGACTAACTTATGCTAAACATATCTCTAATATAGATTAGGGTTTATGTGAAACACCTAATCAGAGGCAATCAACAATACATATTGTATAACAACAAACATACTACTAATATAAACATGACTTGCATATCATACATCATAATATTTAATTGATCATTAATTGAATCAATCAAAGTTGCTCTGATACCACTATTGGATTCAGGTAGCACAACGGAATAATGAATTTCAAAAATTTATTATGATGAATCCCATGACACCCGAAACCCTAAACCCAAAATCCCTTGACTAATTACAACTAACGAACAATTAACAAAGCAATTAAAATATGGTTTAGATAAATACCTCTTTCGCTAAATTTTTAATTTCCACAAATGCATAAGTGTATGACTGAAGGGAAGCGTGGTGGTTTTTTCATGCATTTTTAAAATTTTACAGTGAAATATACATAGATTAAACAATTTTATCTACAATGCATGCATAGATCAAATCTAAAACTACCATACAAGATCCATGACAAGAACTAATATGCATGTATGTAATCTAAAATCTAAAATTCAGCAAGTATAGATCATATCTATATGCAATTAGATCATATCTAATTTATATTTAGATCATATCTAAATATGAATCAAAATTAAAACTTCATACCAGAGGGTGGAAAGCAAATCACCATATCTGAAGTCCATGGTAGTTGGTTCTTCATGATGCCCGACAGCCGCACATGTGTCTGGCCTCTATAGGTAACCACACGAAGCCCATTTGGTGATCCATGACCCTGGGAGTGCTAGCTCGTAAAGACACCATATTTTGGCTGGTTTAAGAGAAACATGAAGAGGATGAAGAATAAGAAGACCCTCTCTTTTTCTTTCTAGATCCACATATCAACTCTCTACAATAGAGATCAAGAGAAGAACCCTTTCTTCTCAATTCTCTCACGCATAAGAGAGAATCTTTCTCTCTTCCTTTCATACCTTTAAGAAGAACTTTTCTTCTTTAATTTTTTATGATGAAAATCAAATCTAATCTAATTTCTCATGTAAAAAATCATATAAAATTTTGAGCTCTAGAAGAACCCAAAAGAAAGACCCAAGAGAGAACCGTTCTTCTTTCTTCTTCTTTCTTTTTCTCTTTGATCTAGAACTCTAGGAAGCCCCAAACATCCAACCAGATTTTTTTGATATTTCATCTCTAAATTTTTATATTAAAAATTAAATCTAATCTGACTTTAATTTTAGGGAAAATAGAGAAAAAATCTAGAAGAAAAACTCCTTCTTCAAGGCTGTGCACAAGAAAGAAGACCCTTCTTCTTCCTTCTCTTTCTTTCGTTGGAAAGAACTTTTCTTCTTCAATTTTCTACTGTATAACCAGCAGAGGAGCTTCTCTTTGATGCTTAAAAGCCAACAAAAAAACTCTCACAAAAATACTTTAAGATGGGAAGAAGATGAAGGGTGGGCGTGGAGTTTGGGGCATCCAACTCTTGGACGCCCCCCTCCTATTTTCTTGGTGACATGAAGAGAAAGGGAATGTCTCCCTTTTATGCGAGAGAAGAGAGGGGCACTGCTTCTTTTGGGCATAAGGAATTTCTCTACATGAAGAGGTGTGGGGCGTGTGGGATTTATATCATATGGATTTAGGTTTTTAAGTTGGTTAAGCCCTAATCCAAATAGGATTCAAGATCTTGATCAAATTCTAACTAATTCTTAGATCCAATCTGAATCAATTTAGGAATTAGTTATAACAAACTAACTAATTGGGTCCTAGCCCAAGTATGAATCTAATTAGGCCCCAATCAAATTGAGAATTAGTTAGATTAAAACCTCATTGATCCAGGGATTATTTCTAAATGGAGATCAGGGACTTCATTTGATATTAGGACTTGATCCAATCAAGCCTATTATCCAATAGGATTAGATCCAATCCAAGCCTATATAAAACTAATTGAATCATATTCAATTTAAAATTTAATTTGTATCCCTGAGATCAATTGAAATAAACTCTATTATTCAATAGGGATACATCCAATCAATCCAAAACCAATCTAATTGAATCCAATTCAATTAGATCTAATCCAATTTTCATTGCTCAATCAAATTGAGCCAATTAATAATTATATTATTAATTAATTATTCTTTTAATTTATCAACCACTAGTAAATATTTTATTATAACTTTTATAAAGGATTAGTCATCAATCACATTAATAATTAAACCCTTCAACGATTCATAAACATTGATCAGCCATTTGGTCAGATAGTACTTCTATGTATGTGATCTCGTAGGTTTGAACCTAAGTCGGTAGCACAAAAATAATTTCTGTACTAATCGATGTTACCATCTAGTAATGATTTTCGACGTCTAGATAGGTCAAATGTATGTTCAGCAATACTCTAGAACCCACATGGATATAGTTACCGTATAACTCATCTCTTTGACACTCGATGCTCAAGGATGACTTTAGGTTAAACTGTCAACCCAGAAAAAGTGGTCCACATTGTGTCTCAACCTCAAAAATCTTATGACTCCTCACTAGGACTACTGTTGGTGCAGAATTCCGCCGATGCCAGAGAAGCTGGAGTCGAAGGGATCGTGGTCGCCGTCGGGACTTGCAAGGAAAGTCTAAATCGGAGTTAGGGATGCTCTGACAAGACCCTCCGACATTCAAGTCAGTACTCTGCTTCAACAGAAATGGAGCACTCAAATGGGATTTTAGCAAAGTTTCGAGATAGAGTTTAGAGCTTAGAGGAGAACGTATCTGGGAGATCTCTTTTATAGACAGGAGAGCGTAACCGCTTGAGAGCGACATCCATAACTGCCTGGTAGTGGGCCGTTCAGGGCCACGTGGAGTTTGTTATGGAGAGTGGGTAGTGTCCATTGTCATGACTTGCCAGAGAGTGGTGGGGCTGTTAGATGTGTGCCCTAGATGCCAGATTGGCTGACACATTTCTGTACAGATCTAAGGGCAAATTTGTAATTTTGACTATAAATGAATAAAAAGGTTATTCTTCTATCACATTGTGTACATTGTGTCTGTGATACATCCTTTGAGTTAGTAGGAGTGTTAATTCATATTTTGAAGAGTTGAAAATTTAAGATATGAATTTACATAACTAACTCATAAACAGCTCCTGACCATAGGATCATCACGAGGATGGTGATCGATCCAGAAGGTTGGTGTACGATCGCTTTCTTAGGATAGATGTGTCTTAAGTCTACAGTGTGGAGACACTAAAATGAGAGTACAGATATTTATTGAGAATGAGAGTACTGAGTGTGACCATATCGAGCAGTCATAAGAAAATCTACCTTCTCATCGATGACTAGCTCGATGCTGCAATTATGTGTCTAGTTCTTTGACCTGAGGTGCATCGACAGTTCACCTTGAGTGTGTTATAGTTTGACTACATCATAACTCGATCTCCTAGCCATTCAAAACCCTGAGGTGTATGTTGGCTGTAGCATATTCATTTTAGGAACTAGGTCACACCAAGATGGGATCTATCAACTTTGATAGATGAGAGGAGTAGTCCTATGATAATTGAAAGATCGTGTCCTTAAGCCCATAGCCATGGCAGAGTAAAATAATGAAAAAGAATTTTCTATTAAGGTTTCATATCGGACTCGGATCGATCGATTGATTCATATGACTGATGTTGGATTTGACGAGTTCACCTTAACCCTAATTCAGTCGGGACTCATGATAGAGGAACTCAATCACACAGGTAGCTGCATCGAGAGGTTCATCTTTAGTTCTGATGGATTGCCACCACATACTGCTAGATGTCACTGGTGGATTTTGGGAGCAATTAGAATGATATTGATGATCGATCATTCTAATTGTCTGAATCAGAAGAGCTCTGGTCCATCGAAAGGAGTTTCGATGATGTCGATGATGAGATCATGACATATCTCATTACCATATGGAATTGAACCTAACTGGATCATACAAACAAGAGTTAGGATCTGGATGTCATCAATTGGGCTAATTCAATTGATTTAGATAAGATCCAATTAGGTTCAAGGAAATCGTGCTAGCACTCGATTGAGCCTAACTTTCTCCTCGTGTAATCTTTTCTATCTCTACTAAGTCAAATGTGATTTGACTCATCCAAAGAATCTTTGAAAGATTACTCTCATTCTAAATGAAGCTTGTCCAGCTCAAAAAAGGCTTATTTTAATTCATGAGATGAATTTAAGACAAGCACCTACTAATTCCTGTCACCTGCCAATTTCATTTTAGGACATCTATCAAATGTTGACATATGGGTCTTAAACTGAAGAGAGCTCATTGGAAAATTTTTGTGGAGTGTCCACATGCCAAAACTTAATTGAATTGGGTGTCATAATTAGATTATGGCATGAGCCCAATTGGATTAAAGTGGGCACCCCAAATGGATAAGAACCAAAGAGTCCTAATAAACATGGACTCTTTGGCGCCACCTTGCTTGAGCTTATCCAATGTTGGTGCGAACTTAGGAGAGAAAGTAGAGGTTCATATCTGATGTGATCAGATAACATCACTCCACTAATCAAAATTTTTTCAGAATTTATTGAAATTTTTTGATTGGTTGAATGATGTGGCACTGTGCAGCATACAGGGTCTACATAAACCCTGCTGCGCCTAGGGTTTCATGGAAGAAGTTGCTTTATACACAAAACCCAATAGCTATCATTCCCTCCCCTCTTCTCCACATCCTCCCTGCTCTCCTTCCCTCCCTATTCATGTCCAAAGAGTTGGACGTCCATCTGGCAAAGATCCAAGGTGTGGTGATGTATGGAACAGAAGGCTGCAGGACATCTTCGACAGGCTGCTGCTCCAACTTCAGAAAGAGTTCTGAAGCACTTCCAAATCAGATAGAGATCTGATTTTTGGAGCATAGATTTGTGAGGAGAAGACATTCTAGATCCTTCTTGAGTGGATACCGATAGAGGCCAGGCACTTGCGTGACTACATCAGAACCTTGGGCTATACAGAGATCATCTACAGGGTAATCAGATTACCCTTGAGGCACTTCTTCTTCCATCATAGTTTTAGATTTAATTTTAGATTTTAAATATCAAATATGAAGATTAGATCTAGAGACTTAGATCTGAAATATATGTAGGATAAAAATTTTTAAATTTATTTCGCCCCAGATTTGGTGAAATCTGGAAGATCCTATGAGGAAAAACGGTTTTCCTCCTTCAGGGGCCATGTGGAGTCTGTTACAGAGAGTGGAGTAGTGTCCGTTGTCGCGACTTGCCAAAGAGTGGTGGGGCCACGTGGAGTCTGTTACAGTGAGTGGAGTGGTGTCCGTTGTCATGACTTGCAGGAGAGTTCGGGACAGACGGCTGAAGCTCGTTGGAACGCATGGTGGAGCGGAATAGCTCTCTATCTCAGCAATCTAAGAGAAGCTCGGATGTTTTCAAGGTTGCTGATGGGTTAACTGTGGTTGCGTGCCTTAGGCATTGATGCTGTAGGCGAAAGTCATCTGCTGTAGAAGCTCGGGTGAGAACTTTCTATTGGAGAAGTTCGGTAGGAGTCTGATTGCTAGAGAAGTCCATCTGAAATTTATCTGGTGTAGAAGCTCGTCTAAAGACTGTCTGCTGGAGAGATCCGATTTTATAAGAAATCTAGCAGAAGGTCGACCGATAGTGGAGTTCGAAAGGCATTGTAGAAGTTCGTCTGCTGGAGGAGTCTTGAGGACACTGTGGAAGGTCGACTACTTAAGGAGTCTGAAATTTAATTCTGTTGTATAAGTTTGGATGGAGTCTGGTTCTTGCAGGAGTCCGAAAGGAGGCCGCTTACTGCAGAAGCTCGGACGAAGATCGGTTGCCATGGAAGCTCGGATGGAGACTTCTTATTGTAGAAGCTCGGATGAAGTTCGCTTGCAATAGAAGTTCAGAGTAGAGATCTGGCTAGTGGAGCCCATCCGTTGTAGAGGTTCGTCTGAGATCCATCCGCTGTAGAAGTTCGGACAGAGTCCGGCTCTTGTAGGAGCTCGAATGAAGTCCGCTTGCAATAGAAGTTCGGAGTAGAGATCCGGCTCTTGTAGGAGCTCGGATGAAATTCGAAAGGCGATCGACCATCGTAGAAACTTGGATGGAGTCTGGTTACTGTAGAAGTCCAGTTGCTGGAGAAGCTCGAACATTGACGAAGTCCGAAAGAAGTTCAAGGTAAAATCGATCGTGGCTGGAGGAAGTTTGGAAGAGATTCAGAGAGTAGTCGATCACTGTAAAAAATTGGCTGATAGTGAAGCCCAGAGAGTATTTGGAGCAGTCCGATAGATGAATGGAGGAGCTCATTATTGGAGAAGTCTGGATGGCATGATAAGAGTTCGTCCGTTGGAGGAATCTGGAGGACACTGCGGAAGGTCGACTGCTGGAGGAGTTCGGATCGTATTATGGAAGCTTGGACGATCGGGGGAGTTCAGAAAGATGCCGCACAAGGTCGAAGGCTTGGAAGAGCCCTGGGAGGGTCGGCTTCTTACGAACTTCGACTGGGGTTAATTTATACCCAACACTTCTGTTGGTGCAGAATTCTGCCGACGCCGGAGAAGCTGGAGGTGAGGGGATCGTGGCCGCCATTGGGACCTGCAAGGAAAGTCTAAATCGGAGTTGGGGGTGCTCCGGCAAGACCCTCTGTGCTCAAGTCAATACTCTGCTTCAACAGAAATGGAGCACTCGAATGAGATTTTAGCAGAGTTTCGAGATAGAGTTTAGAGCTTTTAGAGGAGAACGTATCTGGGAGGTCTCTTTTATAGACGGGAGAGCGTAACCGCTTGACAGCGACATCCATAACTACCTGGTAGTGGGCCGTTCAGGGCCACGTGGAGTTTGTTACGGAGAGTGGGGTAGTGTCCATTGTCGCGACTTGCCGGAGAGTGATGGGGCCACGTGGAGTCTATTACAGAGAGTGGAGTGATGTCCGTTGTCGCGACTTGTCGGGGAGTTCGGGACGGATGGCTGAAGCTCGATTGGAATGCATGGTGGAGCAGAATAGCTCTCTGTCTCAACAATCTAAGAGAAGCTCGGATGTTTCCAAGGTTGCTGACGGGTTAACTATGGTTGGGTGCCTTAGGCATTGATGCTGCAGACGAAAGTCATCTGCTGTAGAAGCTCGGGTGGAAACTTTCTGTTGGAGAAGTCTGATAGGAGTCTGATTGATAGAGAAGTCCGTCTGAAATTTGTCTGGTGTAGAAGCTCGTCTGAAGACTATCCACTGGAGAGGTCCGATTTTATGAGGAATCCAGCAGATGGTCGATCGATAATGGAGTTCGGAAGGCATTGTGGAAGTTCGTCTGCTGGAAGAGTCTTGAGGATACTGTGGAAGGTCGATCACTGAAGGAGTCTGGAATTCAATTCTATTGTAGAAATTCAGACGGAGTCCAGTTCTTGCAGGAGTCCGGAAGGAGGCCGCTTACTGTAGAAGCTCGGACGAAGATCGTTTGCCATGGAAGCTCGGATGGAGACTTCTTATTATAGAAGCTCGGATGAAGTCCACTTGCAATAGAAGTTCGAAGTAGAGATCTGGCTGGTGGAGCCCATCCGTTGTAGAGGTTCGTCTGGGATCCATCCACTGTAGAAGTTCGGACGGAGTCCAGCTCTTGTAGGAGCTCGAATGAAGTCCGCTTGCAATAGAAGTTCAGAGTAGAGATCCGGCTCTTGTAGGAGCTCGGATGAAATTCGGAAGGCAGTCAACCACCATAGAAACTTGGATGGAGTCTAGTTACTATAGAAGTCCTGCTGCTGGAGAAGCTCGGACATTGACGAAGTCCGAAAGAAGTTCAGGGTAAAGTCGATCGTGGCTGGAGGAAGTCTGGAAGAGATTCGGAGAGTGGTCGATCACTGTAGAAAATTGACTGATAGTGAAGCCCAGAGAGCATTTGGAGCAATCCGGTAGATGAATGGAGGAGCTCATTATTGGAGAAGTCCGGATGGCACGATAGGAGTCGTCCGTTGGAGGAATCTGGAGGACACTGCAGAAGGTCGACTGCTGGAGGAGTCCGAATGGTATTGTGGAAGCTTGGACAGCCGAAGGAGTTCAGAAAGACGCCGCACAAGGTCGGAGGCCGGAAGTGCCCTGGGAGGGTCAGCTTCTTACGAACTTCGGCTGGGGTTAATTTATACCCAACACCAGTCCCCATACTTTCGAGTTCGGGTATCGAATGAAGGAAGTACAAAGAAATTTTCACAACCGATGTTGCCTCCCTCAATTTTCATACTCGATTGTTTGGCACGCTGGTGCTGGAGTCTTTTCAAATCGAGGCGATCCAAAAAGATTTTTTCGAAATTTCTGCTGGAGCGTTGCTCTAGGTATGGCGCAATAATGATTCTGTCAGTCATTAGCCGCCTGCCATGATGAGTGGGACATGCGGCGGCTGTAGATCGGCCAAGGGAGATCAGCAATCATTATTGCACCGAACCTCATTGCCTATTTAAACCCGCCCCCCTCCTTCAAGGGTTTCACTTTGCCTGAGATTTTCTTCAGTTCCCTTCTTCTTCCCGAGAGCTCCGTCTTCCTCCAGCGTCCCCCTCGGTCTTAGGCACTCTTCGGGTCAACCCTCATCACCCTCGCTGCCTTCCTGCACCTCTCGGACCAACCTAGGTTAATTCTGGAACCCCTCTTTTTCTTGTTCTTCTTCCATTTTTCCTCCTTTGCATTCTGCCCATTCGGTTTTTCCGCGAGCGCCTTGTTTCTTATTTTTCTCAATTTTTTCAAAATTTTTTAGGGTTTTCACTCGATCCAAAATATCCTGCAACACTTCCTCCTCTAGCAATTCTAGGAGTTCGTCCATTCCAACCCTCCAAAATCTTAGTTCTGTAGATGGACCTCGTTCAATCTTTGTACCAGACACCATTCCCAGCTCTCTAACTCCGGACAAACTCTTGCTGATTAGGATTCAGTACGGGGTTCCTCTAGAGTACGAGCTTGAGCTTCTCGAGCCAACTGATCGGGCTAGCGCCCCTCCCCCTTGCTGCTTCTGCTTATACCAAGAAGCTTTCTGCACCGGGCTTCGACTTTCACTTCCACCTTTTGTTGTTATTCTTTTTCACTTTTTAAACATTTCTCTAGTTTCTGTAGCATCAAACTCCTTTAGGTTTCTGATAGGATTTCTTTCCCTCTATCGTTTAGCTGAAGTTCGGCCAACCCTTTCTTTGTTTAAAAATTTTTATACCTTCAAGCGTCACCCTTCAACAAAGGACTGATGGTACTTCTCTCTCCAGTTCGATAGAAAGGGGTTACTGAAAGGTGCCCCCTCTTCTATCCACAACTGGAAGGAGAGGTACTTCTACGTTCGATGCCTCCCCCCTAGGGCTCCCTAAGGGATTCTATCCATCGGGCTTCTAGCCTGGGAAGGGACAACCTCGAAGCCTCCAATAAACTTGAGGCTTATCCAGCTTTTCTCCTCTCCGACCTCCTGAAGGAGCAACTCTTATTTAACGTCGGCCTAAGCCCTCTCAACCCTATCGGTATATTTTTTTTTTTTTAGTCATTTGCTACTTCCACTTTCTTCTTGTTCTTTATCTAAGCTGTGCCGATCTTCTTTCATTGCAGATATGGACGCAGACGCAGTTCGGATGCTAGCCAAGGGTCTCAAAGCCCACAAAAGGAAAGGCGTCATGACTTCTGGGTCGGCGAAGAAGGCAAGGGAAGGGGAGATGAGCTCGACCGTGCCTGCCCAGATGGCCATTTCCGTCGACGCCCCCTCCAACGTCAAGCCCGCAGTCCCCCAAGCCTCTTCAAGAAGCCCCCCGACCGAGGTTCCCACTCCAGAGGCTCGTCCCGAGGAGGCACCGGGGGCCAAAAGGAGGAGAAGAAAGAAGACATTGGCCCGCAAGACTCGCAGTAGCAGGGCTGCCATCGAGGGGGCCGACGGCTCCGAAGAGGATCCGAGAGAGAATCCCTTCAACAATAGGGATTTAATAAAAAGATTGATCGACAGGTGCATTCTGCCCGAGGTCATCCACAAGATCATCCACGTCGATCCTGAACAGTGGGTCTAGGACTCTCTGGAGTCCTTTCTCGAGGTAGGCTGATTTACTTTTTCCTTCCTTTTGCTTCTTTACTTAGCTTACCCCTTAGCTTTCATATTGACTTCTTGGCTGTTCTTGCAGATTGGACACCAGCTCATCGCCAACCCATCGATTAGGTTCAATCAACTACGCAAAATCAAAAATGGGTTCCAGTTTGATCTAACCAATTAGACCATAATTATAGTTGGATCACTAGACCTAATTTGTTTGACCCATACCCACATGCAACAATATAATTTTAGATCCAAAATAATTTTTAGATTATATTTTATTACATGCAATTAGTGGCTTATGATCTTGAAATTGTTTCAGATCTAAACCTAGTTTCATATATGAAATATATATAGTTTCATATCTAAATAAAAATGCATCACATATACATCAAATTTTAGATCTAAAACTAAATTTACACATACCAAATATATATAAAACTAGATCTGAAATAATGAATAAAATATTTCAAAAATATCTTTTCAAAAATCGAATCACATCAAACTAAGACAATCTTTACAATATAGGGGATAAACCCTATATCAGGACAACCTTATATCAATTTGATGTAAACTTTTAATCATTCTAATTTTAGATCTAAACTCAAAATTAAACATATCACATATATTATTTTCAAATCTAAAAGATTTGATTTAATTATTTTTAAAATAATTTTTAAAAATAATCAATCTTGTGCTAGGCCAACTTTTGCAATATAGGGGATAAATCCTATACCAGGTCAACCTTATATCAGCACAAAATTGATTTTAAATCATTAAAACTTTCAGATCTAATCTAAAAATCAGATCATATGTGTTTTCAAAACTTGAGACTCTGACACCACTGTTAGAAAATTTGATAAGCAGCATGTGTAGATTTCAAAATTTTGAAAACCGCAGCAAAAAATAAATGGGTTAAACCCTTTAACCCCCACATGCAATAGATCAAATCTAATCCTATCCAAGTCTAGGAGAAAACACATATATACAACCTAAAATTTAGATATAAATATGAGATCAGATATCTTTACCTTGACGCAAGTAGATGTTCGTCGCTTCTGATGATCATGGATTCATAGATGCTTGAGCCACACATACATCCGGTCTCTACGGGTATCCACCGAGATTGATTTCGAACTGATTCCTCCTCATAGAAGATTCTTCTTTTCAAGAAGAACCTTAACTTTGAACTCTTTGATCAATGCTTTGATCTGGACTACAGGATCAACTTCTTGACCAACAGCCTTCTTCTTCTCTTCGATCTTTAATATCTAAGTCACCAAGCACTACCTCTTGGTGTGCGGAAGAAGGGACACCCAACTTTAGGACATGGAAAGGAAGAGAGGGAGAAGAGGAGGCACGGAGAATGGAGAGAAGAATTTTGTTGACCAAAAATTCTATTCACAAGAAACCCTAGAGACCTCCCTTTATATAGATACTACTCTAACACATAATAGGAACCTAATTATCTTAAAAAAGTAGATCCTTATCTCATAAGAATCCTCTATCTTTTTAATCTGATTTATTCTAATTAAAACTAGATATAAATAAAATATGATCAGCCCCTTTAAGCATGTACAATAGGCACCCTTCTAAAATATGTCAGGTAGTTAGGGCGCCAATTTAAGCATGTACAATAGGCACCCTTCTAAAATATGTAGGTAGTTAGGGCACCCTTCTAAAATATGTCGGTAGTTAGGGTGCCAACTCTTGGCACCCCACAAAAGGATTTCTAGCCAAATAAGAGGAGGCATGGCCCCACTCTATCTCCTCCATGCCATGCCACACAAGAGGGGGCAGGTCCCTCAGCCATATCCTAGGATTTAGCACCCATTTCATGCCAAAAACAAAAGTAGGGGCCACCCATTCTTCCATTTATTCTACATGCATACTTAGAGATAATTAGGAGATAAAGAAGAGATAATGTAAGGATAATTATGCCAACTAATTGACTTAATCAAATCCTCTTGGGCTCACAATTAAGAGCCTAATTAAATCTAAATGGATTTAGATTAGATTCAAGGTTATGGACTTGATCAAATCGAAGTCCTGAGAAGAATTAGGTTTAACTGTGTGCTAGTATAGTTCTCACAAACCTAATAGGATTTTAATAAATCCTAATCTAATTGAACTTCACAAGCCCAATTGGCAAATTCAAGATTAAATCTCTTAATGTATGACCCCATTGGTTCCATTCTATCTGGTAAGGAGATATATTTTGATCTCCATCATAATATCATCGAAACTCTTTTCGATGGATTGAAACATTTTCAATTCTGCCCTTCGAGGGCCATTGATCATCAAGATGAAGCCCGATGAGTCTCACAATCTACCAGTGACACCTAGTAGTATGTAGTGGCAACTCAGTAGAATAAAAGTATGAACTCTTAGGTGTAGTTATCGTATGATTCAGTCCTTCTATCGTGAGTCCCGACTTCACGGAGGTCATGGAGAACTCGTCAAACCCCATCGTCAGTCATATGCTAGATTGGCTCGACTCGAGTTTATTTGTGAATCCCATAAAAATTCTTTCTCAGTATTCACACTTGCTTTGGTCAAAGACTTTTTGAACTCAGTCTTACAAATCAAATAGAACTTCTCTTTTTTTACTAAAATCGATAGATTTCATCTAGGTGCATTCTACTCTAAACAGTGAACCTTAACCTACTGAAGTCAATATACACAGCAAGGATCCGAATGGTCAAAGATCAAGAAAACATACAGTCAAACCCAGCAGTCTCACTGCGAATAGCCAATGGCACCATAGGTCAAAGGACCACTAACACACTGTAGCATCGAGAAGACCACTGATGAGTGAGTAGATATCCATATGGTTCTCGTGTTGGTCACACTCAATGTAAGTTGTTCTCTAACAACCACCTACATCTTCATCCCAGTGTCTCTACACCACAGATCCGAGACTCATCTGCCCATAAGGGAGGTGAACCATGCACCAATCTCGAATGGATTGATCACTGTCCTCCAGGATGATTTTTGGATTAGAAGCATTTAGAAATTAACCACTAATTAATGTATATCTCAAATTTTTAATTCTTTAAGAATATACAAAAATCATCCTTGTTAATTTTTAAGACAAATCATTGACACAAATGTGATTGGAATAAAAAAATTCTTTATTGATAATAAAAAGATTACAAATACAAGTTTTGGCTCTTGAATTACATAATGTGTCAGCCAACAATTGGCTTCTAGGGTACAAATCCAACAAAATCAAATCTTAGATTGTGAGATATCTATAACGTGTCTTCTTAATGTGATTTTGGTGGCAAAATCGAAGATGACTGGATTTTGATGTGATCATACTTCGAGTTTGAAGCCGGCAATGTTCTTGAGGAGACAAGGCTGCAACTGCACACCGATTAGGAAGGACCTTGGCCAACTTTCATATGGATCATCATTGGAGGGCTTCTACTTTGGTGTCTCATGGAGATCATCATTGTGCCATATTATTTTTTGATGAAAGTATAAAATTCTATCCCTTTGCATGCTTGTTTTGTTTGGATCGACATCAACAAGGTGATTCTAAGATTTGAGTTTCAGCTCGATAGTTTAAACTGTTAAAGCTATTGATTTGTTTGTTTGTTTTAAAAATTTTAAAATTTGATTTTCGCTGCATGATCAAAACCCAACACAACCTATAAGCATATAAGCAATTCCAATATAGCATGATGTGCTAGATGTGAAATAGTTATATCATCATTCTAGGACAACCTATTGTCAAAATGATGACTAACTTATGCTAAACATATCTCTAATATAGATTAGGGTTTATGTGAAACACCTAATTAGAGGCAATCAACAATACATATTGTATAACAATAAACATACTACTAATATAAACATGACTTGCATATCATACATCATAATATTTAAATGACCATTAATTGAATCAATCAAAGTTGCTCTGATACCACTATTGGATTCAGGTAGCACAACGGAATAATGAATTTCAAAAATTTATTATGATGAATTCCATGACACCCAAAACCCTAAACCCAAAATCCCTTGACTAATTACAACTAACGAACAATTAACAAAGCAATTAAAATATGGTTTAGATAAATACCTCTTACGCTAAATTTTTAATTTTCACAGACGCATAAGTGTATGACTGAAGGGAAGCATGGTGGTTTTTTCATGCATTTTTAAAATTTTACAGTGAAATATACATAGATTAAACAATTTTATCTACAATGCATGCATAGATCAAATCTAAAACTACCATACAGGATCCATGACATGAACTAATATGCATGTATGTAATCTAAAATCTAAAATTCAGCAAGTATAGATCATATCTTTATGCAATTAGATCATATCTAATTTATAATTAGATCATATCTAAATATGAATCAAAATCAAAACTTCATACCAGAGTGTGGAAAGTAGATCACCATATCCAAAGTCCATGGTAGTTGGTTCTTCATGATGCCCGACAGCCGCACACGTGTCTGGCCTCTATAGGTAACCACACAAAGCCCATTTGGTGATCGATGACCCTGGGAGTGCTAGCTCATGAAGACACCATATTTTGGCTGGTTTAAGAGAAACATGAAGAGGATGAAGAATAAGAAGGCCCTCTCTTTTTCTTTCTAGATCCACATATCAACTCTCTATAATAGAGATCAAGAGAAGAACCCTTTCTTCTCAATTCTCTCACGCATAAGAGAGAATCTTTCTCTCTTCCTTTCATATCTTCAAGAAGAACTTTTCTTCTTTAATTTTTTATGATGAAAATTAAATCTAATCTAATTTCTCATGTAAAAAATTATATAAAATTTTGAGCTCTGGAAGAACCCAAAAGAAAGATCCAAGAGAAGAACCGTTCTTCTTTCTTCTTCTTTCTTTTTCTCTTTGATCTAGAACTCTAGGAAGCCCCGAACATCCAACCAAATTTTTTTAATATTTATTCTCTAAATTTTTATATTAAAAATTAGATCTAATCTAACTTTAATTCTAGAGAAAATAGAAAAAAAATCTAGAAGAAAAACTCCATCAAGGCTGTGCACAAGAAAAAAGACCCTTCTTCTTCCTTCTCTTTCTTCCGTTGGATAGAACTTTTCTTCTTCGATTTTCTGCTGCATAACTAGCAGAGGAGCCTCTCTTTGATGCTCAAAAACTAATGAAGAAACTCTCACAAAAATACTTCAAGATGGGAAGAAGATGAAGGGTGGGCGTGTGGAGTTTGGGGCATCCAACTCTTGGACGCCCCCCTCCTATTTTCCTGGTGACATGAAGAGAAAGGGAATGTCTCCCTTTCATGCGAGAAAAGAGAGGGGCACTGCTTCTTTTGGGCATAAGGAATTTCTCTACATGAAGAGGTGTGGGGCATGTGGGATTTATATCACATGGATTTAGGTTTTTAAGTTGGTTAAGCCCTATTTCAAATAGGATTCAAGATCTTGATCAAACTCTAACTAATTCTTAGACCCAATCCTAACCAATTTAGGAATTAGTTATAACAAACTAACTAATTAGATCCTAGCCCAAGTATGAATCTAATTAGGCCCCAATCCAATTGAGAATTAGTTAGATTAAAACCTCATTGATCTAGGGATTATTTCTAAATGGAGATCAGGAACTTCATTTGATATTAGGGCTTGATCCAATCAAGTCTATTATCCAATAGAATTAGATCCAATCCAAGCCTATATAAAACTAATTGAATCATATTCAATTTAAAATTTAATTTGTATCCCTGAGATCAATTGAAATAAACCCTATTATTCAATAGGGATGCATCCAATCAATCCAAAACTAATCTAATTGAATCCAATTCTATTAGATCTAATCCAATTCCCATTGCTCAATCAAATTGCATCAATTAATAATTATATTATTAATTAATTATTTTTCTAATTTACCAACCATTAGTAAATATTTTATTATAATTTTTGTAAAGGATTAATCATCAATCACATTAATAATTAAACCCTTCAACGATTCATAATCATTGATCAGCCATTTGGTCAAATGGTACTTCTATATGTGTGACCCCATAGGTTTGAACCTAAGTCGGTAGCACAAAAATAATTTCTGTACTAATCGATGTTACCATCTAGTAATGATTTCCGACATCTAGATAGGTCGAATGTATGTCCAGCAATACTCTAGAACCCATGTGAATATAGTTACCGTATAACTCATCTCTTTGACACTCGATGCTCAAGGATGACTTTAGGTTAAACTGTCAACCCAGAAAGAGTGGTCCACATTGTGTCTCAACCTCAAAAATCTTATGACTCCTCACTAGGACTACTTTGGCCAAAGTTTTGCTAAATTGAAATATAGTAATGCATCATCTCTAATTTTATCTGGAGCAGTCAATCTCATCATGACTCGTACTCAGACTTTATAAATACTTGACTGTACTCAAAAACCTTCCGTCATCAAATTAGAAATTTGGATAGTTCGGCATCAAACCACAGTGAGTTGCTTGCAAGTCACCAAGGCGGTCTTAAGTCAGAGGAATACATATATCTATATCCTATCAGAACAATCCTTGATAGTAGAATGCTCCGAAAGTGGTCACACTCAGTGAAATGTGCTCCTACAAATCATCCATATGCCATACCTGTGTCACCACACACTTTGGTTAAGAAGATAACCAACCAATATGGTATACAATGACCTACACTTGATACAATTATCATCTTTGTAATAATTGTATCATTTGGTCGTGAGCAAGATTTAAGAACTACACGATAAGTCCTCCTTTATCATTTTGGAAGTAGCTCTAAGGACTTCATCATAACATATGAGTTCTATTTAGAAAGATATATTCCTTATGATGAATCTTACTAGATAATATTTATCATTTTATAATTCATATATTTGTATGGAGCACAATCATCTATAACCTAGATGATTGACTTTAGGACACATTTTCCAACAACTTCTACTTGGATTAAAGTCAATCATATTGATATCAAATACCCATCTTATATTTGTGATCATTGAACTCTTTAGATCTGATTGCTCTAGTCAATGGGTCGGTCAAGTTCTTCTTTCGATCGATCCTCCTAAGATCGACTTTATTTCTATCTTATCAAACAAGGTGATTACAATGTAGAAAGTATTTGATTCTCAGATAGAACATTGGTTCTTCAGTTTGAACTATAGCTTCAGTACTACTATCAATACAGAAGGACTGAACCATGAATGGAGGGTGCCTCTCCAAGCTAGCTAATGAACTTCCATAACCAAACAACTTCTTTATCAGCATCAAATAGCGCAAAAAACTTCGTATCGCAAATAAAACTAGCTACTGAATACTGCATGGAATCTTTCCAGCATGTCGCTCCCCTTTTAGGATAAAAACATAACCTAACACAACTTTGTCATTTGATCCAACTAAAAACTGAAATCAATATTCCACAGATTTTAAGTCAGATTCTCCATAAACGAGCCATTCGTCCTTAGTATTTCATAAATACTTAAGGATGGTTCTCATAACCTTTCAAACCTTTATGGAGAATAGAGATGTTGCTCCTTGAATTGATTTTGATGATTACAAAGTATTTGAGGGGGTTACTAATGATTTTGGCTTGAAAAAAGATTTATTATTTTTTAGAGATAAAATCATAATTTTATCAAGTCCTAATTTGAAAGCCTTAAGAGCAAGAACAGAAGATTTGTGATCTATTAGAGAAAATTTCATAATTTTTGAATGTATATTTTGAAAAAAAATAATATTTATAAAATTGAGTCGACCTCATGAGTCGACTCATGTCAAATGGGGCTGAACGGTACGTTATTTTTTGGCTGGCACACCCAATTGAGTCAACCCCATGAGTCGACCCCTGTGCATGAGTCAACCCTATGAGTCGACCTCTATTGCTGTGCACATCAAAATTACAGAACAATCATTTTCTATTTAATGCCACAGTAGTCGACCCCATGAGTCGACTCATGTGTATGAGTCGACCCCTGCAACGAAAAAACTCCGTAACGGCTAATTTTTTAGTTCATTTTGGTACATTTAATGCTCATTTAATGATCTCCAACGGTTGTAAAACTACCCAGATCACTCTCCACCATTATTTGAAGCTATAAAAGGCACTTAAAGGAAGGTTTTGAAAAGGTTTTTCAAGCATTCATTTCAGCCCTAAGCAAAGAGCCTTCTTAAAGTTAAAGAAGCTTTCATTTCAAGTTCACCAACCTCTCAAGAGCTCATTCAAGTCTTCAACAACCTTGAAAAAAATCAGAAAAGCTTCTTCATTATTATGTAAAGTATATTTAAAATTTTATTTGCTCATTAAAAGAGCTAAATTTATATTTTCGTGTGATTAACTCACATACTCTATTTTGACTTGATCTTTTATTTTGGAAGGGTTCCAAAATATGAAAAGATTGATCCAAACCTTGAATCGGATTATATTGAGTTGGCTTGTATCTAAAAAATAAGTGTTCTAGCTTGAGATAGCTAGAGTCGGAGGTACCGACGTTGTATTCTTATTGAAAATGAAGGAAAAACTGCCTTTTTCCTTTGTAGGATCTTCCAGATTTCATCAAATCTAAGGTAGAATAATTTAAAAATTTTATCCTACACTATTTTAGATCTAATGTCTATGAGATCTAATTTTATTATCTGATATTTAAAATCTAAAATTAAATCTAAAAGTATGAGAAGTATAGACATACCTAAAGGGTAATCTGATTACCTTATAGATGATCTCAGCACAGCCCGAGGTTCTGATGTAGCCACGCAAGCACCTGGCCTCTACCGGTATCCACTCAGGTAGAACCTAGAATATATTCTTTTCATGAATCTATGCTCTAAAAATTAGATCTCTATCTGATTTGGAAGTACTTCAAAACTCCTTCTGAAGTTGGAGCAGCAGCCTGTCGAAGATGTCCTGCAGCCTTCCTGTTCCAGGAGTCACCACACCTTTTTCTTGCACCAGATGAATGTCCAACTCCTTAGACATGAAGAACGGAGATAGGAGAGTAGGGAGGATGTGGAGAAGAAGGGAGGGGGTGGCAGCTATTGGGGTTGGTGCATAAAACAACTTCTCTATAAAACCCTAGGCGCATAAGGGTTTATATAGACCCTGTATGCTGCGCAGTGCCACATCATTCAACCAATCAAAAAATTCCAATAAATTTTGGAAAAATTTTGATTGATTTCTTGTTATCATCTGATCACATCAAATAAGAACCCAATCCTCTATCTCAAAGTTGGCACCAACACTGGATAAGGACAAAGAGAGGTTGGCGCCAAAGAGTCCAATCTTATCAAGACTCTCCAACCTTATCCACTTGGGGTGCCCACTTAATCCAATTGGGCTCGCACCATAATCTAATTATGGTGCCCAATTTGATGTGGTTTGGCTCCATAAAAAATCCTCCAATAAGCTCTTGCCAAGTGGCCTTCAATTTAAGACCCATATGTCAACTTTTGACAAATATCCTAAAATAAAATTGGCAGGCAGGAATTAGCAGGTGCTTGTCTTAAATTCATCTCATAAATTAAGACAAGCTTTTTCTGAGCTGGATAAGCTTTATTTAGACTAAGAGAAACCTTTCCAAGATTCTCTAGATGAGTCAAATCACATTTGGCTCAGTAGAGACAGAAAAGATTACACGAGGAGAAAGTTAGGCTCAATCGTGTGCTAGCACGATTTTCTTGAACCTAATTGGATCTTATCCAAATCAATTGGATTAACCCAATTGATGACATCCAGACCCTAACCCTTGTTTGTGTGACCCAGTTAGGTTCAATTCCATATGGTAATGAGATATGTCGTGATCTCATCATTGATATTATCGAAACTCCTTTCGATGGACCAGAACTCTTCTGATTCAAACAATTAGAATGATCGATCATCAATATCATTCTAATTGCTCCCAAAATCAACCAGTGACACCTAGCAGTATGTGGTGGCAACCCATCAGAACTGAAGACGAACCTCTCAGTGCAGCTACCTGTGTGATTGAGTTCCTCTATCATGAGTCCCAACTGAATTAGGGTTAAGGTGAACTCGTCAAACCCAATATCAGTCATATGAATCAATCAATCGATCCGAGTCCGATGTGAAACCCCAATGAAAAATATTTTTTCCATTATTTCACTCTGCCATAGTCATGGGCTTAAGGACTCGATCTTTTGATCATCATAGGACTACTCTCATCTACCGAGGTTGATAGTTCCCATCTTGGTGCGACCTAGTTCCTACAATGAATATGCTACAGCCAACATACACCTCAGGGTTCTGAATGGCTAGGAGATTGAGTTATAGTATAGTCAAACTATAACACACTCAAGGTGAACTGTCGATGCACCTCAGGTCAAAGAACTAGACACACAACTACAGCATCGAGCTAGTCATCGACGAGAAGGTAGACTTCCTTATGACTGCTCGAGGTGGTCACACTCAGTACTCTCGTTCTCATCAAATATCTATACTCTCGCTCCGGTGTCTCCACACCGTAGACTCAAGATACATCTATCCTAAGGAAGCGATCATACACCAACCTTCTGGATCGATCACCATCCTCGTGATGATCCTATGGTCAGGAGCTGTTTATGAGTTAGTTATGTCAATTCATGCCTTAAATTTTTAACTCTTGAAAATATGAATTGACATTCCTACTAACTCAAAGGATATATCATAGACACAATATACACAATGTGATAAAAGAATAACCCATTTATTAATTTATAGTCAAAATTATAAATTTGCCCTTAGATTTGTACAGGAATGTGTCAGCCAATCTGGCATCTAGGGCACACATCTAACAAACTCCCACTCGACCTAATGCCAATTGGCTACATAATCTAAGTCCCATCTTCTCAAGGTGGGCTTCGATCTTTTGCTGGCCTAATGGCTTTGTCAGTGGGTCTGCCACATTGTCTGTGGAGTTGACTCTCTTAACCTCGACATAACCCTTTTTGAGATAATCATGGATCAGATGGAATCATCGCTCGATGTGCTTGGACTTCTGGTGAGACCTTGGCTCCTTAGCTAGGGCTATGGCACCGTTATTGTCATAGTAAAGAGGGAAGGCATCCGATGACATCACTCCAAGCTCCGCGGCAAACTTCTTATACCAGAATGGCTCCTTCACAGCTTTCGATGCAACAATATACTCTGCCTCCATGGTGGAATCAGCAATCACCGTCTACTTGGAACTCTTCCAGCTAACTACACCACCATTGCAAATGAACAGACTTTCAGATGTCAACTTTCGATCATCTATATCAGACATAAAGTCTGAGTCTGTATATCCCTGAATTTGGAGTTTTTCATTCCCAAAGACTAGAAACATATCCTTAGTCCTTCTCAAGTACTTAAGGATACATTTCACAGAAGTCCAGTGCTCTTCACCTGGATTCGACTGATATCTGCTTGTGACACTCACAGCATGGGCTATATCAGGTCGTGTACATAGCATGGCATACATGAGGCTCCCTGTTGCCGAAGCATAAGGAATTTTGCTCATGCGTTAAATCTTCTCAAGTGTGCTAGGGCACATCTTCTTGGAGAGATAATGCCATGTCTAAAAGGTACTAAACCTCTTTTGGAGTTTTTCATGCTAAACCTTTTTAGCATCTCCTCTATGTACATCTGCTGTGAAAGTTCCAGCATCCTATTTGGTCTATCTCTATAGACCTTAATACCCAGTATAAAGGATGCCTCTCCTAGATCTTTCATAGAGAACTCCTTAGATAACCATACTTTGACTGAGGTCAACATGAGAATGTCATTCCCAATTAGGAGGATGTCATCTACGAACAATACAAGAAAGACAACTGCGCTCCCACTGACCTTTTTGAACACACATGGTTCCTCCTCGTTCTTGATGAAACCAAAAATTTTGATCACATCATTGAAATTAGTATTCTAACTCCGAGATGCTTGCTTAAGTCCATAAATGGACCTTTGCAGCTTGTAGATCCTGTGATCATCATCACTAGATGTGAAACCAAGCAGCTATTCCATATAGATATCTTCTTCAAGATATCCATTTAAGAACGCTGTTTTCACGTTCATCTGCCATATTTCATAATTGAAATAGGCTGCAACAGCAAGCAATGTGCGGATAGATTTTAGCATGGCTACGGGTGAGAAGGTATCCTGATAGTCAATGCCTTCACGCTGACTATAACCTTTCGCTACGAACCTAGCCTTGAATTTCTCCACATTCCCATCTGCACCTATCTTTCTCTTGAAGATCCATTTACACCCAATAGGTACAATACCTTCAGGTGGATCTACCAAGGTCCAGACTTGGTTTGAGTGCATCGAGTCAATTTTTGATCTCATTGCCTCTAACCATTTCTCAGAGTTGATATCTGATATCGCCTCATCATAGGTCTTGGGATCATTACCATGAATCCCATTTCTCGTGAGAAATATTTTCTCTACATCCTCTTATATGGTACCTAAGGACCTTTCAGGAGGATGAAAAACCTTAGTCGATCTACGAGGTGGAAGAGGTTGTGTTAAGACTAGTTCTGATTGATTTGGTTCCTCAGGTTCTTTAGCTCGTTGCTCTTGGGAGACATTCTCCTTGAGCTTAATTATTCTTCTGATGTCACCATCTTAAATAAAATATTTTTCAAGAAAAATAGCATTTCGACTCACAATCACATTGTGATCTTTCAAAATATAAAAATAGTATCCTAATGACTCTTTAGGATATCCTATGAACCGAGCTCTAAAAGATGTGAACTCTAACTTGTCCGTCTGCTGTCTCTTGACATGAGCCGGACAACCCTAAATTCTGAGATGATTCAGACTTGGCTTCTTACCATGCCATATCTCATACGGTGTGGTAGGAACGATTTTAGAGGAAACCCTATTCAATACATAAATTACTGTCATGAGACAATGTCCTCAAAAAAATTTAGGGAGGTCCGTGAAGCTCATCATGGAACGGACCATATCTAATAGGGTCCGATTTCTCCATTCTGAAATCCTGTTGAGTTGAGGCATTCCAGGTGGAGTCCATTGAGAGACTATACCATTATCTTTAAGATAGTTTAGGAACTTTCGATTAAGGTATTCACCTCCTCGATCTGATCGAAGAACCTTAATGGGCTTTTCTGTTTGTTTTTCTACCTCATATCTGAATTCTTTGAACCTTTCAAAAGCTTCAGACTTGTGTTTCATTAGAAACACATACTCGTACCTAGACATATCATTGGTAAAGGTAATGAAGTAGACGTAGTTGCCTCTAGCCGGCACATCAAATGGGCTGCACACATCCATATGTACTAGGGCAAGTAGGTCTGTGGCCCTTTCCCTATGTCTCACAAAAGGAAGCTTGATCATTTTGCCTTGAAGGCATGATTCACAAACTGGATATGACTCGAAAGTCAATGGACTCAATAGCCCAGATTTCTCCAATTTGTTAACCCTGTCTTCTGCTATATGACCTAGCCTTAGGTGCCACATATACCTATTATTTAGACTATCTCTAGGCCTTTTAATTCTTATGGCATTCATATTTTGTTTGATATTAAATACAGATACATCAACATGTAACTGATAGAGACCGTTAATGACAAAACCATTTGCAACTTTATTATTTTCATAAAAAATGTTACAATGGTCCTTATGAAAGCTAATCACATAGCCTTTTTGTGCTAAACATGAAACAGAAATCAAATTCCTGCTTGCTGCAGGCACATAATAACAGTCTCTTAAAACTAAATCTAATCCTAATGGTAATCACAGAGGGTAGGTTCCCACGACCACAGCAGCAACTCTTGCTCCGTTCCTGATGCGTAGGATCATCTCTCCATCCTCAGCCTCCTGCTCTCCTCAAGACCCTACATGGAAGTGCACAAATGAGCACTAGAACCAGAGTCAAGCACCCAACTAGATGCAGAAGAAACTATAAGGTTAGATTCTAAAATGAGCATACCTCGAGAAGGACCATCTTTCTTGTTCTTTATGGTGGCCAAGTACTGAGGATAGTTTCGCTTCCAATGGCCATCTGATTCGCAGTGAAAATATTTTTCTTTATCAGCAGCCTTCTTCTTCAGTTCTATCTTCTTCTTCTGGCTATCCACCTTCTGCTTCTTTGCAGATTTCTTTTTCTTTCCAAAAGACTTTCTCTTGGAAGAAGTTCGCTCCACAGTAAGAACTGAGTCTTTTGAACCCTATATGGAAAGCTCAGCCATAACCAGCATGTTCATTAACTCGACCAAGGTACACTGCATCTTATGCATATGGAAGTTCATGATGAACTGACCATATGCATCGGACAAAGACTGAAGGATCACATCAATCTGAAAATCCTTGTCTAAGATGATACCAAGTTTTTCAAGCTCCTCAAGGTCCTTGATCATTGTCAAACAATGATCTTGGACTGACTGCCCATCACGCATCTTGACCTTAAAAAGTCTTTGACAGACTTGATACTTGGCCGCGTTACTTTGTTCACCAAACAACACTTGCAGATGAGCCAACATTTGGCGGGTAGTTAAAATGTTCTCATGCTAGCACTGCAAGTCATCAGACATTGCACCCAATATGTAGTACCTTGCTTTGTTATCATCATCTGTCAACTTTTTCAGAGACGCTCTCTATTCAGCAATCAGACGTACTGGCATGGCAGGTGGGTTCTGGTCCAAGACATGGGTCAATTTTTGGAACCCAAAATAATTCTGTAGTTTCTCAACCAGTCTTTGAAATTGGATCCAGTCAATCTGTGGGTATCTAGTATTTTGGTCAGGGGGTTGGAGGTAGACATATTTTCTATAGAGAGTCAAAAGTTTCTAGTTAGATTTTGTAATCGGACTTAATCAATTTGTTTAGGTGTTTCATTTTTAAACAAATTAGGCTCCCACTATTTTCTCAGATCCCTACACTCCCTTGGTAGAGATGTGAAAATCTCCATGATCAGTGATTTCTAGTGGGTAGTGCGGTCTCACCAACTGGCTCATCACCTCACCTAACAGTTATTGGTGATGGGTCAATCGATGAGTGGACAACTCTTGTCCAATGATTCTCTAATCATGGTGCACCCAAAACTTGATCTCTAATTCATGAAGCTCACTGTGTCCAGAATATTGCTCCAATCATTAGTTAAGTCAGACCCACCATTTGCATGAACTAGATTTCTGATTGGGTCCCTCACCGTATCCAGAATATTGAGCCCAACCTATCCTCTAATTCGTAGCATCCAATGCCTAATGGACATGGTTGCATCTTCTTAGTGCAACTAAGCCACTGTAACCAGCCGAGAATAATCAACCCCGGGAAGGGCCCGCACATCCACAATGGTGGAAGACCTAGACTTAATATTTTCTTAAAGAGATTTGATTTAGGTCTTATTAAACTTGACTTGACAATGTCATAACAATTATGACTAACCTAGTGGCATGGGTCAGCTCGAATTGTTAGCCACCTCAAATCAGAACTAGATCGACATATATGGCCAGGTAAGTGAGACCGGTGGAAGGGATATGCCATTAACTCGACAAGAATGTATTCGAGTCGAGTAGCTCCCAATTAAAAATCAGTCGGTCGTATCTATCCAACTTACCTTAGACACCAAATTATCGAACCAGAACCAATTGGGTTAGCCTACAATCCAGACTCTAACCACTGAGCCAAATTAGGTCTTAACTTGATCGAGTCACATCTAAATATGATTCGATCTTGACCCAAACTTAATCCTATTAGACTGATCAATTATTTGCTTTCATGATCCCACCTAACCAACTCTTGATTCGGTTTGATCAACCGTTAGACCTAATTGAGCTACCCAAGTCCGAACCCAATTTTATGAAAATATCTTAGATCTAAAATTTTTAATTTTAGACCAAATTGATTTCATAAACTTAATTCATTAATTAAGTTTGGGTTCATAAATAAAGCATGTAAAATAAATCCTAGGGTTTCAGAATCTAGGATTTTGCAAAAAAATAAGTTTTGATTTCTGATTAAGGATGAACATGCAGCACCCCTACACGTCATAAGAACACCCCATTGAATGAGAAGAGAGGGTCTTAAAACTCTACTTCGTTCTTATGACCGGACGGCCATGAGGAACACCTTAATCAGAAATATAAATTTAACTACAAAACTAGTTAGATCTAAATTTACATGTCTCATGTATAATTTAAGATCTAACTAATACATGCTTTGCATACATCTCATGTATCAAAAATTGATCTAATTAACATATTTTCAGATTTAATACATCACATGTAATATCTAAAAAATAAGATTTAAATTGAACTATTCAAAATTAAATCTATTCTAGATAAGTTACTGGAATAATTCTACAACTAGTATAGGCATGCAACAGATCAATTTTATAAAAAAATTAAAATTTTATTTTCTATTTTCTGATCTAATTATAACACTTATAATATTAAAAAAATAAAAAATAAATTAGATTTAATTCATATTTTAATCTCATTAAAATATAAAACTTAAGACTGTTCATGGATTCAACTAATCCTAGTCTAATCATGCATCTCATGCATGTTAGATCTTCTTAGATTTAATTTTAAATATTTTAATTTTAGATCCTATCATATCTGATGTGACATCTAAAATTATTTAATATCAAATAAATTAAAATTAAAATCAGATCTAAATTAGATCTGAAACTGAGCCATCAACCTGGCTCTGATACTAGTTGAAGAAAAAATGGCCTTTTTCCTTTGTAGGATCTTCCAGATTTTATCAAATCTGGGGTGGAATAATTTAAAAATTTTATCCTATACTATTTTAGATCTAATATCTATTAGATCTAATTTTATTATCTAATATTTAAAATTTAAAATTAAATCTAAAAGTATGAAAAGTATAGACATACCTTAAGGGTAATCTGATTACCCTGTAGATGATCTCAGCACAGTCCGAGGTTCTGATGTAGCCACACAAGTGTCTGACCTCTACCAGTATCCACTCAGGTAGGACCTAGACTGTCTTCTCCTCATAAATCTATACTCCAAAAATTAGATCTCTATCTGATTTGAAAGTGCTTCAGAACTCCTTCTGAAGTTGGAGCAGCAGCCTGTCAAAGATATCCTGCAGCCTTCCTGTTCCAGGCATCACCATGCCTTTTCTTTGCACCAGATGAACGTCCAACTCCTTGGATGTGAAGAAGGGAGATAGGAGAGCAGGGAGGATATGGAGAAGAAGGGAGGGGGTGGCAGCTATTGGGTTTGGTGCATAAAACAACTTCTTTATAAAACCCTAGGCGCAGAAGGGTTTATATAGACCCTGTATGCTGCGTAGTGCCACATCATTCAACAAATCAAAAAATTCTAATAAATTTTGAAAAAATTCTGATTGATTGCTTGATATCATCTGATCACATCAGATAAGAACCCAAGCCTCTATCTCAAAGTTGGTGCCAACACTAGATAAGGACAAAGAGAGGTTGGCGCCAAAGAGTCCAATCTTATCAAGACTCTCCAACCTTATCCACTTGGGGTGCCCACTTAATCCAATTGGGCTCGCACCATAATCTGATTATGGTGCCCAATTTGATGTGGTTTGGCTCCACAAAAAACCCTCCAATAAGCTCTTGCCAAGTGGCCTTCAATTTAAGACCCATATGTCAACTTTTGATAAATGTCTTAAAATGAAATTGACAGGTGACAGGAATTAGCAGGTGCTTGTCTTAAATTCATCTCATGAATTAAGACAAGCCTTTTCTGAGCTGGACAAGCTTTATTTAGACTGAGAAAAATCTTTCCAAGATTCTCTGGATGAGTCAAATCACATTTGGCTCAGTAGAGACAAAAAAGATTACACGAGGAGAAAGTTAGGCTCAATCATGTACTAGCACGATTTCCTTGAACCTAATTGGATCTTATCCAAATCAATTGGGTTTGCCCAATTGATGACATCCAGACCCTAACCTTTATTTGTGTGACCCAATTAGATTCAATTTTGTATGGTAATGAGACATATCATGATCTCATCATCGACATCATCGAAACTCCTTTCGATGGACCAGAACACTTCTGATTCAGACAATTAGAATGATCAATTATCAATATCATTCTAATTGCTCCCAAAATTCATCAGTGATACCTAGCAGTATGTGGTGGCAACCCATCAAAACTGAAGACAAACCTCTCAGTGTAGCTACCTATGTGATTGAGTTCCTCTATCATGAGTCCCGACTGAATTAAGGTTAAGGTGAACTCGTCAAACCCAACATCAGTCATATGAATCAATTAATCGCTCCGAGTCTGATGTGAAACCCCAATGGAGAATATTTTTTCCAAATTTTACTCTGCCATGGTCATGGGCTTAAGGACTCGATCTTTCGATCATCATAGGACTACTCTCATCTACCGAGGTTGATAGATTCCATCTTGGTGCGACCTAGTTTCTACAATGAATATGCTACAGCCAACAAACACCTCAGGATTCCGCATGGCTAGAAGACTGAATTATGGTGTAGTCAAACTATAACACACTCAAGGTGAACTGTCGATGCACCTCAGGTCAAAGAACTAGACACACAATTGCAGCATCGAGCTAGTCATTGACGAGAAGGTAGACTTCCTTATGACTGCTCGAGGTGGTCACGCTCAGTACTCTCATTCTCAATGAATACCTGTACTCTCACTCCGGTGTCTCCACACCATAGACTCAAGACACATCTACCCTAAGGAAGCGATCGTACACCAACCTTCCAGATCGATCACCATCTTCGTGATGATCCTATGGTCAGGAGCTATTTATGAGTTAGTTATGTAAATTCATGCCTTAAATTTTTAACTCTTGAAAATATGAATTGACATTCCTACTAACTCAAAGGATGTATCACAGACACAATGTACACAATGTGATAGAAGAATAACCTATTTATTGATTTATAGTCAAAATTATAAATTTATCCTTAGATTTATACAGAAATGTGTCAGTCAATCTGGCATCTAGGGCACACATCTAACAGAATACAGTTTAGTAGATTTGAATTTCCAAGTAAGAGCTTGGGGAGTGGATGTAGGTGCAAGATTGACATCGAACCACCATAAATCTTGGTTGTTTGTGGTGTGCTTACTTGTTCTCTATCTTATTTTCTTTTCTTTCTTGCACTCTTGCATCTAATATCTTCACTTTGCTTAAATCACTCACTTCAACTAACTTACCTTTTATTACTTAATTTTTGTGGTTCTAAATTAATTTTAAATTTTTAAAAATTTAATTCACCCCTCCTCTTGGGTTGCATAGCTGGGCAACAAGAGATGACATCCAAACTTTTATTCTCTTTAATGTAGGGATGTCATTTTTAATTAAGAAAATTTCATCTAAATAACACAAAAAATACTTCTACAGAACTATTAGCCCATTTGTATATACGGGATTCTTCTTCATTCTCAACGAAGCCATACATTCAAAATATATATTCCAACTTCGAGAAATTTAATTTAATCCGAATGGACTTGAGGGTTGCCGCAAGAAAAATATCTCATCATAGTCAACACTATAACTTCGATGAAATCCTTTAGCAATCGAATAGAATTAATAGATTTCTATCTTTTCGTCTGTGCCTCCTATCCATCTGAAATCTACACATACCCTATGGGTCTTATCCCTTTAGGTGAATCAACAAATGTCCATACATCATCAATCTTGATGGACTTCATTTTAAATTTAATGACTCTAAGCCACTTCTCAAAGTTGGATCCCTATACAGAATCCGTATGGGAGAACAAATCTCCTTTTCGAATATAGAAATCAAAGTATCTGTTTGGCTAACATGGTACTCTATCGTATCTACTCAGAGATGCCTTTACATCAGGCTCCAGATTTGATTTAATCAACTCCGATTCTATTGGTTTGTGTTAGCATCGGTTCCTCTACCTATCAAGCTTCACCAACCTTGCTCTTAATAGCATCAATTCCTTCACCAAGAAATTTTTTTCCAAAAAGAATACCTTAAGATTCATGAACATTTCATGTCCATCAGGAAGGTAGAAAAAATATTTCTAAAATAATATTTATCAAACCAAGATCCAAGCTAGTCGATTTGTGAACATTTTATGTAAGTTTGACACCCCAAACCTAAGGTTAGTGAGTATCGAATTATCCAAGTTCATATCTCATATGGAGTTTTGGTGATCGATTTGCTCGAAATATTTTTGAGCACATATCAAGTAGTCTCTAAAGCATATCCTCCGACTGACTAGCAAACCCACAGTGGACCGAACCATGACCAACAAAGTTTAATTCCTCCTTTCAAATAGTGGTGTCCCAGGAGAGGTCCATTGAGAGAGAATCTAATTCTCTTCAAGACATGTCAAAATTTGCTGTAAAGATATTCACTTCATCAATCTAACTGATGAGTTATAATACTCTTTGTAGTTTATTTTCTATCTCATTATAAAATCATTTGAATATTTCAATCGATTCGATTTTATGCTTCATAAGCAAGATGCACCTATGCTAAGATAGGTCGTCAGAGATTTTAACGAAGTAGTAAAGCTCTCTTTTGGCACTTATGTTCATGAGTACTGTTGGGTATAAAATACCCTCAGCCAAAGTTCACAGCAGGATTGGCCCTTGCGGGCTCCGTCCCCGACTTCAACCACAAGAAGAACTCCGCCCGGGCTCCTACGGGAGCGGGGCTCCGTCCCTGACTCCAGTTGCAGGAAGATTCCACCCGGACTCCTACGGAAGCCGGGCTCCATCTCCGACTTCAACCGCAAGAAGAACTTCGCTCGGACTCCTATGGGAGCCGGGCTCCGTCCCCGACTTCAACCGCAAGGACTCCGCCCGGACTCCTACGGGAGCCGGGCTCCGTCGCCAACTCCAACCGCTGGTAGACTCCGCCCGGACTCCTACGGGAGCCAGGCTCCGTCGCCAACTTCAACTGCTGGTAAGCTCCGTCCGGACTCCTACAGGAGTCGGACTTCGCACCTGTCTTTAACTGCAGGAAGATTCCACCCGGACTCCTACAGGAGCCGGGCTCCGTCCACGACTTCAACCGCAAGAAGGACTCCGCCCGGACTCCTACGGGAGCCGGGCTCCGTCGCCAACTCCAACCGCTGGTAGACTCCGCCCGGACTCCTACGGGAGCTGGGCTCCGTCGCCAACTTCAACTGCTGGTAAGCTCCATCCAGATACGTTATTCTATAAGCTCTCGTTCTTTACCTAGAAAATCTGCTAAAATTTCCGTTCGAGCACTCCATTCTTGTTGAGGCAGAGAACTGACTTGAGCGTCGGAGGGTCTTACCGGAGCAACCCCACCTCCGGTTTAGACTTCTTTTGCAGGTCCCGATGGCGATCACGACTCCCTCGACTCCAGCTTCTCCGGTGCTAGCAGATTTTTGCACCAACAAGTACAAATACATCAATATGTATCAAACTCAGAATATCACTGGCTCATTCACCCTTTTCAATAAAAGATGAATGAGTCAACTATACCAAAAGCAGGCTTCAATGACATTGTCTAATCTTGGGTGCTAGTTAGATGTATACTTTACACTAATAGATTATGGTACTGAGTTTATATCATTTTTAATTATCCACTTATTATTGCAGTATCATTCACAATGATATCACAATAATCATTCTTATTGACATCATCAATAAGATTGGACAATAGTGACAATCACTTAAAATGACATCTTCAGGATTGAAAACAAGCTCAATGATTTCTGATGTTAAGATTGGAACAGACTTCCATGTCTTACATTCAGGAGTCTCTTATCATTTTCAAATCTTCTACTATCCTGAAGTATTTTGCAACTATTTGCAAATATGATTTGCACTATCAGTATCCCATATCCAGGTAGAAGTATTACCAATAGAGAAACTTCAAGGAGTTATCACATAACATCTTGACCAGCAATGATTTGTTGATTTCTCTTTTAAGCCTGTTTGGGTTAGCCTAAGATTTTTCTTGATCAATTCGCTCCAAAATTATATTCAACTTTCGATACGGCTATCAAAGTTAGGTTTGATAATGTTGTCACTGTCTAAGAATGAATAGAGCTACAATATTCTAGCCATTTCTGAAAAAAGAATAATTGACCTATTAGTATATGAATTATTTTAAGCCTAAAGACTTGGACTTTAGTCTAAAGATTCTCCTACTATTTTATACAAATTGGTAGCCTCTACCTCCAATCCAAAGAATTACTTTAATTTCTTAGTGGGTGCTAGAATCCACACAAACTGCATTCAGGCTCGAGTGTGGCTCGACCAACCCTAGTGTATCCATAGGTAGTGTTGGGTATAAAATACCCCCCGATCGAAGTTTGTAAAAGACCGACCCTTCCAGGGCTTTTCCGGCTTCCGACCTTGTGTGGCATCTCTCTGAACCCCCTCGACCGTCCGAGCTTCCAAACTTCTCTGACAATGAGCTTCTCTATCCATCTACCGGGCCGCTCTACAGGCTCTCTAGGCCTCACTATCAGCCAAACTTCTACAGTGATCAACTATTCTCCGAACTTCTTCCGGACTTCATCAATATCCGAGCTTCTTCGACAATGAGATTTCTACAGTAATCAGACTCCATCCAAGTTCCTATAGTGGTCGATCGCCTTCAGGATTCCAATCGAGCTCCTGCAAGAGTCAAATTCCTACTATGAGCAGTCTGCTCCGAACTTCTACTACGAGCGGTCTGCTCCGAACATCTACTACGAGCGGTCTACTTCGGATCTCTACTGTAAGCGAATTCCACCCGAGCTTCTACTATAAATAAATTTTTTTCGAACTTCTATTACAGGCAGACTTCAGTCGAGCTTCTATAGTGGATGGATCCCAGACAAGCTTCTACAGTGGATGGATCCCAGACAGGACCCACCGACCAGGTCGCTACTCCGAGCTCCCACGACAATCGATCTTCATCCGAGCTTCTACAATAAGCGATCTCCTTTCGGCCTTCTACAAGAACCAGACTCCGTTCGAACTCCCATAGCAGATGGATATCGGATGAGCTCCTACGATGGGCGGACTCCGACAGTTGGATTTCTACAACGATCGATCACCTTCGATGTCTGTCGAACCTCCCCAATGCCATCCGAGGTCCACCGTTGGTCGACCCTCCGTCAGATTCCTCATGAAACCAAACTTCTCCGATGGATAATCTTCAGATGAGCTTCCACATCAAGCAAATCTCAGACAGGCTTCCCCAGCAACCGAACTCCTACCGGACTCCACCAACAGAAAGTCTCCATTCGAGCTTCTACAGCAGATGGCTCCCACCTGTAGCATCAGCGCCTAAGACATCCGACGACAGTAGACTCGTCAGCAGCCTCAGAAACATCCGAGCTTTTTCTAGATCGACAGAATAGAGAGCCATTCTGCTCCATCGGATATCCCAGTCGAGCTCCAGCTGACAGATCCGAACTCTCTGGCAAGTCACGATAGTGGCCACTACCCTGCTCCACTCTCTGCAATGGATTTCACGTGGCTCCACCACTCTCTGGCAAGTCGCGACAATGGATACCACTCCACTCTCCGTAACAAACTCCACGTGGCCCTGAACGACCCCTGATGCCACTACTCTCTGTAACAAACATCGGGCGGCTCTGAACAACCTACTACCAGGTGGTTATAGACGTCGCTGTCAATCAGTTACGCTCTCCGTCTATAAAAAGGGACCCCCAGATACGTTCTTCTCTAAGCTCTAAACTCTATCTCAAAACTCTGCTAAAATTCTCACTCGAGCACTCCATTTCTGTTGAAGTAGAGTATTGACTTGAGCATCGGAGGGTCTTGCCGGAGCACCCCCAACTCCGGTTTAGACTTTCCTTGCAGGTCCCGACGGTGGCTGCAGTCATCTCGACTCCAGCAACTCCAGCTTCGGTGGAATTCTGCACCAACAGAATTGGCACTAGAGGAAGTGCACGCATCTTCGCAGTACCCTTGTTCTTGAAGGAGTGCTCAATGGGACTGCCTCCAGTCATCTTCTCCGACGTCCTCCTCTCCTTCCCCTACTAGATCTCCACCTGATGCCTCCCCAAAAGGCATCCACCAGGCAATCCATGACCTCCGCTGCCAGATCTCAGGCTCCAGCCTCGCCTCCAATTTTCCAAGCTCCTCCTCCTCCTCCGACAATGACGGTCGGTATGGAGCAGTTCGACCTGCTGGTTCAGTAGGTCAGAGGCCTCACCGAAGCAGTGCAGGCCATGTGGCAGCAGCAGCAATAGCCACAGGCATCAGTGCAGTTGGAAAGAGTGTCATCGGAGTTCCAAGATCCGACAGTAGGGCGGGCCACTTAGGCCAATCATCTTGTCTTCCCCAGAAAGGAGAATCGGAGGGTGGAGAGCCCACAGTCTGATCACGATTCCACTCCCAAAGGATCCCTACCTCCACTCTACCAGAAGACCCTCGAGACTCACAGTCGAGAGGACCTCTTGGATTGAAGGCTCCAGGAGATGAACCAATGGATCGAAGAGCTCCACCACGCTCCCCCTACTTATGGTGAGGATAACTGTACTAACCCTCTTTTCTCTCAAATGATCATGCAGGAACCGATCCCGCCAAACTTCAAGCTCCCCCAATTCGAAAGCTACAATAGGATCTCAGATCCAGTTGACCATCTGGAGGCCTTTCGGACAATGATGCTGCTCCATGGTGCGCCAGACGCCATCTTGTGCCGAGCTTTCCCATCTACCTTGAAGGGAGCAGCAAGGAACTGGTACTCAATGCTGAAGCTGGGTACTATCTTCTCCTTTGATCAGATGAGCCACCAGTTCGCGGCTCATTTTGTTAGCAGCCGGTGTCCCTGAAGAGGGTCAGAGTCCCTTATCAACATCAAGCAGAAGGAGGGAGAATCCATCCGAGCCCACGTCAACCACTTCAACGTCGCCGCACTGGAGGTCCGAAACTTGGACCAATCGATCGCGATGGCCGCCCTGAAGGGCGGTCTTCAAAAGAATGATCTTTTATTTTTTCTGGAAAAGAAATATCCCAGGGACTTTGCTGATTTGCTGGCTCAGGTCGAAACATATGCCCGAGCAAAAGAAGCCTTCAAGATGAAGGACGAGGAGGCCGCAAAGCAGCGACAGGCGGGGGACTCTAGCAAGCCCGTAGTTGAAAAAGGGCCGAGTGAAACTCGGCCACGTTCTTGAACTCCCTCCGGACACAAGCATGTCCAGACTCCTCCCCGGGCTCATAGGCAAAGAAGCCTGGACTGCAGAGTTCGACAGAGCTCTCCCCCAGGAAGATTCCGCAGCTACGCCCCTCTCAATGCTCCAAAAGCCCAGGTGCTGATGGAGGTCAGGGAGCAGCTGTCGAGGTTGGAAAGGATGTGCTCGCACCCTGGGAAGCACAACCCAAACAAATTCTGCCTCTATCACCATGACCACGGCCATGACACAGAGGAATGCATTCAGCTCCAAGACGAAATCGAGGAGCTCATCAGGCAAGGTCGGCTCGACAGATTCATTCGATGCTGACCTGAAGGTAGGAAAGACCGACCTAGGACCCTACTGCAGTCGGAGCCACCAAGGAGGGAGGAGCAACCTGAAGATCGACCTCCGATTGGGATTATCAACTCCATCACAGGAGGATCCCGACGGGGAGCAGACCTTCCACGGCTATAGGGTCTGAAAAATCTGCAGATGTATTACCAATAGCTTTGCCTTAAATAAAAGTTTTATATTTGCATATTTTTCCTTTTGACATGAACTTATAACGACAGGAAGTAACTCCCTCATTCAATCAAAATTAAGCATGTTAGAAACAGGAGGAAAACCTCATCCTAATATGAATAAAATTGAAGGCCCGGTTACCTAGAGACCGGATGGGAGGAGAGGCCCTTGCAACGACCCTTATGTGCGCCCACAGCCTTGTTAGGAATAGGAGGAGAACCTCATCCTAACATGAGCAAAGTCGAAGGTCCAGTTACTTAAAGACCGAATAGGGGGAGAGGCCCTCGCAACGGCTCTTATGTGCCCCCACAGCCTTATTAGGAACAGGAGGAGAACCTCGTCCTAACATGAGCAAAGTCGAAGGGCCGTTACTTAAAGACCGGATGGGGGGAGAGGCCCTTGCAATGGCCTTTATGTGCCCCCACAGCCTTGTTAGGAACAGGAGGAGAACCTCATCCTAACATGAGCAAAGTCGAAGGCCCGATTACTTAAAGACCGGATGGAGGGAGAGGCCCTTGCAATGGCCCTTATGTGCCCCCACAGCCTTGTTAGGAACAGGAGGAGAACCTCGTCCTAACATGAGCAAAGTCGAAGGCCCGGTTACTTAAAGACCAGATGGGGGGAGAGGCTCTTGCAACGGCCCTTATGTGCCCCCACAGCCTTGTTAGGAACAGGAGGAGAACTTCATCCTAACATGAGCAAAGTCGAAGGCCCGATTACTTAAAGACCGGATGGGGGAGAGGCCCTTGCAACGGCCCTTATGTGCCCCCACAGCCTTGTTAGGAACAGGAGGAGAACCTCGTCCTAACATGAGCAAAGTCGAAGGCCTGGTTATTTAAAGACTGGATGGGGGGAGAGGCCCTCACAGCAGCCCTTACGTGCCCCCACAGCTATGTTAGGAATAGAAGGAGAACCTCATCCTAACATAAGCTGAAACTGACTGTCGGGAACAAGAAGAGAACCTCGTCCTGACGCAAATAAAGACCCGATCGATCAAGATCGGACAAGGAGGAAAGCCTCCTCAATGGCTCTTCTACACTCTCACGACCCCGTCAAGAGTAGAGGGAAGACCCTCACTCGAACACAAAAGAAGAGGGGAGATGAAAAGAGAAAGCGACGAACTATCCCAGTGATAAGTGAAAAACAAACTCTATCGAAGACCCGAGGGACCTCATCGCAATGAGGAAGGATACTCCTATCAAAAAACCCTCAGCCACTAAAAGGAAACTCGGCACAGGCCGAGGAGAAATTGACTTCCTCAAAGTAACGAGAAGTTTGGGTCTCCAAGCTTGAGCACTGGAAGGAAGCGTCAAACTCAAATGGCCTCGAAGAGACCTACGGTCATGAACAGTCGACACGGCGACAATCGAGAACCTTCAAACAATGTCGGCATCGAACAAGACAAAAGATAAACAAAGTTTAATAAACAACAACTCAAAGCAAGAATAGACGAGGAATCACAAACAACGCCGACGCCAAGCAAGATGGAAGACAAAAGAAGTTCGACAAATAATAATTTAATACAAGAATGGACAAGGTAATGAAAAACTTCCTTTTCATTTTATTAGTGAAGTGTACATTACAAAGCCTTGAAGGCCAAAGAGAGAAACAACAAGAAAGGAAAGGAATACAAGGCGAAAGAGCTCCAAGGAAGCTCGGTACCATCAGACTTCGAACTCTTGATTTTAGCCATCGTCGAGGATTGCTTTAAGTACCCAACTTCTTCTTCTAACCCCCCTTTGGATTGACAATTACTCCAGCATTATCTTCAAAGTACATGTAGACGCCATCCTTTTTGTGCAAGGCTTCCACTGCCTCACAATGATGGCAGGCATAACCTTCTTCCTGAGATCGGGTTTCCCCTTCTTTCTAACTTCTCCTTCCAGTCCCCCTTTGGCTTCCCCCCTCCGCAGGACCGAAAAGTACTCACGCTCGAGGAGGTGTCACAAACACGGGCTCTGGGCGATCAAGGCAAAATGCAGCCGGATCTATCTCTTCTACCCTTGCCTTCTTCGCCAACCTAGAAGCTGCAGTGCCTTCCCTCTTGTGGGCTTTGAGACTATTGGCTGACATCCAAACCGCATCCATGTCCATATCGACAACGAAGAAGGGACCGAAGGAACTCCCGTACAAAGTGAGATCCCCGGAGGGGGGAGGTGGGTTTAAATAGGCGAAGGGGTCTGGTGCAGTAATGACTGCAGGACTCCTCTGACCAGTCTATAACCGCCACGTGGCCCACACACTGTGGCAAGTAGCTGGAGGTGGCCGACAGTTGGTAAAACCATTATTACTCCATACCTGAGGTGGTACCCCAGCGGGAATTTCGAAAAAATCTTTTCGGATCGCTTTGATTTGAAAAGACTCCGGGACCAGCGCGCCCAATCCCAAAATATCTGGCAACCACTGAGTGCAAAAATCGAGGGGAGCAACTTCGGCCATGAGAATTTCTCTATACTTCCTTCATTCGGAACCTGAACTTGAAGTAGTAGGAGGACTAGTGTTGGGTATAAAATACTCCCTGGCCGAAGTTTGTAAAAGACCAACCCTTCCAGGGCTTTTCCAGCTTCCGACCTTATGTGGCATCTCTCTGAACCCGCTCGACCGTCCGAGCTTTCGGACTTCTCCAACAATGAGCTTCTCTATCCATTTATCGGGCCGCTCTACAGGCTCTCTAGGCCTCACTATTAGCCGATCTTCTACAGTGATCAACTATTCTCCAAACTTCTTCCGGACTTCATCAATATCTGAGCTTCTTCGACAATGAGATTTTTACAGTAATCAGACTCCATCCAAGTTCCTACGACGGTCGACTGCCTTTAGGATTCCAACCGAGCTCTTGTGAGAGTCGAATTCTTACTACGAGCGGTCTGCTCTGAACTTCTACTACGAGCGGTCTGCTCTGAACTTCTACTATGAGCGGTCTACTTTGGATCTCTACTGTAAGTGAATTCCACCCGAGCTTCTACTGTAAACAAATTTCTTTCGAACTTCTATTACAGACAGACATCAGTCGAGCTCCTACAGTGGACGGATCCCAGACAAGCTTCTACAATGGGACAGGACCCACCGGCCAGGTCGCTACGCTGAGCTCCCACGACAACCGATCTTCGATCGAGCTTCTACAATAAGCGGTCTCCTTTCGACCTTCTACAAGAACCAGACTCCGCCCGAACTCCCATAGCGGATGGATATCGGATGAGATCCTACGACGGGCAGACTCCGGCAGCTGGATTTCTACAATGATTGATCACCTCCAATGTCTATCGAACCTCTCCAACACCATCCGAGGTCCACTGCCGGCCGACCCTCCACCAGATTCCTCATGAAATCAGACTTCTCTGACAGAAAATCTTCAAATGAGCTTCCACATCAGGCAAATCTCAGACGGGATTTCCTAGCAACCGGACTCCTACCGGACTTCACCAACAGAAAATCTCCATCTAAGCTTCTACAGTAGATGGCTCCCGCCTGTAGCATCAGTGCCTAAGGCATCCGATAATAGTAGACTCATCAGCAGCCTCGAAAACATCCGAGCTTCTCCTAGATCGATAGGATAGAGAGCCATTCCGCTCCATCGGATATCCCAGTCGAGCTCCAGCTGACAGATCCAAACTCTCTGGCAAGTCACGACAGTGGCCACTACCCTGCTCCACTCTCTGTAACGGATTCTGTGTGGCTCCACCACTCTCTGGCAAGTCGCGACAATGGACACCACTCCACTCTCCGTAACAAACTCCACGTGGCCCTGAACGACCCCTGACATCACTACTCTCCGTAACAAACTTCGGACGGCTCTGAACAGCCCACTACCAGGCGGTTACAGACGTCGCTGTCAATCAGTTACGCTCTTTGTCTTTAAAAAAGGACCTCCAGATACGTTCTTCTCTAAGCTCTAAACTCTATCTCAAAACTCTGCTAAAATTTTCATTCGAGCACTCCATTTCTGTTGAAGCAGAGTACTGACTTGAGCATCGGAGGATCTTGCTGGAGCACCCCCAACTCTGGTTTAGACTTTCCTTGCAGGTCCCGACGGCGGCCGCGGTCATCTCGACTCCAGCAACTCTAGCTTCAGCGAAATTCTGTACCAATATGTAGGTTCATAACTAATTATTTCTCCAAATAATTTTTAGCAATCAGATTTTGCTCCAGGCATCCCTTTAGCAGGCGTGTGGTGCCTCCACTAAAAATCCTAGTTAGGTCCAACCATTAATATGACAACATCAAGTGCATCCAACAAACGGATGTCCAAGCCTGAGTATGGCTCGACCAACCTGAGCATTGATCTGATGGTACAATAAGATGGTCATATGATGAATGATAATTCCAATACATAATAGACACTAGGAGTGTGGTGCCTCCAATGCCTATTTGAAATATTGGACTCATTATCATGCATCTTAATGAGAGACAATGATCTAGTTATCCCCATAACTAGCTCATTTTATGGACCTAATAATTTAGAAGATTTGGTTAATTTATTTAATAAGACATCAGTCGATCTACAAATCACAAATCCTCTCATTGACTTCACCAAGTTATATAAAGGATTAGTGACTAGCAGATCCAACTGTCACATCATAAATCCTCCCACTAACTTCACCAAGTCATGAGAAGGACTAGAGATAAGTCAGTCCAACCGACAAGTCGGTCCAAGGTACCTAAATCAGTCATACTGATTAACCTTAATGATATGGATCAACTCGAGTCACTTAGTGATCTAATCAGTCCAACGACTCAGGCTCAACCATTGAGCCTCAATCAAGATCCATTTGGTTTAATCAAAGATATGAACTCGATCAACTACAACTATTATGTTTGATCTAGAGTATCCTTGATCTAATCTAAATCAACTCTTGGTTAGATTTGATCAACTACTCTTTTTAGTCCATTAGGTCTTTGATTCTAACCTTAGGTCTAACCCAATTAATAGGACTTGATTTGAGCTAGCCCATGCCCCATATTTTAGGCAATGTCATTAGACTCGAATCATAATTCTAGATCTATAATATATTTTTTAATTCTCAATTAAGTATAGCATCAACATAGGTTAAGGTTATTAATTAAAACTATTTCAATTTTATAAAATAATTTTACATCAATTTTATACAAAATTTTTTGATCTGAAAACTAGATCGGCTCACCTTTGAGCTAAGTTGGCTCCCTTCAGTGAGTCGACTAAGTCTGATACTTGGTCGACTAACTGAGCGTAAACAATAACCATTACTATTCGACCTAAGACAACTGAGTCGGATCAGTCAGCACTGAATCAATTAAATCAGAAGACTAGGTCGACTCAGTTCAAAATTAGTTGGCTTAATTAGCGTGCCAACATGTATCACATAGTTTCAAATTTGAAAATTCTCACATAAACTGAAATAAAATCAATCATAACAAACTTTAGTTCATATCTAAATATTTTATGATTTCAAATTTTATTTTCATGATTAAAATAATTTTAATCATATAGATTAGATGATCTACTTTTCATACAACTTGTTGGTGCAAAAATCCGCTTGCGCCGGAGAAGCTGGAGTCGGGGAAGCCGCGGTCACCGCCGGGACCTGCAAGGAAAGTCTAAACCGGAGGTGGGGTTGCTCCGGCAAGACCCTCCGATGCTCAAGTCAGTTCTCTGCCTCAACAAGAATGGAGTGCTCGAATGGAGAATTTAGCAGAGTTTTGAGATAAGGAAGAATGAGCTTAAAGGATAACATATCTGGGTCTCCTTTTTATAGGCGGAGGAGGCAAGGGATTGATGGCGACATTTGTAACCGCTTGGTAGTGGGCCGCCCATGGTCAGAGGAATTGATTGCGAAAGATAGTGGGGTAGACCCGTGGCTATCGCCATAGCCTGCCACGTAGGGCCTGTTGCAGGTAGTGGGGCGACGTCCGTCGCCGCTAGTTGTCAGTGAGTAGTGGGATCGTGCAGCACCTGCCGCAGGGAGCGGAGCAGAATCATGGCCGTTGGTACAGCCTGTCAGAGAGTAGTGGGTCCGCCGCAGGGGGGGGTGGAGCCGCGCGGGATCCGCTACAGGAAGCGGAACAGGATCATGGCTGTTATTGTTATCTGCCAAGGGACGCAAATCTGTTGATCGAGGCTCGGCAGTGGTCGGAGTTCGGCCTTTGCAGGGGTCCGGGAGGAGTCCCCCCTTCGGTTGAGGTCGTGGGTGGAGTCCGGCTCCAGTAGCTGATACTGAGGTCGGAGCTTGGCTCCCGTAAGAGTCCGGACGGAGCCGCCCTGCTGCTGATGGCGGAGCCCGACTCCCGTAGGAGTCCGGGCGGAGCCGTTCTGCTGTCGATGGCAGAGCCCGGCTCCCGTAGGAGTCCGGGCGGAGCCGTTCTGCTGTCGATGGAGGAGCCCGGCTCCCGTAGGAGTCCGGGCGGAGCCGTTCTGCTGTCGATGGAGGAGTCCGGCTCCCGTAGGAGTCCGGGCGGAGCCGTTCTGCCGTCGATGGCGGAGCCCGGCTCCCATAGGAGTCCGGGCGGAGCCGTTCTGCCGTCGATGGAGGAGCCCGACTCCCGTAGGAGTCCGGGCGGAGCCGTTCTGCCGTCGATGGAGGAGCCCGGCTCCCGTAGGAGTCCGGGCGGAGCCGTTCTGCCATCGATGGAAAAGCCCGACTCCCGTAGGAGTCCGGGCGGAGCCGTTCTGCTGTCGATGGAGGAGCCCGGCTCCCGTAGGAGTCCGGGCGGAGCCGTTCTGCCGTCGATGGAGGAGCCCGGCTCCCGTAGGAGTCCGGGCGGAGCCGTTCTGCCGTCGATGGAGGAGCCCGGCTCCCGTAGGAGTCCGGGCGGAGCCGTTCTGCCGTCGATGGAGGAGCCCGGCTCCCGTAGGAGTCCGGGCGGAGCCATTCTGTCGTCGATGGAGGAGCCCGGCTCCCGTAGGAGTCTGGGCGGAGCCGTTCTACTGTCGATGGAGGAGCCCGACTCCCGTAGGAGTCCGGGCGGAGCCGTTCTACCGTCGATGGAGGAGCCCGGCTCCCGTAGGAGTCCGGGCGGAGCCGTTCTGCCGTCGATGGAGGAGCCCGACCCCCGTAGGAGTCCGGGCGGAGCCGTTCTGCTGTCGATTTTGGCTGCGGATATTTTATACCCAACACCAGTCCCCCTACTTTCGAGTTTGAATTTCAAGCGAAGGAAGTACACAGAGAGAGATGTGCGCAGCCGGAATTGCCCCTTCGAACCTTGCGCACTGCCGCCCCCATTTAATGCGCGTACGTCAGAGTCTGTTTTTCGGTGAAGGTGACTTGAAAAGTCTTTTCGGAACCCCCATTGAAACGCGATCCCAAGCGTCGCTTTGCGGGAATTTGTGAGCGGTCAACCCTCGATGGCGGTGAAGGGGATAAGTGCGCCACGTGGCACACACCAGTTGGCCCAGGAATACCCGCTGTCATAACTGCATCAGGATCCATCGGCTATTTAAACCCCTCGGTCCCTTCGCGATTTCAATCCTGTTGCTGTTCTTTCATCTGAGAGTCTTGCTTCTCTCGCCCCAGTCCCTGTCTTCTTCCCTCACCATGTTCTCTACTCGTGGGGCTATTCTTGAGGGAACCTTTAGGGTTTGGAGAAAGGTGAGGAGGAGAATGGCGGCCGGTGAGAATCTCCGTCGTGCCAACGGGAGCTCAAGGAAGAATTTCTTCAACAACAGGGGTTTAATAACGGGGGTTGTCGGTGAAGCTATTCTGCCCGCGAATCTCGGGGCAGCAAGGTGGGGTGATACCGGTCAAGAGGGCAGAATAGACGTCTTAAGCCATGACGGGATCCTTGACGCCGTCGGGGCCGAGAGACCAGAGGCGATCGGCGTCGACGGTGGGGCAGTAGAACTTGTTGCGGGGACGGTGGAAGTAACGCATGCCGACCTTGCCGGAGCGTCTCGGGTGGCGGCCGTCGTGGTGCATTCGGAGATGAGGCATATCTCTGGTGTCCCAACCGCCCCTGAAGTGGCTACGGTTCTTCTTGAAACAGGTCTTCGCTACCGCCGCCGTTACCCCCACTGCTTCCGGAGATCTATCCCACCCCTTTCCCGCTAAGGTTGGGACTTCGGGGACAGAATGAGGCAAGATGGGGCGAGAGCTGTTACACGCATTGGAGAATGTGACTGGGAAGGATAGAGACGGAGTTCGTAGCTCGGAGCGGCCTCCGGTTCGTCCTGCCCGAACCGTGCTCGCGATATTTGGGATGACGTGTATCTTCTTTTTTCCTGACACACCGGGTCCTGTAACGTGTACTTCTGTTGAACGAAAAAGTGATTTCAGTACCTTGTTTGCATCTTGTGTTAAATAGTTGTCTGTCGAACTTCTTCATTTTCCTTTCCTTCTCTTTGTCTGCGTTACGTCGTTCCCAGGTCATCGGCGACCTTTTCAGTTCATGTGGGGTCGTCATTCGTCGAGCTTCTTTTCGGCTTTTATGTCGTTCGGAGATACCCACTTGTCAGGTTTGCTTGGATTTTTCTCCGCTGAAGTCGGAGCTAAGTTCGGCTCCCTTGATAGTCTGAACGGAGAAGCCCGGCGGAACCCGGCTCCCGTAGGAGTCCGGGTGAAGTCTTCTTTGGCGTAGGGACCCAGCTCCCGTAGGAGTCCGGGTGAAGTCTTTTTTGCGGCGGAACCCGGCTCCCGTAGGAGTCCGGGTGAAGTCTTCTTTGGCGTAGGGACCCGGCTCCCGTAGGAGTCTGGGCCTTCCACTTTGCTCATGTCAGGATGAGGTTCTCCTCCTGTTCCTGACAGGGCTGTGGGGGCACATTCGGGCGTTGCGAGGCCTCTCCCCCCATCCGGTCTAAAAGAATCGGGCCTTCAACTTTGCTCGAGTTAGGGCGAGGTTCTCCTCCTGTCCCTAACAGGGCTGTGGGGGCACATATGGACGTTGCGAGGCCTCTCCCCCCATCCGATCTAAAAGAACCGGGCCTTCGACTTTGCTCAAGTTAGGGCGAGGTTCTCCTCCTGTCCCTAACAGGGCTGTGGGGGCACATATGGGCGTTGCAAGGCCTCTCTCCCCATCCGGTCTAAAAGAACCAGGCCTTCGACTTTGCTCAAGTTAGGGCGAGGTTCTCCTCCTATCCCTAACAGGGCTGTGGGGGCACATATGGGCGTTGCAAGGCCTCTCCCCCCATCCGGTCTAAAAGAACCGGGCCTTCGACTTTGCTCAAGTTAGGGCGAGGTTCTCCTCCTGTCCCTAACAGGGCTGTGGGGGCACATATGGGCATTGCAAGGCCTCTCCCCCCATCCGGTCTAAAAGAACCGGGCCTTCGACTTTTATAAGGTTGCCCTCTCATTTTTGATACCGTCTGCTTGAATTGTCCCAAGACAAATGGGCACGCATTTTTTGATTAGGACGAAATTACTGGTAGTACATCCGTAAGTTTTCTGAGCTCCAAGGTCGCGGGAGGTCAGCTCCTCCGAGCTCCTTAAGATAATAAGTTCCAGGTCGGACTACTTCTTTGACCTCATAAGGTCCCTCCCAGTTTGGGGCGAGCTTCCCCTGGCCCTGTGGTTGTGAGACAGCAGCTCGCCGGAGCACTAGATCCCCTGCTTTGAATGCCTTGTTCTTGACTCGGGCGTTGTGTTATCGGACAACTTTCTGTCTGTAGGCTTCCATTCGAACCTGAGCAATCTCCCGCCTTTCTTCCAGTAGGTCGAGGTTGGCTCTGAGACTTTGCGCGTTTTGGGGTTCGTCGAATGCCACGACTCGTGCCGACGGGAGTTTAAGCTCGATCGGGATGACGGCTTCCGTACCAAAGGCTAAAGCAAAGGGAGTCTCTCCTGTAGGCAACCTCTGGGTGATACGATAAGCCCATAGCATATGATAAAGTTCGTCTGCCCAAGTTCCTTTTGCTTTTTCGAGCCTGCTCTTAATCCCCTGCAAAAGGGTTCTGTTTGTTATCTCGGCTTCGCCGTTCGCCTGGGGATGGGCCACTGATGTGAATTTGTGGGAGATGTTTAGGTCTTCACAGAATTTAGCAAATCTGGCTCCCGCGAATTGCCGTCCATTATCAGTGATGAGGGTTCTAGGCAAACCAAACCTGCACACGATCGATTTTCAGACGAAATCTTGCACTTTCGCTTCTGTGATTTTGGCTAGCGGCTTGGCCTCGACCCATTTGGTGAAGTAGTCGATTGCTACGAGGAGGAATTTCCTTTGACCAGACGCCATGGGAAAGGGGCCAAGAATATCCATCCCCCACTGCGCAAAAGGCCATGGGGCACTCAAGGGTGTAAGCTTGGTAGCAGGTTGTCTCTGGACGTTGGCGTATCTCTGGCATCTATCACACTTTTTGACATATTCGATTGAATCACGATGCATTGTTGGCCAGTAATACCCTTGGCGGAGTAGCTTGTGGGATAGAGACCTGGCACCTAAATGGCTTCCGCAAGCTCCCTCGTGTACTTCCCATAAAGCGTAGTCAGCTTCTGAGGGTCGGAGGCATCTCAAGAGAGGCAAGGAGTACGATCTTTTGTACAATTTATCCTCATAGAGGATGTACCGGGAGGCTTGATTTCGGAGTTTCCGGGCTTCTTTCGCGTCCTGGGGGAGAATCCCGTCTCTAAGATAGGTTATTAGCGGGTCGACCCAGCTGTGCTCGTGGTCGATCTCCATTACGAGTAGCGGTTCTTCCATACTCGGATGTTTTAAAACTTCAAAGAGGATGCCTTTTGGCAATTCGGCCGGAGCCGATGTCGCCAGTTTGGAGAGAAGATCGGCTCTGGTGTTTTCCGACCTGGGAATTTATCTGATGCCGAAATTGCCAAAGGCAGGGATAAACTCCTTCACCTTCTCAAGATATTTGGCCATACTGTCCTCCCGTGCTTCAAAGCTCCCGCTGACTTGCCCCACCACAAGTTGGGAATCGCTGTGCACCCGGAGTTGACCTATTCCGAGCTCCCTGGCGATCCTCAATCCTGTGATCAGAGCTTCATACTCCGCTCCATTATTTGCTGCGGGGAATTCGAAACGCAGAGTGTACTCCGCAATGACTCCCTCCGGGCTGGTCAAGATCAGGCCTGCACCCGCGCCTGCCATGTTGGACGATCCGTCCACATGGAGGATCCAAAAGCTATCGGAGGAACTGGCTTCTTCGTCGGGGGAGTTCGGTTGAGTCCTCAGGTCGTCAATTTTGTTTTGCTCAGGTTCGGCCTCCTCGGGGATGGTGCATTCTACTATGAAATCCGCCAATACTTGGGCTTTTATCGTCGGTCTAGGTTTGTAGTTGATGTCGAATTCTGTGAGCTCGATGGCCCATTTCGCCATTCTCCCGGAGATATCAGCTCGGTGCAAAACCGCCTTGATCGGTTGGTCGGTGAGTAACGTCACCGTGTGCCCTTGAAAGTAAGGCAGGAGTCTCCGAGCTGCAATCAACAAGGCGTAGGTCAGTTTTTCTAATTTAGTATACCTGGTCTCGGCGTCCCTCAATACGCGACTAATGTAGTAGACCGGTCGCTGGACTTTCGTTTCCTCTTTAACAAGGACAGCTGCAAGGGCTGTGGGAGAGACTGCCAGGTACAAAAATAATTCCTCCTTGGGCTCGGGCTTCGCCAGCAGCGGGGGCGAGCTAAGGTAGCTTTTTAATTCTTCAAATGCCTGTTGGCATTCAGAGGTCCAACAGAAGTTCTTCGGCTGCTTGAGGGTTTGAAAGAAGGGCAGACATCGTTCGGCCGACCTAGCGACAAAGCGATTAAGAGCCGCAACTCTTCCCGTGAGGCACTGAACTTCCTTGATCGATCTTGGGGCAGTCATATTTTGGATGGCGTAAATTTTCTCCGGATTGGCCTCGATCCCGCGCCCCGACACCATGAAGCCCAGGAACTTTCCTGAGGTTACCCCAAAGGCGCATTTGGTCGGGTTCAGCTTCATTCTATACTTTCGAAGAGCGCCAAAGGTTTCCTCGAGGTCGGCTACATGATTTCCGGAAGACCTGCTTTTCACGAGCATATCGTCCACATAAACCTCCATATTTTGGCCGATCTGCTCCTTGAAGATTTTGTTCACCAGTCGTTGATAGGTTGCTCCCGCATTCTTGAGGCCGAACGGCATAACCCTGTAGCAATAAAGGCCGTAATTAGTGATAAAAGCAGTCTTCTCTTCATCTTCCGACGCCATTCTAATCTGGTTATAGCCGGAGAATGCGTCCATAAAAGTGAGAAGCTCATGGCCCGAGGTAGCGTCCACCAGTTGGTCGATCCTGGGAAGGGGGTAGCTGTCCTTTGGGCAAGCTTTATTCAGCTTTTTGAAGTCGATACACATCCTCCACTTGCTGTTTGCTTTCTTGACCAAGACAACATTGGAGATCCACTCAGGATAATTGACCTCCTTGATGAATCCGGCCTTGAGAAGTTTATCCACTTCCTCGGCTATCGCCTTCTGCCTCTCCGGGGCATGACTCCGGATCTTTTCTTTTGTTGGCCGATGTTTAGGGTCGACCGTCAGATGATGTTCCATGACTTCTGTCTCAATCCCCGGCATATCCGTCGGGACCCATGCGAAAACGTCCGCATTCCTTCAGAGGAAATCCACGAGATGCGTCCGCACCTCCTCCTCCAGGCTGGAGCCGATTAACACCACATGCTCCGCGTTCCCATCATTCAAAGGAATTGCTATTAGGTCCTCGATCGGACCGCCCCTCTCTTCAGTGAGGTCATCGCGCGCATCCAACCCGTCGACTGGACAGAGGTCCGCATGATCGCTTCTTTGCAAGGCAATATTGTAGCAGTGCCTGGCCAGCGCTTGGTCTCCCCGGACTTCTCCGATCCCCTTGTCGGTGGGGAACTTCAATTTCAAATGGTAGGTTGAAACAACGGCTCTGAGGGCATTAAGGCCGGGTCGGCCAAGAATTGCATTGTAGGCAGATGGTGCCTTTACCACCAAGAAATTCACCTGGGCTCTGGACTGTTTTGGATGCTGACCCGCGGTCACAGTTAGAGCTATCATCCCTTCCGTCGGAACGGCGTCACCAGTAAACCCTATCAAGGGGGAGCACATCGGCCTTAGATGACCGCCAAGAGCGGCCATTCTCGAAAAGGCACTGTAGAATAAGATGTCGGCCGAACTTCCGTTGTTGACGAGAATGCGACGGACGTCATAATTTGCTATGTTCAAGGAAACTACGACCGCGTCATTATGAGGGAATTGGACTCCCTGGGCATCTTCTTCAGTGAAGGCTATGGGCTCTTCAACTTTTTGCCGCTTGAGGGGTGCAGCTGATGTGCTGATTGCCTCCGGTCGGGATTCCCCCGAGATGATGTTGACGGAATCCGGCGAAGACTGGTCATCCGGCCACCCTTTATCAGCAACCATAGCCGGAGGTAGTTGTGCAAAAACCTCGCGAGAGGGCATCGGATGGGCAAAAGAGGATTGGATGCCAGAAAAGACGGCCGGGAGCGGGTCCGTTGAGCGCTCCTTCAAGAACAAGGGTGCTGCGAAGACACAAGCCCTCCCTCTAGCGCCAATCCTGTTGGTGCAAAAATCTGCTTGCACCGGAGAAGCTGGAGTCAGGGAAGCCGCGATCGCCGCCGGGACCTGCAAGGGAAGTCTAAACCGGAGGTGGGGTTGCTCTGGCAAGACCCTCCGACGCTCAAGTCAGTTCTCTGCCTCAACAAGAATGGAGTGCTCGAACGGAGAATTTAGCAGAGTTTTGAGATAAGGAAGAATGAGCTTAAAGGATAACATATCTGGGTCTCCTTTTTATAGGCGGAGGAGGCAAGGAATTGATGGCGACGTTTGTAACCGCCTGGTAGTGGGCCGCCCATGGTCAGAGGAATTGATTGCGAAAGATAGTGGGGTAGACCCATGGCTATCGCCATAGCCTGCCACGTAGGGCCTGTTGCAGGTAGTGGGGCGGCGTCCGTCGCCGCTAGTTGTCAGCGAGTAGTGGGATCGTGCAGCACCTGTCGCAGGGAGCAGAGCAGAATCGTGGCCGTTGGTACAGCCTGTCAGAGAGTAGTGGGTCCGCCGCAGGGGGGGTGGAGCCGCGCGGGATCCGCTACAGGAAGCGGAACAGGATCATGGCTGTTATTGTTATCTGCCAAGGGATGCAAATCTGTTGATCGAGGCTCGACAGTGGTCGGAGTTCGGCCTTTGCAGGGGTCCGGGAGGAGTCCCCCCTTCGGTTGAGGTCGTGGGTGGAGTCCGGCTCCAGTAGCTGATACTGAGGTCGGAGCTTGGCTCCCGTAAGAGTCCGGACGGAGCCACCCTGCTACTGATGGCGGAGCCTGGCTCCCGTAGGAGTCCGGGCGGAGCCGTTCTGCTGTCGATGGCGGAGCCCGGCTCCCGTAGGAGTCCGGGCGGAGCCGTTCTGCTGTCGATGGAGGAGCCCGGCTCCCGTAGGAGTCCGGGCGGAGCCGTTCTGCTGTCGATGGAGGAGCCCGGCTCCCGTAGGAGTCTGGGCGGAGCCGTTCTGCCGTCGATGGCGGAGCCCGGCTCCCGTAGGAGTCCGGGCGGAGCCGTTCTGCCGTCGATGGAGGAGCCTGGCTCCCGTAGGAGTCCGGGCGAAGCCGTTCTGCCGTCGATGGAGGAGCCCGGCTCCCGTAGGAGTCCGGGCGGAGCCGTTCTGCTGTCGATGGAGGAGCCCGGCTCCCGTAGGAGTCCGGGCGGAGCCGTTCTGCTGTCGATGGAGGAGCCCGGCTCTCGTAGGAGTCCGGGCGGAGCCGTTCTGCAGTCGATGGAGGAGCCCGGCTCCCGTAGGAGTCTGGGCGGAGCCGTTCTACTATCGATGGAGGAGCCCGACTCCCGTAGGAGTCCGGGCGGAGCCATTCTGCCGTCGATGGAGGAGCCCGGCTCCCGTAGGAGTCCGGGCGGAGCCGTTCTGCGTCGATGGAGGAGCCCGGCTCCCATAGGAGTCGGGCGGAGCCGTTCTGCGTCGATGGAGGAGCCCGGCTCCCGTAGGAGTCCGGGCGGAGCCGTTCTGCCGTCGATGGAGGAGCCCGGCTCCCGTAGGAGTCCGGGCGGAGCCGTTCTGCCGTCGATGGAGGAGCCCGACCCCCGTAGGAGTCCGGGCGGAGCCGTTCTGCTGTCGATTTTGGCTGTGGGTATTTTATACCCAACACAACTCATGTTTTGTATCACATATAATAAATCCTAGGGTTTCAACTCTAGGATTTTGCAAAAAGGTAAGTTCTTCCTTTCGCTTTCTTCTTCATGGGATTAAATTACATGGCACCCTAACATGTCATAAGAGCATCCTATCGAATAGGAAGAGAGGGCCTTTAAACCCTTTTTGCTCCTTTGATCGGACGTTCTGGTGATCAACCCAATCCAAGTACTTGCTAATCGGATCATCTAATCTACTCACATATCATATATGTAAAAATTTAGATCTAATCTAAATTATATCAAAACTGATTTTTATATTAGATCATATCTAAAATCAAATCATAACATATCTCATACATTTCTAAATCTAGATTTCAACTCTACATACATATATGTTCATGTCATAACGAACCTTTGCTTTGATACCAGTTGAAAGGAAGCATGGTGGTTTTATGCTTGCATTTTTAAAATTTTACAGCAGAATATACATAGATTAAATAATTTAATCTATAATGCATGCATAGATTAAATCTAAAACTACCATACAGGATCCATGAAATGAACTAATATGCATGTATGTAATCTAAAATCTGAAATTCAGTAAGTATAGATCATATCTATATGCAATTAGATCATATCTAATTTATATTTATATCATTCTAAATATAAATCAAAATCAAAATTTTATACCTGAGCATGGGTAGTAGATCACCGCATTCGAAGTCCATGATAGTTGGTTCTTCATGATGCTCGGCAACCGCACATGTATCCAGCCTCTACAGATATCCACACGAAGCCATGTGCTGATCGATGACCCTAGGAGTACTAGCTCGTGAAGACACCATATTTTGGCTGATCTAAGAGAAACATGAAGAGGATGAAGAATAAAGAAATCCTCTTCTTTTTTTTTTTGGATCCACACATCAACTCTCTACAATAGAGATCAAGAGAAAAACCCTTTCTTCTCAATTCTCCCACGCATAAGAAAGAACCTTTCTCTCTTCCTTTCACACCTTTAAGAAGAACTTTTCTTCTCTAATTTTTTATGATGAAAATCAAATCTAATCTGATTTCTCATGCTAAAAATTATATGAAATCTTGAGCTCTAAAAGAACTCAAAAGAAAGATCTAAGAGAAGAATCGTTCTTCTCTCTTCTTCTCCCTTTTTCTCTTTGATTTAGAACTCTAAGAAGCCCCAAACACCCAATCAAATTTTTTTGATATTTTTTCTTTAAATTTTTATGTTAAAAATTAGATCTAATTTAACTTTAATCTTAGAAAAAATAGAGAAAAAATCTAAAAGAAAAACTCTTTCTTCTTCAAGACTGTGCATAAGAAAGAAGATCTTTCTTCTTCCTTCTCTTTCTCTCGTTGGGAAGAACTTCTCTTCTCTGATTTTCTGTTGTATAACCAACAGAGGAGCCTCTCTTTGATACCCAAAAATTAGTAAAGAAACTCCCACAAAAATACTTCAAGATGGGAAGAAGATGAAGGGTAGGCATGTGGAGTTTGTTGGATGCCCCCCATCCTATTTTCTTGACGACATGAAGAGAAAGGGAACATCTCCCTTTCACATGAGAGAAGAGAGGGGCACCGCTCCTTTTGGGTGTGAGGAATTTTTTTACATGAAGAGGTGAGGGGCGTGTGGGATTTATATCATATGGATTTAGGTTTTAAGTTGGTTAAGTCCTATTTCAAATAGGATTCAAGATCTTGATCAAATTCTAACTAATTCTTGGATCCAATCCTAACTAATTTAGGAATTAGTTATATCAAACTAACTAATTGGGTCCTAGCCCAATTATGAATCCAATTAAAAATTAATTAGATTAAAATCCTATTGATCCAGGGATTATTTCTAAATGGAGATTAGGGACTTCATTTGATATTAGGACTTGATCCAATCAAGCCTATTATCCAATAGGGCTAGATCCAATCCAAACCTATATAAAACTAGTTGAATCATATTCAATTTAGAATTTGATTTGTATCTCTGAGATCAATTGAAACAAATCCTATTATTCAATAGGGATGCATCCAATCAATCCAAAACTAATCTAATTGAATCCAATTCAATTAGATCTAATTCAATTCTCATTTCTCAATTAAATTGAGCAATTAACAATCATATTATTAATTAATTATTTTCTTAATTTACCAACCATTAGTAAATATTTTATTGCAACCTTTGTAAAGGATTAATCATCAATCACATTGATAATTAAACCCTTCAACGATTCATAATCATTGATCAGCTATTTGATCAGATGGTACTTCTATGTGTGTGACCCCATAGGTTCGAACTTAAGCCAGTAGCATAAGAATATTTTTTGTACTAATCGATGTTACCATCGAGCAATAGTTTCTGATGTCTAGATAGGCCAAATGTATGCCCTGCAATACTCTAGAATCCATGTGGATATAGTTATCGTATAATTCATCTCTGTTGGGTAAAAAATATCCCCTCAGCCGAAGTTCATGGCAGGAGTGACCCTCCGGGGATTCTCCCAGCTCCCGATCTTCGGCGACATCTTTTCGAACCTCTCCGACTGTCGAGCCTCCACAACATTCTCAGGTCCTGCCGGCGGATAAACCCCCACCAACGTCGACCGGATTCTTCACGACGGATGGACTCCACCCAAATTTCTACCCGCTAGACTTCATCTGGACTCCTACGGGAGCCAGACTTTATCCCCGACTTCAACTGCAGGCAGACTTCATCCGGACTCCTACGGGAGCCAGACTTCATCCCCGACTTCAACTGCAGGCAGACTTCATCCGGACTCCTACGGGAGCCGGACTTCGTCCCCGACTTCAACTGCAGACAGGCTTCATCCGGACTCCTACGGGAGCCGGACTTTGTCCCTGACTTCAACTGCAGGCAGACTTCATCCGGACACCTACGGGAGCCGGACTTCGTCCCTGACTTCAACTGCAGGTAGACTACATCCGAACTCCTACGGGAGCCAGACTTCATCTTCGACTTCAACTGCAGGTAGACTTCATCCAGACTCCTATGGGAGCTAGACTTTGTCCCCGACTTCAACTACAGGTAGACTTCATCCGAACTCCTACGGGAGCCGGACTTCATCACCGACTTCAACTGCAAGTAGACTTCATCCGGACTCCTACAGGAGCCGGACTTCATCCCCGACTTCAACTGCAGGTAGACTTCATCCAGACTCCTACAGGAGCCGGACTTCATCCCCGACTTCAACTGCAGGTAGACTTCATCCGAACTCCTACGAGAGGCGGACTTCATCCCCGACTTCAACTACAGGTAGACTTCATCCGGACTCCTACGGGAGCCGGACTTCATCCCCGACTTCAACTGTAGGCAGACTTCATCCGGACTCCTATGGGAGCCGAACTTCATCCCCGACTTCAACTGCAGGTAAACTTTATCCGGACTCCTACGGGAGCCGAACTTCATCCCCGACTTCAACTGCAGGCAGACTTCATCCGGACTCCTACGGGAGCTGGACTTCGTCCCTGACTTCAACTGCAGGCAGACTTCATCCAGACTCCTATGAGAGCCGGACTCCGAGCTCCTACCGCAAGCAACCCACTCTGAGCTTCCGCTACAAACAATCTACTTCAAATTTCTACCATGAGCGGTCCGTGCTGGATTCTCACCGTAAGCCTTCATCCGAGCTTCCATTACGGATGAACCTCTCCAGCACCATCCGACATCCACCGCCGGTCGGCCCTCCGTCGAAGTCTGTGCGAAACCGAACTGCGTCTGCGGAAAGCCTCTGATCGAGCTCCTACGGCTAGTGGTCCTCGCCTGCCGCCTTAACTCCCAAGGCACCCAATAGGGTTTGTAGCATTCGAGCTCCTCTCAGATGGATAGCTACCTCTCTCCGTCGGGCACCTTAACCGAACTTCGGCCGACAGGCCTGGACCGCTGGCAGGCCACAGTAACGGCCACGACTCTGCTCCACTTCCTGCGACGGATCCCACACAGCTCCATTACTCCGTGGCAGGCCACAGTAACGGCCATGACTCTGCTCCACTTCCTACGATGGATCCCGCGTGGCTCCATTACTCCCTGACAGGCCACAGTGATGGCCACTACTCTGCTCCACTTCCTGCGATGGATACCGCACGGCTCCTCCACCCTCTGGTAAGTCGTGACAACAGACGCCGCTTCACCTCCCGCAGCAGACTCCACGTGGCAGATCACAGTGAGAGCCATGACTCCACTCCCCTACTCCTCATAACAAACTCCACCTGGCTCTGAACGGCCCGCTGCCAGACGGTTACGAATGTCGCTATCATCTATTGCACCCTCCACCTATAAAAAGGGGACCCCAGATACATTATTCTTTAAGTTCTCATTTTCTATCTCAAAACTCTGCTGAATTTTCTGTTCGAGCACTGCATTCTTGCTGAGACAGAGAACTGACTTGAGCACCGGAGGGTCTTGCCGGAGCACCCCCAACTCTGGTTTAGACTTCCTTTGCAGGTCCCAGCGGCGACCGCGGCTCCCTCGACTCCAGCTTCTCCGACGCAGGCAGATTTTTGCACCAACAGGATTGGCGCTAGAGGAAGGGGCCTATGTCTTCGCAGTATCCTTGTTCTTAAAGGAGAGCTCAACGGGACCGCCTCCGATCATCTTTTCTGACGTCCTCTCCTCCTTCCCCCACTAGATCTTCGCCCGATGCCTCCCCGCAAATCATCCACATGGCGATCCACGGCCTCCGCAGCCAGATCTCAGGCTCCGACCTCACCTCCAATTTTCCAGCCTCCTCCTCCTCCTCCGGCAATGGCGATTGGCGCGGAACAATTCGACCTACTGGCCCAGCAGGTCAAAGGCCTCACTAAAGCGGTGCAGGCCATGCAGCAGCAGCAACAGCCACAGGCGTCAGTGCGACTGGAGAGAATATTGCCAGAACTTCAAAATCTGGTGGTAGGATGGGCCACTTGGGCCAGCCACCCCGTCTTTCCCGAAAAGATGAATCCGAGGGTGGAGAGCCCTCGGTCAGATCACGATTTCACCCCTGGAAGATCTCTACCTCCATTCTGCTAGAGGACCCTCGAGACCCGTAGTCGAGAGGATTTCTTGGACCGGAGGCTTCAGGAGATGAACCGGCGGATCGAAGAACTCCGCCACGCTCCCCTTGCTTATGGTGAGGACATTTGTACTGACCCTCCCTTTTCTCAAATGATCATGCAGGAACCGATCCCGATGAACTTCAAGCTCCCTCAATTTGAAAGCTACGACGAGACTTCAGACCCAGTTGATCACCTGGAGGCCTTCCAGACAATGATTCTGCTTCATGGCGCACCCGATGCCATCCTCTACCGAGCTTTCCCATCCACCTTGAAGGGAGCGACGAGAAATTGGTACTCGACGCTGAAGCCGGATATCATCTTTTTCTTTGATCAGATGAGCCACTAGTTTATGGGTCATTTTGTTAGCAGCCGGCATCCTCAGAAGGGTTCGGAGTCCCTCATTAACATCAAGCAGAGGGAGGGGGAGTTCATACGGGCCTACGTCAACCGTTTCAATATCGCCGCACTGGAGGTCCGAAACTTGGACCAATCGGTAGCGATGGCCGCTCTGAAGGGCGGCCTTCAGAAGAACGACCTTTTATTCTCCCTGGAAAGAAGTATCCCAAGAATTTTGCTGATCTGTTGGCTCGGGCCGAAGGGTACGCCCGAGCAGAAGAAGCCTTCAAAATAAAGGATGAGGAGACCGCGAGAGAGCGGCAGGTGGGAGACTTGAGTAAGCCCGCAGTCGAAAAAAAGCCGAGAGAAGCTCGGCCACGTTCTCGAGCTCCTCCCGGGCACAAGCACGCCCGGACTCCTCCCCGGGCACGTAGGCAGGGAAGCCCAGAGCACCGAGCTCGGCGGAGCTCTCCCCCAGGAAGATTCCGCAGCTATGCCCCCCTCAACACATCGAAAACCCAGGTGCTGAGGGAGGTCAGAGAGCAGCTCCCAAGGCCCGAGAGGATGCACACGCACCCCGAGAAGCGCAATCCTAACAAGTTCTGCCTCTACCATCGTGACCACGGCCACGACATGAAGGAATAAATTCAACGCCGGGATGAGATCGAGGAGCTCATCAGACGAGGTCGGCTCGACAGGTTCATTCGATGCCGATCTGAGGGTAGAGAAGATCGGCCAAGGGTCCTGCCGCAACCTGAGCCGCCAAGGAGGGAAGAGCAGCCCGGAGATCGACCTCCAATTGGGATCATCAACTCCGTCTCTGGAGGACCTTGACAGGAAGCAGACCTTCTACAAACCTGGGATTTAAAAAACTTGTAAATGTATTACGAACAATCCCGCTTTAAATCAAGATTCCTTTCAGGCCTGCGTATCTTTCCCTTTTTGGTATGGACTTGTAACGACAGGGGATGACCCCTTCGGACAACAAAAACAAACCCTAACTTAGGTAAAGTAGAAGGCCCAGTTATTGGTAGACCGGATGGGGGGAGAGGCCATACAGCGCCTGTATGTGCCCCCACAGCCATGTTAGGGACAGGAGGAGAACCTCGCCCTAGCATGAGCAAAGTCGAAGGTTCGGTTATTTGTAGACCGGATGGGGGAGAGGCCCTGCAACATCCGTATATGCCCCCACAGCCCTGTTAGGGACAGGAGGAGAACCTCGCCCAAACTTGAGCAAAGTCGAAGGCCCGGTTACCCTTAGATCGAATAGGGAGAGAGGCCCTGCAACGCCCGTATGTGCCCCCACAGCCCTATTAGGGATAGAAGGAGAACCTTGCCCTAACTTAAGCAAAGTCGAAGGCCCGGTTACCCTTAGACTGGATGGGGGGAGAGGCCCTGCAACGTCCGTATGTGCCCCCACAGCCCTGTTAGGGACAAGAGGAGAATCTTGCCCTAACTTGAGCAAAGTCGAAGGCCCGATTACATTTAGAATGGATGGGAGGAGAGGCCCCGCAATGCCCATATGTGCCCCCATAGCCCTATTAGAGATAAGAGGAGGACCTCATCCTAATCTGAGCTAAAACCGATTGCGTCAGAAATAGGAAAAGAACCCTGTCCTGACACCAATTAAGGTCTGGTCATTCAAGACCAGATAAGAAGAAGGGAATCTTTCCAGCGACCCCTTCGCGCTCCCGCGACCCCACCAAGAGCAGAGGGAAAACCCTCACTCAAAAAAAGAAAAAGGAAAGAGGAGAGGGGGGTTAAAAAGGAAAGCGATGAACTGCGTCAGTGACGAATGGAAAACAAATTGCATCAAAGATGCAGGGAACCTCGTCTCGGCGAGGATTGGAGTTCTTATCAAAATCTTCGGCCTTCAAGAAGGCTCTCAACACAGGCCAGAGATAAGGCGGCTTCCTCAGGGTGATGAGAAGCTCGGACCTCCGAGCTCAGACTCTGAAAAGAGGCATCAAACTTGAATGGTCCCAGACAAATCAGCGACCATAAACAAAAGGATGGGTCAATGCGACGCCAATCGGGTACCTCCGAATGGCATCGATATCGGACAAGGCAAAAGCTGAGGGAAGCTCGACAAGCGACAATTCAACACATGAGTAAAAAGAGGTAACAAAAAATTCCCTTTTCATGTCATTGGTTAAGTATATATTACAGAGCCCTTAAGGCTGAAGAAAAAAGGGGGACAAAAAAAAAACAAAAACAAAAACAACACGACAGCAACGACAACAAACGAACAAGCAGCAGAAGAAGATACTTAGAAGGATGAAAGATGAAAAGAGCCTTAAGGGGGCCCGGCTTCCTCCGACTTCAAACTTTCGGCTTCGACCCTCATCAGGGAGTGCCTCAAGCTTTCGACTTCTTCTTCCAATTCCTTCTCTCTCATTAGCATCTCCATATATCTCCGATGAAGTCGCTGGCTTTCATTCTCCATCTCTCGATGCCTTTTTCTCAGGACCTCAGATTCTGCCTCCGCATCCTTAACTGCCTGCTGCTCGCATACTAGCTGGATCTTCAATTACTGCAGTTCGGCCTTTCCCTCCCCAAAGGCGACAGATAGCTCCTCTACGGTTCTTCTCAGGGATTGAAGTTCGTCAGGATCCCGAATAGGAGCAAACTGAGCTCCTTCAGCTAGCTGCCTTTGAAGGCGGGCAACCTCGTCGGTCGCCATCCTGAGCTTCTCCCTATAGTCATCCACCTGCTTGCACCAGCCAGCCCGGTACGCATCATAGCTCGCCTCGGCATCCTGGAGCTGTTGCTGAAGGTCGGAGAACTTCTTCTACCATTCCCGATCGCAGTCGGCCTAGGTCGAAAGTCGGGATGAGCTTCCTTCCAACTGGCTAATCCTCTCCTGTGCAGCCGACAGCTCCACTCTGAGAGAGCTGATCTTGGCGACTTGAGCCCAAGATCGGTCGCTGGCGCGCTTCTTGTGTTCCTCGAGCTCCTTCTCGAAGCTCGCTTTTCTCCGGCTGTACTCCATGATCCCCTTCACGTGGAGGTTCCGAAAGTGGGTAGCCTCTGCGGTGGCCTCAGAGTGACTCTCCCTCAACCCGCAAAGTTCACCATCCATCTCCTTCGATCTTTTTGTTAAATGATGAACTTTCTTCTTCAGACGTCGGATCATGGACTTCAGCAGAATTTTCTGTGGTAAGGGAAGCACTTCGGCAGGACACTACCATCGGGAGACAAAAGCATCAAGACGCGTCTCATTGCAAAAAAAAAAAAAAAGAGAAAGAAGAGAAGGGGGAAGAAGAGTGGAGAAGCCCTCTATAAAGAGAAACCCAAGGTTATTGATTGAATGTTTCTTAAAGACAAGAGGGAAAAAGAAAAATTGCAATGAAAAAAAATACAAAGTCAGAGGTCTCAGACCTCTAAAATAGGAGTCGGGGAACTCGGTGTTCCCGAAAGGGGGGCTGCGGTGGCAGTAGCAGTGGGAGAGGAGGGCCCTGCTTCGTCTTCAAATGCCTCATCCAAGAAGCAGAGGTCAAGCTCAGAAAATTTCTTGACCACCTTCTCTTAAAAGAGCTCGAATCCTTTGATGAATGCTTCTTGGCCGAACTTGACGTTCAGGTCCCTCATCTCCGCAGAGGCCTTGAACTCCTCCACAGCTAGGACCCTGGCCTCCGAGATTAGAACCAGAATCTGCTCTGTCAAATTTGCGACCTCGGCCTCCACCTTTCTTACCGTCTCCTCCGAGGCCTGCTTCTCCTTCTCAAGGGCCTCTTAGAGGTCGGCTACCTCAGTAGCCTTTTCTTTGAGGCGGGCAGCTTCAGTCCGGCGACTCTCCTCCGCCTGGATGGCCTCCCTCCTCGCTCGGTTCGTCACCTCGATGTTGGCGAGGAGCTGGTGCCCGATCTGCAAGAGCGGCCAGAAGATCAGAATGAAAGTTGAAGAATTAATTAAACGAAGGAGCGAGGAGAAGGAGGAAAGTGAAACTGTTTACCTCGAGAAAGGACCCTAGGGAGTCCCAAACCCGCTGTTCGAGATCGATGCGATCAATCCTCTGGACGACTTCGGGCAAGATGCAGCCATCGATCAGTCGCTTTATTAGGTCCCTATCATTAAATGGATTCTCCTCCGGTTCTTCTTCAGAACTGTGGGACTCTTCGATGGTGGCTCGACGGCTACTCACCCTGCGGGCCACCAATTTCTTTCTCCTCCCCCTCTCAACCCCTGGCACCTCCTCGAAGCGGACCCCTGAAGCGGGAACTTCAGTGGGGGAACTCCTTGAAGAGGCCCGAGGAGCCGGAGGTTCAGCATCTGAAGGAACGTCGACTGCGGGGGCCGCCTGGGCAGGCATGGTCGAGCTCGTCTCTTCCATTCTAGCCTTCTTTGCCGATTCGGAGGCTGCGGCATCTTTTCTTTTGTGGGCCTTGAGACCCCTGGCGAGTGCCCGTGCTGCTTCGATGTCCATCCCTAAAAATTAAAAAAAAAAAGAGAAAGAGAGGGGGAGAGAGAAAAAATAGATCAGTAATGGAGTGAAAAAGGAAAAAGTGACATGTAAAAAAAAAGAAGAAAGAAAGAAAAAGAAGAGAGAAGAAGAGCAGGAGAAAAGAAGAAGAAAGGAAAGATGGGATACTCGTAGGATCCAGGGGGCTCAAGCTGATGTTGAACAAAAACTGCTCCTTCAGAAGGTTGGAAAGGGAAGGAGTCGAATAACTAAGAAGCTTTCGGGCGGCCTGAAGGTCGTCCTCCCCCAGGCTGGGGGCCCGACGGACAGAGTCCCTCAGGGAGCCCCAAGGGGACAGTCCCAGCTTCAAGGTCGGGCACTGGACGTAGAGGTACTTCCCCTTCCAATTATGGATTGAAGAGGGAGCACCCTTCAGTAACCCCTTCTTGCCAAACTGGGGGGAGAAGTACCACCAGTCCTTTGTCGAGGGGTGGCACTTGAAAGTGTAAAAATGCCTAAACAAAGAAAGAGATGGCTGAACTTCGACTACGTGGCAAAGGGAGAGGAACCCTATCAGAAACCTAAAGGAATTCGGTGCGACTGAAGCCAAAGAAATGTCCAAAAAATAGAAAAGAACGACAACGAAGGGCGGAAGCGAAAGACAGAGCCCGGCATGGAAGGCCTCTTGGTACAAGCAGAAACGGCCAGGCGGGGGGGTGCTAGCCCGATCGGCGGGATCAAGAAGCTCCAGATCGTACTCTAGAGGAACTCCGTATTGAACTCTTATCAGCAAAAGCTCATCCAGAGTCAGGGAACAAGGAATAGTGCCTGGCGCAAAAATCGGGCGAGGCCCAACCCTAGATGAGGGTTCGTCTACAGTGTGAGGGTTCTGGGGGGCTGAGGCGGACGAACTCCCGAAGCCACTAGAGACAGAAGTGCTAGAAAACATTTCAAACACAGACCCTAAAAATCCCAGAGAAATCAGGAGAAATAGGAGGCGAAAGGTTCGCAGGGGACCAAACCAGGGAAATGCGGCAGAAGAAAAATGGAGGAGAAAGGACACCTAGATGGCAAGAAGAGAGACGAAAGTTTTGGGACTAACCTAAGTCACTCCGAAGGATGCAGAGATGCGAGAACAGGGATGACTCGAAGAACGCCTAGGGCCAAGGTGAACGCCAAAGAGGGTCAGAGCTCTTGGAGAGAAGGCAGACACCGACAGAACTTTCAGGCGGAATGAGACTTCTGAAGGCCGAAAGGCGGGTTTAAATAGCCCCTGGGATCCGGCGCTATAATGATCGCGGATCTCCCCAGGCCGACCCGTGCTCGCCACGTGTCCCACTCGCCACAGCAGGCGGCTAAAAGCAACTGACAGCTGATAGAGCCATTACTGCACCGTACCTGGGCCAACGCTCCAGCGGGAATTCTGAAAGGTCCCTTCGGATCGCTTCGATTTGAAAAGACTCCGGCACACGTGCATTAAATGCCAGAGTATCTGAGAGCGATCGTGCATGAGATTCAAGGAGACAACTTTGGTTGTAAAAATTTCTCTGTACTTCCTCCATTCGAAACTCGAACTCGAAAGTAGGGGGACTGGTGTTGGGTGTAAAATACCCCTCAGCCAAAGTTCATGGCAGGAGTGACCCTCCGGGGATTCTCCCAGCTCCCGATCTTCGGTGACATCTTTTCGAACCACTCCGACAGTCGAGGCTCCGCAACATTCTCACGTCCTGTCAGTGGATAAACCCCCACCAGCATCAACCAGATTCTTCACGACGGACGGACTCCACCCAAATTTCTACCCGCTATACTTTATCCGAACTCCTACGGGAGCCGGACTTCATCCCCGACTTCAACTGCAGGCAGACTTCATCCGGACTCCTACGGGAGTCGGACTTCGTCCCCGACTTCAACTACAAGCAGACTTCATTCGGACTCCTACGGGAGCCGGACTTCATCCCCGACTTCAATTGCAGGCAGACTTCATCCGGACTCCTACGGGAGCCAGACTTCATCCCCGACTTCAACTGCAGACAGACTTCATCCGGACTCCTACGAGAGCCGGACTTCATCCCCGACTTCAACTGCAGACAGACATCATCCGAACTCCTACGGGAGCCAGACTTCATCTCCGACTTCAACTGCAGGCAGACTTCATCCGGACTCCTACGGGAGCCGAACATCGTCCCCGACTTCAACTGCAGGTAGACTGCATCCGGACTCCTACGGGAGTCAGACTTCGTCCCCGACTTCAACTGCAGGTAGACTTCATCCGGACTCCTACGAGAGCCAGACTTCGTCCCCGACTTCAACTACAGGTAGACTTCATCCGGACTCCTACGGGAGCCAAACTTCATCCCCGACTTCAACTCCAGGCAGACTTAATCCGGACTCCGAGAGCCGGACTTCATCCCCGACTTCAACTGCAGGCAGACTTCATCCGGACTCCTACGGGAGCCAGACATCATCCCCGACTTCAACTGCAGGCAGACTTCATCTGGACTCCTACGGGAGTCAGACTTCATCCCCGACTTCAACTGCAGGCAGACTTCATCCGGACTCCTACGGGAGTCGGACTTCATCCCCGACTTCAACTGCAGGCAGACTTCATCCCCGACTTCAACTGCAGGCAGACTTCATCCGGGCTCCTACAGGAGCCGGACATCATCCCCGACTTCAACTGCAGGCAAACTTCATCTGGACTCCTACGGGAGTCAGACTTCGTCCCCGACTTCAACTGCAGGCAGACTTCATCCGGACTCCTACGGGAGTCGGACTTCATCCCCGACTTCAACTGCAGGTAGACTTCATCTGGACTCCTACAGGAACCGGACTTCATCCCCGACTTCAACTGCAGGTAGACTTCATCCGGGCTCTTACGGGAGCCGAACTTCATCCCCGACTTCAACTGCAGGCAGACTTCATCTAGACTCCTACGGGAGCCGGACTTCATCCCCGACTTCAACTGCAGGCAGACTTCATCCGGACTCCTACGGGAGCCAAACTTTGTCTCCGACTTCAGCTGCAGGTAGACTTCATCCGGACTCCTACGGGAGCCGGACTTCATCCCCGACTTCAACTGCAGGCAGACTTCATTCGGACTCCTACGGGAGTCGGACGTCATCTCCGACTTCAACTGCAGGCAGACTTCATCCGGACTCCTATGGGAGCCAGACTCCTAGCTCCTACCGCAAGCGACCAACTCCGAGCTTCCGCTACAAACAATCTACTTCAAATTTCTACCATGAGCGGTCCGTGCCGGATTCCCATCATAAGCCTTCATCCGAGCTTCCATTGCGGACAAACCTCTCTAGCACCATCCGACATCCACCGTCGGTCAGCCGTCCATCGAAGTCTGCACGAAACCGGACGAAGTCTGCGGAAAGCCTCTGACCGAGCTCCTACGACTAGTGGGCCTCGCCTGCCGCCTTAACTCCCAAGGCACCCAACAGGGTTTGCAGCATCCGAGCTCCTCTCAGATGGATAGCTACCTCTCTCCGTCGGGCACCTCAACCAAACTTCGACCGACAGGCCTGGACCCCTGGCAGGCCATAGTAATGGCCACAACTCTGCTCTACTTCCTGCGACGGATCCCGCGCAGCTCCATTACTCCCTGGCAGGCCACAGTAACGGCCACGACTCTGCTCCACTTCCTACGATGGATCCTGTGCGGCTCCATTACTCCCTGGCAGGCCACAGCAATGGCCACTACTCTGCTCCACTTTCTGCGACGGATACCGCGTGGCTCCTCCACCCTCTGGCAAGTCGCGACCACGGACGCCGCTTCACCTCCCGCAGCAAACTCCACATGGCAGATCACGGTGAGAGCCATGACTCCTCTCCCCTACTCCTCATAACAAACTCCACCTGGCTCCGAACGGCCCGCTGCCAGACGGTTACGAATCTCGCTATCATCTATTGCACCCTCTGCCTATAAAAAGGGGACCCCATATACGTTATTCTTTAAGCTCTCATTTTCTATCTCAAAACTCTGCTAAATTTTCTGTTCGAGCACTCTATTCTTGTTGAGGTAGAGAACTGACTTGAGCGTCGGAGGGTCTTGCCGGAGCACCCCCAACTCCGGCTTAGACTTCCTTTGCAGGTCCCAGCGGCGACCGCGGCTCCCTCGACTCCAACTTCTCTGATGCAGGAAGATTTTTGCACCAACAGGATTGGCGCTAGAGGAAGGGGCCTGTGTCTTCGCAGTACCCTTGTTCTTAAAGGAGCGCTCAACGGGACCACCTCTGATCATCTTTTCTGACGTCCTCTCCTCCTTCCCCCACTAGATCTTCGCCCGATGCCTCCCTGCAAAGCATCCACACGGCGATCCATGGCCTCCGCGGCCAGATCTCAAGCTCCGACCGCACCTCCAATTTTCCAGCCTCCTCCTCCTCCAGCAACGATGGTTGGCGCGGAACAATTTGACCTATTGGCCCAGCAGGTCAAAGACCTCACTGAAGCGGTGTAGGCCATGCAGCAGCAGCAACAGCCGTAGGCATCAGTGCGACTGGAGAGAATATCGTCGGAACTCCAAAATCCGATGGTAGGATGGGCCACTTGGGCCAGCCACCCCGTCTTTCCCAGAAAGATGAATTCGAGGGTGGAGAGCCCTCGGTCAGATCACGATTCCACCCCTGGAAGATCTCTACCTCCATTCTGTCAGAGGACCCTCGAGACCCGTAGTCGAGAGGATTTTCTGGACCGGAGGCTCCAGGAGATGAACCGGCGGATCGAAGAACTCCACCGTGCTCCCCCCGCTTATGGTGAGGATATTTGTACTGACCCTCCCTTTTCTCAAATGATCATGCAGGAACCGATCCTGTCGAACTTCAAGCTCCCTCAATTTGAAAGCTACGACGGGACTTCGGACCCAGTTGATCACCTGGACGCCTTCCAGACAATGATGCTGCTTCATGGCACGTCCGAAGCCATCCTCTGCCGAGCTTTCCCATCCATCTTGAAGGGAGCGACGAGAAACTAGTACTCAGTGCTGAAGCCGGGTACCATCTTTTTCTTTGATCAGATGAGCCACCAGTTTGTGGCTCATTTTGTTAGCAGCCAGCATCCCCGAAAGGGTTCGGAGTCCCTCATTAACATCAAGCAGAGGGAGGGGGAGTCCATACGGGCCTACGTCAACCGTTTCAATGTCGCCGCGTTGGAGGTCCGAAACTTGGACCAATCGGTAGCGATGGCCGCTCTGAAGGGCGGCCTTCAGAAGAACGACTTTTTATTCTCCCTGGAAAAGAAGTACCCCAGGGATTTTGCTGATCTATTGACTCGGGCCGAAGGGTACACCCGAGCAGAAGAAGCCTTCAAAATGAAGGATAAAAAGATCGCGAGAGAGCGACAGGCGGGAGACTTGAGTAAACCCGCAGTCGAAAAAGGGCCGAGAGAAGCTCGGCCACGTTCTCGAGCTCCTCCCGGGCACAAGAACGCCCGGGCTCCTCCCTAAGCATGCAGGTAGGGAAGCCCGGAGCGCCGAGCTCGACGGAGCTCTCCCCCAGGAAGATTCTGCAGCAATGCCCCCCTCAACACATTGAAAATTCAGGTGCTGATGGAGATCAGAGAGCAGCTCCCAAGGCCCGAGAGGATGCGCACGCATCCCAAAAAGTACAATCCTAACAAGTTCTACCTCTACCATCGTGACCACGGCCACGACACGAAGGAATGCATTCAACTCTGGGATGAGATCGAGGAGCTCATCAGATGAGGTCGGCTCGACAGGTTCATTCGGCGCCGACCTGAGGGTAGAGAAGATCGGCCAAGGGCTCTGCCGCAACCTGAGCCGCCAAGAAGGGAAGAGCAGCCCGGAGATCGGCCTCCAATTGGGATCATCAACTCTGCCTCTGGAGGACCTTGATAAGAAGCAGACCTTCTACAACCTTGGGATTTGAAAATTTTGTAAATGTATTACGAACGATCCCACTTTAAATCAAGATTCCTTTCAGGCCTGCGTATCTTTCCCTTTTTGGTATAGACTTGTAACGACAGGGGATGACCCCTTCGGACAACGAAAACAAACCCTAACTTAGGCAAAGTCGAAGGCCCGGTTATTGGTAGATCGGATGGGGGGAGAGGCCACACAGCGCCCGTATGTGCCCCCACAGCCATGTTAGGGACAGGAGGAGAACCTCACCCTAGCATGAGCAAAGTCGAAGGCCCGGTTATTTGTAGATCGGATGGGGGGAGAGGCCCTACAACGCCCGTATGTGCCTCCACAGCCCTGTTAGGGATAGGAGGAGAACCTCGCCCTAACTTGAGCAAAGTCGAAGGCCTGGTTACCCTTAGATCGGATGGGGGGAGAGGCCCTGCAACACCCATATGTGCCCCCACAGCCCTATTAGGGACAGGAGGAGAACCTCGTCCTAACTTGAGCAAAGTCGAAGGCCCGATTACCCTTAGACCGGATGGGGGGAGAGGCCCTGCAACACCCGTATGTGCCCCCACAGCCCTGTTAGGGACAGGAGGAGAACCTCGCCCTAACTTGAGCAAAGTGGAAGGCCCGGTTACATTTAGACCGGATGGGGGGAGAGGCCCCGCAACGCCCATATGTGCCCCCATAGCCCTATTAGAGACAAGAGGAGGACCTCATCCTAACCGAAGCTAAAATCGATTGCATCAGAAATAGGGGAAGAACCCCATCCTAACACCAATTAAGGTCTGGTCATTCAGGACCAGATAAGAAGAAGGGAACCTTCCCAGTGACCCCTTCGCGCTCCCGCGACCCCACCAAGAGCAAAGAGAAAACCCTCACTCGAAAAAAGAAAAAGGAAAGGGGAGGGGGGTGAAAAAGGAAAGCGATGAACTGCATCAGCGACGAATGGAAAACAAATTACATCAAAGATGCAGGGAACCTCGTCTCGATGAGGATTGGAGTTCTTATCAAAATCTCCGGCCTTCAAGAAGGCTCTCAACACAGGCCAAAGATAAGGCGGCTTCCTCAGGGTGACGAGAAGCTCGGACCTCCGAGCTCGGACTCTGAAAAGAGGTATCAAACTCGAATGGTCCCGAACAAATCAGTGGCCATAAACAAAAGGATGGCTTAATGCAACGACAATCGGGTACCTCCGAATGGCATCGATATCGGACAAGGCAAAAACCGAGGAAAGCTCGGCAAGTGACAATTCAACACATGAGTAAAAAGAGGTAACAAAAAATTTCCTTTTCATGTCATTGGTTAAGTATATATTACAGAGCCCTTGAGGCTGAAGAAAAAAGGGGGACAAAAAAAAAACAAAAACAACACGACAGCAACGACAACAAACGAACAAGCGGCAGAAGAAGATACATAGAAGGATGGAAGATGACAAGAGCCTTAAGGGGGCCCGACTTCCTCCGACTTCGAACTTTCGGCTTCGACCCTCATCAGGGAGTGCCTCAAGCTTTCGACTTCTTCTTTCAATTCCTTCTCTCTCATTAGCATCTCCATAAATCTCCGATAAAGTCGCTGGCTTTCGTTCTTCATCTCTCGATGCCTTTTTCTCAGGACCTCGGATTCCACCTCCGCATCCTTAACTGCCTACTGCTCGCATACCAGCTGGATCTTCAATTGCTGCAGTTCGGCCTTTCCCTCCCCAAGGGCGATAGATAGCTCCTCTACGGTTCTTCCCAGGGATTGAAGTTCGTCAGGATCCCGAATAGGAGAAACTAAGCTCCTTCAGCTAGCTGCCTTTGAAGGCGGGCAACCTCGTCGGTCGCCATCCTGAGCTTCCCCCTATAGTCATCCACCTGCTTGCACCAGCCGGTCCGATACGCATCATAGCTCACCTCAGCATCCTTGAGCTATTGCTGAAGGTTGGAGAACTTTTTCGACCATTCTCGATCGCAGTCGGCCTGGATCGAAAGTCGGGATGAGCTTCCTTCCAACTGGCTAATCCTCTCCTGTGCAGCCGACAGCTCCACTCTGAGAGAGCTGATCTTGGCGGCTTGAGCCCAAGACCGGTCGCTGGCGTGCTTCTTGTGTTCCTCGAGCTCCTTCTTGAAGTTTGCTTTCCTCTGGCTGTACTCCATGATCTCCTTCACGTGGAGGTTTCGAAAGTGGGTAGCCTCCACGGTGGCCTCAGAGTGACTCTCCCTCAACCCGCGAAGTTCGCCATCCATCTCCTTCGACCTTTTTGTTAAATGATAAACTTTCTTCTTCAGACGTCGGATCATGGACTTCAGTGGAATTCCCTGTGGTAAGGGAAGCGCTTCGGTAGGACACTGCCATCGGGAGATAAAAGCGTCAAGGCACGTCTCATTGCAAAAAAAAAAAAAAAAAGAAAAAGAAGAGAAGGGGGAAGAAGAGTGGAGAAGCCCTCTATAAAGAGAAACCCAAGTTTATTGATTGAATGTTTCTTAAAGACAAGAGGGAAAAAGAAAAATTGCAATGAAAGAAAAATACAAAGTCAGAGGTCTCAGACCTCTAAAATAGGAGTCGGGGAGCTCGGTGTTCCCGGAAGGGGGGCTGCGGTGGCAGTAGCGTGGGAGAGGAGGGTCCTGCTTCGTCTTCAGACGCCTCGTCCAACAAGCTGAGGTCGAGCTCAGGAAATTTCTTGACCACCTTCTCTTGACAGAGCTCGAATCCTTTGATGAATGCTTCTTGGCCGAACTTGACGTTCAGATCCCTCATCTCCGCAGAGGCCTTAAACTCCTCCAATGCTAGGACCCTGGCCTCTGAGATCAGAACCGAAATCAAATCCATCAAATTTGCGACCTTGGCCTCCGCCTTTCTCACCGTCTCCTCCGAGGCCTGCTTTTCCTTTTCGAGGGCCTCTTGGAGGTCGGCTACCTCAGCAGCCTTTTCTTTGAGGTGGGCGGCTTCAGCCCGGTGACTCTCCTCTGCCTGGATGGCGTCCCTCCTCACCCGGTTCGTCACCTCGATGTTGGCGAGGAGCTGGTGTCCGATCTGCAAGAGCGGCCAGGAGATCAGAATGAAAGTTGAAGAATTAATTAAACGAAGGAGCGAGGAGGAGGAAAGTGAAATTGTTTACCTCGAGAAAGGACCCTAGGGAGTCCCAAACCTACTGCTCGGGATCGGCGCGATCAATCCTCTGGACGACTTCGGACAGGATGCAGCCGTCGATCAGTCGCTTTATTAGGTCCCTGTCATTAAAGGGATTCTCCCCCAGCTCTTCTTCAGAACTGTGGGACTCTTCGATGGTGGCTCGGCGGCTACTCACCCTGCGGGCCACCAATTTCTTTCTCCTCCCCCTCTCAACCCCTGGCACCTCCTCGAAGCGGACCCCCGAAGCGGGAACTTCAGTGGGGGAACTCCTTGAAGAGGCCCGGGGAGTCGGAGGTTCGGCGTCTGAAGGAACGTCGACCGCGGGGGCCGCCTGGGCAGGCGTGGCCGAGCTCGTCTCCTCCGTTCTGGCCTTCTTTGCCGATCCGGAGGCCGCGGCGCCTTTTCTTTTATGGGCCTTGAGACCCCTGGCGAGCGTCCATGCTGCTTCGACGTCCATCCCTAAAAAAAAAAAAGAGAAAGGGAGGGGGAGAGAGAAAAAAGAGATCAGTAATAGAGTGAAAAAGGAAGAAGTGACATGTAAAAAAAAAGAAGAAAGAAAGAAAAAGAAGAGAGAAGAAGAGTAGGAGAAAAGAAGAAGAAAGGAAAGATGGGATACTCGTAGGATCCAGGGGGCTCAAGCCGATGTTGAACAAAAACTGCTCCTTCAGAAGGTTGGGAAGGGAAGGAGTCGAATAACTGAGAAGCTTTCGGGCGGCATGAAGGTCGTCCTCCCCCAGGCTGGGGGGCCGACGGACAGAGTCCCTCAGGGAGCCCCAAGGGGGCTGTCCCAGCTTCAAGGTCGGGCACTGGACGTAGAGGTACTTCCCCTTCCAATTATGGATTGAAGAGGGAGCACCCTTCAGTAACCCCTTCTTACCGAACTGGGGGGAGAAGTACCACCAGTCCTTGGTCGAGGGGTGGCGCTTGAAAGTGTAAAAATGCCTAAACAAAGAAAGAGATGGCTGAACTTCGACCACGTGGCAAAGGGAGAGGAACCCTATCAAAAACCTAAAGGAATTCGGCGCGACTGAAGCCAAAGAAATGTCTAAAAAATGGAAAAGAGCGACGACGAAGGGCAGAAGCGGAAGATAGAGCCCGACACGGAAGGCCTTCTGGTACAAGCAGAAACGGCCAGGCGGGGGGGGTGCTAGCCCGGTCGATGGGACCAGAAAGCTCCAGATCATACTCCAGAGGAACTCCGTATTGAACTCTTATCAGCAAAAGCTCATCCAGAGTCAGGGAACAAGGAATAGCGCCTGGCGCAAAAATCGGGCGAGGCCCAGCCCTAGATGAGGGTTCGTCTATAGTGTGAGGGTTCTGGGAGGCTGAGGCGGACGAACTCCCGAAGCCACTAGAGGCAGAAGTGCTAGAAGATATTTCAAACACAGACCCTAAAAATCTCGAAGAAATCTGGCAAAATAGGAGGCAAAAGGTTCGCGGGGGACCAAACCAGGGGAACGCTGCAGAAGAAAAATGGAGGAGAAAGGACACCTAGATGGCAAGAAGAGAGATGAAAGTTCTGGGACTAACCTAAGTCACTCCGAAGGATGCAGAGATGCGAGAACAGGGATGACTCGAAGAACGCCTAGGGCCAAGGTGAACGCCAAAGAGGGTCAGAGCTCTTGGAGAGAAGGCAGACACCGACGGAACTTTCAGGCGGAATGAGACTTCTGAAGGCCGAAAGGCGGGTTTAAATAGCCCCTGGGATCCGGCGCTATAATGATCACGGATCTCCCTAGGCTGACTCACGCTCGCCACGTGTCCCACTCAACACAGCAGGTGGCTAAAAGCAACTGACAGCTGACAGAGCCATTACTGCACCGTACCTGGGCCAACGCTCCAGCAGAAATTCCGAAAGATCCCTTCGGATCGCTCTGATTTGAAAAGACTCCGACACGCACGCATTAAATGCCAGAGTATCTAAGAGCGATCGTGCACGGGATTCAAGGGGACAACTTTGGTTGTAAAAATTTCTCTGTACTTCCTCCATTCGAAACTCGAACTCGAAAGTAGGGGGACTGGAGTTGGGTATAAAATACCCCCTCAGTCAAAGTTCGTGGCAGGAGTGACCCTCCGGGGATTCTCCCAGCTCTCGATCTTCGGCGACATCTTTTCGAACCTCTCCGACAGTCGAGCCTCCGCAACATTCTCAGGTCCTGTCGGTGGATAAACCCCCACCAGCGTCGATCGGATTCTTCATGACGGACGGACTCCACCCAAATTTCTACCCGCTAGACTTCATCCGGACTCCTACGGGAGCCAGACTTCATCCCCGACTTCAACTACAGGCAGACTTCATCCGGACTCCTACGGGAGCCAAACTTCGTCCCCGACTTCAACTACAAGCAGACTTCATCCGGACTCCTACAGGAGCCAGACTTCATCCCCGACTTCAACTGCAGGCAGACTTCATCTGGACTCCTACGGGAGCCGGACTTCGTCCCCGACTTCAACTGCAGGTAGACTGCATCCAGACTCCTACGGGAGCCGGAATTCATCCTCGACTACAACTGCAGGTAGACTTCATCTGGACTCCTACGGGAGCCGGACTTCATCCCCGACTTCAACTGCAGGTAGACTTCATTCGGACTCTACGGGAGCCGGACTTCGTCCCCGACTTCAACTGCAGGCAGACTTCATCCGGACTCCTACGAGAGCCGGACTTCGGCTCTGACTTCAACTATAGGCAGACTTCATCCGGACTCTTACGGAAGCTGGACTTCATCCCCGACTTTAACTGCAGGCAGACTTCATCCAGACTCCTATGAGAGTCAGACTTCGTTCCTGACTTCAACTGCAGGTAGACTTCATCCGGACTCCTACGAGAGCCGGACTTCGTCCCCGACTTCAACTACAAGCAGACTTCATCCGGACTCCTACGGGAGCCGGACTTCATCCCTGACTTCAACTGCAGGCAGACTTCATCCGGACTCCTACGGGAGTCAAACTTCATCCCCGACTTCAGCTGCAGGTAGACTTCATCCAGACTCCTACGGGAGCTGGACTTCGTCCCCGACTTCAACTGCAGGTAGACTTCATCTGGACTCCTACGGGAGCCGGACTTCATCCCCGACTTCAACTGCAGGCAGACTTCATCCGGACTCCTACGGGAGCCGGACTCCGAGCTCCTACCGCAAGCGACCCACTCCGAGCTTTCACTACAAATAATCTACTTCAAATTTCTACCATGAGCGGTCTGTGCCAGATTCCCACCGTAAGCCTTCATCCGAGCTTCCATTGCGGATGAACCTCTCCAGCACCATCCGACATCCACCGCCAGTCGACCCTCCGTCGAAGTCTGCGCAAAACCGGACTGCGTCTGCGGAAAGCCTCTGACCGAGCTCTTACGGCTAGTGGTCCTCGCCTGTCGCCTTAACTCCCAAGGCACCCAACAGGGTTTGCAGCATCCGAGCTCCTCTTAGATGGATAGCTACCTCTCTCCGCTGGGCACCTCAATCGAACTTCAGCCGACAGGCCTGGACCCCTGGCAGGCCACAGTAACGGCCACGACTCTGCTCCACTTCCTGCGATGGATCCCGCACAGCTCCATTACTCCCTGGCAGGCCACAGTAACGGCCATGACTCTGCTCCACTTCCTGCGACAGATCCCGCGCGGCTCCATTACTCCCTGGTAGGCCACAGCGATGGCCACTACTCTGCTCCACTTCCTGCAACGGATACCGCGTGGCTCCTCCACCCTCTGGCAAGTTGCGACAACGGACGCCGCTTCACCTTCCGCAGCAGACTCCATGTGGCAGATCACAGTGAGAGCCATGACTCCACTCCCCTACTCCTCATAACAAACTCCACCTGGCTCCGAACGGCCCGCTGTCAGACGGTTACGAATGTCGCTATCATCTATTGCACCCTCCACCTATAAAAAGGGGACCCCAGATACGTTATTCTTTAAGCTTTCATTTTCTATCTCAAAACTCTGCTAAATTTTTTGTTTGAGCACTCCATTCTTGTTAAGGCAGAGAACTGACTTGAGCATCGGAGGGTCTTGCCGCAGCACCCCGAACTCTGGTTTAGACTTCCTTTGCAGGTCCCGACGGCGACCGCGGCTCCCACGACTCCAGCTTCTCCGATGCAGGCAGATTTTTGCACCAACAATCTCTTTGACACTCGATGCTCAAGGATGACTTTGGGTTAAACTGTCAATCCAGAAAGAGTGATCCACGTTGTGTCTCAACCTCAAAAATTATGTGACTCCTCACTAGGACTACTTTGGCCAAAATTTTGCTAAATTGAAACACAGTGATGCATCATCTCTAATTTTATTTAGAGCGATCAATCTCATTTTGACTCACACTCAGACTTCACAAGTACTTTACTGTACCCAAAAATCTTCTATCATCAAATTAAAAATTTGGATAGTCTGGTACTAAAGCATAGTGAGTTGCTTGCAGGTCACCAAGGTAGTCTCAGATCGGAGGGACACATATACTCATATCCCATTAGAGCAATCCTTGATAGCAGAGTGCTCTAAAAGTGGTCACACTCAGTGAAATGTACTCCTACAAATCACCCATATGCCATTCCCGTATCACCATATGCCTTGGTTAAGAGGACAACCAACCAATATGGCATACAATGACCTACACTTGATACAATTATCGCCCTTGTAAAAACTGTATCATTTGGTTATGAGTAGGATTTAAGAACTACAAGATAAGTCCTCCTTTATCGTTTGGAAAGTAGCTCTAAGGACTTCATCTTAATATATGAGTTCTATTTAGGAAGATGTATTCTTTATAATGCATCTTGTCAGATAACATTTATCATTTTATAATTCATATACTTATATGGAGCACAATCATCTACAACATAGATGATTGGCTTTAGGATACATTTTCCAACAATGACCTTCACAGTGAAGGAAAACCGGTAGGGTTTCTAGCATGCAATTTCAAAAATTTTATGAGGAATAGATCAGATTAAATGATTTAATCTAATAGACATGCTTCTAGATCAAATCTAAAATCCTACCCTAGGATCTATAACATGATATGATGCATGTATATGATCTAAAAATAAAATCTGCATACATGTATGATCACATCAAACATGCACAAGTAGACCTCATCTAATATATAGATCACATCTATATCAATATCGAGTTCAAAGCTCAATACCTTAGTATGGATAGCAAATCACTGCATCTGAATTATGAGGATGTGAGGTCTCACTGGTTGCTCGGAGCCACACAGAGTGTTGGGCCTCTATGGATGGTCCACTCGAAGCCCTGCACTGATCGATCTCTTTGGAAGTACTAACTCGTACGAAGATCTTCTGGATGACTCATCTACTCCTCTCTTTGGATCTCCCAAATTACTTCAGAAGATGAAGGTGGATAAGGAGGAAGATGTGGTGGTGGAAAAGAGGATGGAGAACTACTTTCTCTCTTTGTTTTTCCCTCACCAAAAACCCTAGATCAAATCTAGGACACTCACCCAAGAGGAGAAGGATCTCCTCTAATCTCTCATGCCTAACAAAGGTCGCCCACCCCAAACCTTATGTCCCCACTCTAAGAACTATTCTCATGGTAAAAAAGGATCTAAAATTGTTACACAAAATTCAGCCTCTTTTAGGGTTGGAGTAGGGATGAGATAGGATGTGATAAGGATAGTTAGTTTGAATCAAATTCGAACCAAGCTTTATCCTTATTGTAAATTTAATTCAAATCAAATTTGAATCCAACTTAATCCTCATCCAATTGGAATTGAGAAGGGGTGAGAACTTCAGATATACTGCATGCAAATTCATAATTTGTGGTGAAGAATTAATCGACGTGAATAAGGTAGGGCGTGATCCAATCTAGTTTGGACCCTAAGGTTTTATCCACTTGGGTCTTTATTCTAACCAAATTAGGTTAGACCCAATTAGATATCAAAACCTAATCTAATTAGGCACCAAACCAACTTGATTAAATCCTAATCCAATTAGAAATTAGTCAAGCTCAAGTCTAATCAAATCAAAAATTGTATACCCTTAGTAATTAGGTCATCTCATTATCTAATCGGATCAAACCTAATTGAATCCAATTCAATCAAACTTGATCCATGTTGGGTTATGATAGCACAGTAGAAGTATGAATTTCATAACTTTGCATAATGAAATCATAATTATCAAACCCTAACTCAAGACCTCCTTGGTGATTAACAATCATATATCTAAACATACATGATACTATGGAAGATATAGAAGAATACCTGTATCGCTAAATCCAAAAAAATTTGACAGAGCTTCTACTAGGTGTCCAAGCATTCACCCTCCAATGGTGATCCACACAAAGATTGGATCAAGACACAAGCTCCTTCAAGATTTTTCTTCACTAATTTGGGCAGCACAACACTCCTCTTGTGTTTTCCTAAACACCTTCCTCCCTTGGCTTGTCTTTCTCTACCTTTCTTATCTCTTTGTCTTCCTTTACTATCTTTCTAAACCCTTGTCCTAAATCAGGCTTGCTCTTATTATATTTGGACTTATCCTAACAAGGGAAGGAATAAAGAAATTAGACAATCTAGGGATGAATGTAAGAAAGAAGATATAGACTTCTGAATGCCAAAACACCGAAGACTCCACGCTATTTATAATTAGTGTGGAGATGCATATCAATGGGTGCCATCCAATCCACATGCCCAAAAAGGATTTTTAGAGGTCTTTCGACATTTTAATTTAAAGAAAAGTTATATTTGATAAGAGTCCTTCCACAGGTGAAACTCTCTTATCAAGTATGATGTTTTATTCTTCTCTCACATGCACCCCATAAAAGATGCAATAAGCATCTATCCATTGATCAGATTATTTTCAGATTTTTACACGTGGATACTCCTTCCTTAAATGTTTAAAAACCAAAAAATTATCTGATATAAGTGGCACCTAAGAGACTTAAAGCAGAAGGAGTCTTTGCGGTCTTTTATCGGTGTTTCCGAAGACTAGTGTAGTAATATTTTTTAGCCCCCCTCTTCTCCACCACAGATCAGCGCCTCATGCCATCCATGGGCCTATATTGGAGGCACCATATCACTCTTTAGGCATGGAAAAACTCAGATAAAAAGGTGGTGTGGATGTTTGGTTATGAGTCCATAACCACATGGACTCTTGAGTCCATACCTATCCACAACACCAAGTCAAAGCTAACCCAATCCAATTAGGCCAAACCAAATAAGAGGAATTCAGTTAGGTGCCAATATTTGGCTAACCTAAATCAGACCCAAATAAATCATGAGCTTAATTAACTCAATTCTATCCAAATTAGAATTGAAATCAAAATCGATTTGATTCTAGGAGCTAGTATTTGCAACATATGCTAGCATGTTAATTCTGCAAATTTAATCTAATCCAATTAGATCCTTGATCAGTCTCTTTTGTTTGTGATCCATTGAGTTGCTCATCTAGCTAGCAGTAGGTCCAGATGTAAGTTGATCAAATTTGATTAGAACCTTTCTAATCGATTTTGGTCCGAAACCAGCTAACCTGAATTCAGTAATTAGAACCCTGTCTAATTGGTGATCGAATTAAACTTTTTATTTGATCAAACTCACAAGTCAAGATTGACATCTAACAACATATCATAACTATCTAGAAGATATAAAATTTGATAAAAAAATCAAATATGCCCTTCAGTGGTAAGTTACCGTGCAATCTAGTCTTTTAATCATCCTGCATCCCGAATATGTTTATGAACATAGAATCATGTCAAACTTAACACATATTATTATTGATTCTTTATCAATCAATGATAACTCTAATGAAGTATTAGAATCTCTATCTAACCTTCATTTGCTTTGGCCAAAGTCTTCTTAAGTTTATCAAGAGAAAAGAATACATAGGATGTCATCTATTCTTACTAAGAATGATCAATTTCTTGTTGACCTACTCACAACCTTCATACACACTCCACCATATTTAGAACACCCCATATATGATTTAATATCATGTTTGAGTATAAACTAAAATATAGATTCATATGTACAAGATTCCATGGTGGTCTCAGGTCCAAAGACTATTTGCACAACTCCCACATAGAGAATTATCTTTTGACATGTAAGTAAGACTCCATAAGATATTTTCTGTTGGTGGGTCAATTTAGTGAACTCATTCCTTAATGAGCACTCACACTCTTGTATTAGTATCCCCATACAAGTGGCTTATGAGATCAGCCACCCTCTCTATCAAGCAAAAAAAGGATGTGCCAGTCTTTCCAAACATTGATCTCCGACTTAATATTCTTACAACCAGAAATATTTAAGATTAGGATTTTAAGACTTTAGATCTCATAGGCATGACCCATTTATATCTTCTAAAATTGTTATCCTAATCTATGGGGTTCATCATAATCCTTAATATGAAAAGATGCAACTAAAATGATGAATCAAAAATGCCTCATTTTTATTTATATCAAAACAAATATCTTTTCATTAATTGGAAGAATATATAAATAAGTCCCATCACATAACCCTTGTGATTGTTTTGTATGGTACTTATTCTTTCAATATCCCACTTGCACTAAAGCCAATCATCTTCGTATTTCAATCCCATACAATCAAGATGGCAATCAAACAGTTGCTGTGGTACTGCCTTAGTGAATGAGTCTACTATATTATTCTTAGTTTCTACTCATTCTAATATAACATTTTATCTTTCGACAATCTCTCGAACGAGGTGGAAGCATCTGAGGATGTGCTTTGATCTATGATGAGACCTTGGTTCTTTAGCTTGAATAACAGCACCAGTATTGTCACAATAAAGAGGCACTGGTCCTTCAATTGCAGAAACAACTCCTAACTCCATGATGAATTTCTTCATCCAGATAGCTTTCTTAGTGGCTTCACTAGCGGCGATGTACTCTGTTCAGTAGTTAAGTCAGCTACTGTCTGCTGCTTCAAACTCTTCCAACTCACTGCTCCTCTATTCAGGATAAACACATACCCTGAAATTGACTCACTATCATCTAGATCGGATTGAAAACTAGAATTTGTATATTTTTCTAGCTTTAATTCTGATCCTCTGTATATTAGAAAAATATCTTTAATTCTTCTAAGATATTTAAGAATATTTTTTATAGCTTTCCAATAATCTTCTCCTAGATCAGCCTGATACCTGCTGACTATGCCTAATGTATAAGCCACATCAGGCCTAGTATATAGCATGGCATACATAATAGATCCTATTACTGAAGCATAGGGGATGAAATTCATTCTTTCTCTTTCTTCTGGTGTCTTTGGATATATTTTCTTAGAAAAATGTATGCCTTGACTTATGGGCAAGTAACCTCTTTTACTTCCCACCATGTTGAATCTCTTCAATACTAAGTCAATGTACCTAGATTGGGATAAACCTAGCATCCTTTTAGATCTATCTCTATAGATCTCTATATCCAAAATATAGAATGCCTCACCCAAATCTTTCATGAAAAACTTGTTAGATAGCCAAGTTGACTGACTGGAGCATTGGGATATCATACCCAATCAATAGTATGTCATCAACATACAATACTAAGAAGACTAAGGCACTCCTACTAGCCTTCTTATATACACATTGTTCATCCATATTTTTTATGAAGCCAAACTCTTTGACTGTCATATCAAATCAGATGTTCCAACTCCTTGATGCTTATTTTAATCCATAAATGGATCTTTTAAGCTTATATACCTAGTTTGGCCTCCTACTGGAGACAAAACCTTCTGGCTGAATTATATAGACCTCTTTCTCAAGGTTATCATTAAGGAAGGCAGTCTTAACATCCATCTGTCAGATTTTGTAATCATAGTATGCAGCTATAGCAAGTAAAATCTGTATAAACTTCAGCATAGCCACTGATGAAAAAATTTCATCATAATCAATCCCTTGCTTTTGTCTGAAACCTTTTGCCACTAACCTAGCTTTGTAGGTTTTAATTTGGCCATCTGCTCTGATCTTCTTTTTGAAGATCCACTTGCACCTTATTGGGGTTACACCCTCAAGTGCATCAATCAGTGTCCACACCTGGTTGAAATACATTGAGTCCATTTTAGATTTCATAGCATCGAGCTATTTATCAGAGTCTTTACTCATGATAGCTTCCTAATAAGTCAATGGATCATCATCCTGAAAGATACTAGTCTCATTATCATTTTCTATGATGAAACCATATCTTGAGGGTGCATAATACACTCTATCTGACCTTGGAAAAGGAGATGTATATTTTGGATGTACCTCATTACTAGGTACTTCTGGTTGAGAAACTTCTATTGGTAATTCTAGAATACTTTGTAGGTCTTAGACTTCCTTGAGTTCAATATTCTTCCCACTACCTTCTTCTTGGATGAATTCTTTTTTCAAGAATATGGCATGCCTACTGACAATTATCTTTTGTTCAGTAGGGTGGTAGAAATAATATCCTCTAGTTTTCTTAGGATATCCTACAAATAAACACTTATCTGACATTGCATCTAGCTTATATCCAAAAGTATTTTTAACATAAGCAGGACAGCCCCATATTTTGAGATGTTTAAGATTGGGCTTCTTTCCATTCCATAATTCATATGGAGCATTTGGTACTAATTTTGAAGGCACTCTATTAAGAATATATGCGGTAATTTTTAGAGCATATCCCTAGAAAGATATTGGAAGATCAGCATAGCACATCATAGATCGTACCATTTTCATAAGAGTACGATTCCTCCTTTCTGCTACACCATTCAACTGTGGCGTATAAGGAGGTGTCCATTCAGAGAAAATTTTTTGTCCTTAAGATGATCAAAAAAATCATTGGATAAATATTCACCACCTCGACCAGATTGAAGGACTTTAATATCTTTTCTAATTTATTTTTCGACCATCTTTTAATATTCCTTAAACTTATCAAATGCATCGGATTTATGTTTCATGAGATATACATATCCATATCTTGATAAGTTGTTGGGTTTCAGTGATGCAGCAGAATATGAATCTCAAAAATTTTTAATAAATATTAAATAAATTGAAAATAAAGTTTAATAATTAAATTAGACCATCGAAATACAAAATCCTAGGAACCCCTTGATGATTACAATCAAATGATCAAAAACATACATATTAGGAAGAGACCAAAAGTCATATACCAACGAGAAGACCATGGTTTGGTAATTTTGAGACCTCCATAAAACTCTAAAGTAGAAGCCCTCCAACGGTGATCCACATAGGATTGATCAGGGCCCTTCCAACTCGACATGATGCTACAGCCTTCTTTGCAAGCTTGCTGCCGTCCGTCCTTCACAAGAATTGGTTGCACCATCGCTTGTATGTCTTCATGACCTCCATTAGGACCTTTTTAGAAACTCTTTTCCAAAAGATATCACCACACACAAATCAGATTTTATGGTCAACACATGAACAATCTGATTTTTGGACAAGCATCTCATGCTTTCCATTTTCACTCTTCCCTTCCTTTCTATTTTTCTCTCCCTTTTTTCTTATCTTTTTCCCAAATTTTTTCCATCATTTTTCTCTCATTTCTATACCCACTCATAGTCCAATTTGGCACATTTAGCCTAATTATAGCACCCCTTATTTATAGGAAATAAGGGGCGACACCATGGGACGCCAACTCTTGGCATTCCATATGCAATACATGGTACAACTTAATTATTCCCATGAAAACCAAAGAGATGGCATGGAATAAAAGGTGATTGACCAGCAGAAGGACTCTTCCTTTGCTAAGAAAAATCAGAACACCATCATATGGCGCGTGGGAAAGGGAATAGTGTGAAAATTCAAGAGTCCTTAACACTTAAGACCCTTCCTCATTCAATGCATAAAAGAAAGGGGGCCTCATTTAATTTGGCATTCAAATTCCTTGCTAGAGAAGGACCTTTCTTTCTCCTCCACGTCCCACATCCCAAGGCTCCATTTGATGGCGCACAAAATAGTAGGACGTGTGGAAACATGTAAGGAAATTAAGAGAAGTAAAAGAGGACTTCTCTTCTTTAACGCCAAAATAAATGTAGCATCCTAATAATTTTTGGCATGTAAATTTTTTCCAAGAGGACTCCTCTTCTTTACTGCCCCATATCCCAAGTACCATCACATGACACAAGGATTAAGGAAAAATACATGGAACTTGAAAGAAATTAAGATACCTTGTTAAGAAGGACTCTTCCTTCTTGATGCCAAAATAAATAGGGCGTGCCAAATTTTTCTTGCATGGCTTTTGGTGTAGAGGAGGTTTATTCACATAAAACTTCCATATAAACTAGATAAACCAACTAATAATTAGATGGTTAAAATTCAATCATATTAGGTCAAGGCAACAAGTTTAGGTTAGCACAAACACCTTTGCATTGAACCCAATTGAGAACTTGGGTTAATTCATGTGCTGGCAATTTAATTAACCCATTGAATTTATAATAAATCTAAATAAATTGGATCAAGACTAAATCTCTATTATGTGTGATCCATTGTGTTCCAAATCTAGCCAGTAGTAGACCCAGACTCTCGACGTAACCCTAATCGATTGGATTAGGTCAGCTCAAGAGTCCTAATCAACTAGGACTCTTCCTAATTGATTCTTGAATTAAACTCTTTTAATTTTGATAAGTCCACAAGTCAAGATTGATGTCTAGTAATATGTCATGACTATCCAAAAGATTTAAAATTTGATAGAAATACTAAAATTATCCTTCCATGGTGAGTTACCGTGCAATTCAATCCTTTGATCATACAACATCTCAGAAAAGCCATGGGTATGAAAATATGTCAAACTCAAATACCTATCCATATATATCTCAATTTGAGAAGGATGACTCAGTTGATGAACTAGTAGAAATCATTTCTACTGTTCATCCCTGCTCTGTCCAAAGACTCTCAGAGTCACCATCCTATGAGATCACATAGGATGTTCTCTCCTCCTACAAGGAGTGATCGATTTCTTATTAACCACTCACAACCTCCATGCATACTTCACCATACCCAAAATATCCCACACACATCTCAAAGTGGTGTGCTAAAAAATAAATCAAAGTAAGGATCCATATACACAAGATACCATGGTGATCTCAGGTCAAAGGATCACATGCGCCACTCCCATTGAAGAACCATCTGTTGACATGCTGTAAGACTCCATCAAATATTCTTTCTGTGGGTCAGTTTCGTGAACTCATTCCCTAATGAGCACCTACATCCTTGTATTAGTATCATCACACAAGTGGTTGTGAGATCAACCACCCTCTCCATCGAGCATATATAGGATGTACCAGTCTTACCACTATCATCGATCCCCAACTCGATGATCCAATGATTGAGAATATTTTAGATTAGAGCTATCAAGATTTTAGGTGTTACTGGCATGATCTCATCATGGCTGTAAAATTATTATCCTAATCTATGGGATTTATCATAATCATAAAAATATGATGCAGCAAATGATAAAATACAATACCTCATAAATAAAAATAACTAATGTCATGTAAATGAGTAGAAAGAAAATAAAAAAAGATCCCTTCGCATCCCCATATGATTGGCTTGTAGGGCACTATTCTTTCAATCTCCCGCTTGCACTAAAGCCAATCACCCCTATACCTGATGCCCATGCAATCAGGATGGCGATTACAGTGTTACTGTGTAAGGCTTAGTGAACTGATCCATTATGATATTCTTAATACTTACTCATTTTATAATCATATCATGAATGAGGTGAAAGTGCCTAGGATGTGTGTGGGTACCTAGTGAGACCACACCCAACTCAGTGATAAACTCTTTCATCTGGTGACTTTTCTTAGCAATCTTTACTAACAACATTTAACTGAAACAAATATAGTTAGTTGTTTGAAACTTTTTCAATTCACTGCTCCTTTAGTACTTCTCAAGTATTTTGAGAATACTTTTCATAGTTTTCAAAAGATTCCATCATGGATCTGCCTAAAATCAATGATTATGTACGAGGAATAAATCACATCAAGCTTAATACATTGAATATACTGGTAAGTAAACTCTTTTACACCCAATCATGTTGAACCCCTTCAACATAAATTTCATGTACCTAGACAGGGACAAGCCCTGCATCCACTTACATGTATCCCTATAGATGCCTAGTATATTGGATGCTTAACCCAAGTCCTATTCCATGAAAACTTTTGTGATAAGCATATCATTGATCGAGTACAATATCGAGACTACCTTCCCAATATGCTGTATGTCACCCACATACATAACCAAGAAGTTAGTGGGACTCCTACCTATCTTCTTGCACACACACATGGTTCATCTATATTTGATAAAATATTTTGACTATCTTATCAAAAATAGAAGTACCTACTCCTCAATGCCTGCTTGAATCCATAAATGCATTTGTCTTCCCACTAGAGACAAACTCTCTAGATGGTATGCGGCAATAGCAAAAATCTGATAGACATTTCTGATAGCAATCTATTGGGTCATACCCATAAGTGCTTCAACCATAGTCCATACTTGGTTGATGTTCAGGGAGTTAATTTCGAATAACATAGTTTTAGGCCAATTGTCAGAGTCTCTACTCATGACTATCTCCTAACAGGTCAAGAAAATATTATTTACAATGATATATGGTGCATAGTCATTCTTAATGATAAAATCATATTTGAGTGGTATATTACGCACTCGAATTGATCTTCAGTAAGGAGGTGTGTTTCATGATTGTACCTCATCAATGAGCACATATGATCGAGGATCAACTTGTGGACTCTCCACAGGTTAGGTTAGTTCATAGGTCTTGAACTTCTCAAGTTCAATTATCCTCCCACTATCCCTTCTTAGAAAAAAATTTTTTCCTAAAAGATGGCATACCTACTGTCAAAACACCTTTTGTCCTGTAGGATGATAGAAATAGTATCACATACTACTCTTTAGAATAACCTATAAACATAATACAAACCTATTTTAGCACAAACTTATGTACATCAACTCTTTTCATATAAATTGGCAACCTACCTTTTGCCTTTTCTATATCTCATATGAAGTGCTTATAATAGATTTTATTGATATCTAATTCAAAATATATACAGTAACTTTTAGGACATATTTCTAGAATGAGAATTAAAATTTGTGAAGCATATTAAAGAACACATCATATCTCATATGAAGTATCAATCTCTGGATCAAGATATTATTAGTCTTCGAACATCCATATATTGAAAACTTAATACCTTGCTTACCCTAAGATATGTGATCGTCACATATTTATTTTTTATTCTCATCAACATGAAGAACAACATCATCAAGTGACAGAAACATAAGACCATAGTCCTAAAATTTATCAGAATGAGAGTAACTTTTACTTTTTATATTAATTTCAAAACTATGTTACAATAGCAAAAGATTTGAAATAATATTTCTTGATAAATTCAGGCACATAATAATGATCTACTAGTTTCTAAATCTTATTATAAAGTTACATAGGTTCCTACAGCCTCAGCATGAATGGACTATCCATCAGTGCCAAAAGGCAAGTAGTCACCTTATTTTAGCTTTATAGGTCCAGCAACACTTTGCATAAAAGGAATCTATATAAAGTATACATACCTAATATTATAAAGATGAAAATACTTAATGATGATTAGTTTGTATCATATACAAACTATTAGCAGATGCAACTTTTGCATCCTACTCCTGCTTCACATTTACAAGACAACTCTTGTAATTTAATTTTAATATTTATTATTACTATATATGAAATTAGATACCCTTAGTGAAGACATTCTTCACTTTCAATTCCTCAACCATTCCATAAAATTTGATCAATTTAAAATAATCTCAGGTAGTGATAGTAAAGATGCAAATTTGTATATTAAAACATAAAAGGACTACTCATGATGACATATACAAGTTAGATGAAGATTTTATCTAATTGCGTCTCCCACTATTTTAACAAATTTTATAGCCCTCAAATATGAAATCAAAGAACCTTATCATTAAGTTTCTTAGTGGGGTTGAGATCTCAATTCTTCATAAAAAGTCTTGTGGATAGCACAACAAGCTCCTATGAGTTCAAGAATAAGTAACTCTTTACTAATTGTATCTTATGCAACTCTCAACATAACTTTTGCCTCTAAAATACTTATAGCTTTATGGATAGTACAACAAACTATAGTATTTTAGTCAAATCATACCCTTCAATTCTATATGATCATATCTGAATAATACTAGCCTTGTGAATAGCACAATAAGGCAGCACTACCAGAAAATGCCATAAGCATCATTAAGTCAACATCATACCAATCACTATAGCAAGCTTTGTGGATAGCACAACAAACTCACTACAGTTTTTAACATACTCTATTAATCTAGTATGAGATAATTACTATTAGCTCATTATGCACCAAGACAGTATCAAATCAGTCCCCACAGCAAGCTTTATGGATGGCACAACAAGCCTACTATGGTTCTTAAGATAATACAGAATTAGTATGAAGGAAGGCATGGATAGTGTTCTTAATATTTCACCATTATGACTTAATATAATTTGAATGAGGGACTTAGGTCTCAAGCACATTCTAAACATATACATACATCATATGCTATGTAATCTTTAACTACCAGCATGTAAGAGCATATATAAAGGAAGACAAATAGTTATGGATTTTTGAAAAATCATCCAAGCCATAGGATAATCTATGGGCCTAACCCTAGGTGCATCATAGATTGAACCATCTCATGGTCAATCTTAATGCGCCTCTACTCTCCAAAAATTTGGTAGTCAAGTCTTCATCATCATGAAGTCTACCATGAATGCTTGATCTTTATTTAAAAATAGGAAGAAATAATTTCTATCTATTTTCAAATAATTTTTTTTTCTATTATTTTACATCAATATATAAAAATCTCAATCAACAGTTGAAAATAAAGAAAGAAAAGGTTCAACTAATAATACAATGCATCAGGGGCACCCAGCTCCTATTGTAACTCTTGCAGATGCATTAATATAATCAGTCAACAAGAAAGCATTCATGCAAACATCCATTACATGGATGTACCATAGTCCATAACCACTCAACATATATTTTATAATAATTATAAAATATCATAACAAACTACTCATGTTATTTTTATTGTGATATCATTCATACACATGTCAATAAAAATATTTAAATATATGGGTATAGGACCCATCTTAGGATTTTTTATTCAGGTTCAACTCTTGATCCAATTTTAATTTTAAGTCAATCATTTATCATCCATTAGAGTTAGGTTGATCAATTCTTTAAATTAACCCTAATCCAATTAGGTTAGCATAGATTTGGTCAACCATGACTCAAACCCTAATCAAATTAGGTAAATGACAATTTGACCAACCTAATTTTAAACATGAATTCTAATCAAATTAGAACCATGAATTTGATTTATAATCATTAATTCTAAACACTTTAGATTAATAAATTATAGTTAAATCAATCCATCGGTAAAAATGCTAATTCATGTCTGATGCTTCCTTTCCATGACCAAATTTTTTCCAGCCCCACACATACCTCGAGCAACAATTAAGATGGTCGACCCACAATGGTGAGTGGCCGATAACATGGTGGTCAGCCTTTGAATCATAGATAAATGCATCAAATACAAAAATCCTAAGTCTTGGTAATGTACATCTATATGTAGCATTCCAAGGCTCCGTGCATCACATGCACTGGATTTAAATTCCAACAAAAATTAGATCATAGGATCTAGTCAAAACTTCTCACACAAGTCTATAAACCATGAAATTTCTATATCCAAGATTTGATCATGGATTGATAACATTTATCATTTACAAAAATACATCAAGAACATTAACTAAACATCAATCAGAAAATCTAATTTTGACATAGTTTGAACGGGATCTAATCCATATCACAAAAATAACATGATAATTGATTGAATCAATCAAGGATGACTCTGATATCACTATTGGGTTCCAGTGATGCAGTAAAATATAAATTTTAAAAATTTTTAACATGCATTCAACAAATTGAAAATAAAGTTTAACAATTAAACTAGACCATCAGAATACAAAACCCTAGGAACCTCTTGATGATTACAATCAAATGATCAAAAACATACATATTAGGAAGAGACCAGAAGTCATATATCAATGAGAAGACCATGGTTTGGTAATTTTGAGACATCTACAAGATTTTAAAGTAGAAGCCCTCCAATGGTGATCCATACGGAACTGATCAGAGCCCTTCCCAACTCGACATGGCGCTGCAGCCTTCTTCGCAAGCTTGCTGCCGTCCGTCCTTCACAAGAACTGATTGCACCATCACTTGTATGTCTTCATGACCTCTACTAGGACCTCTTTAGGAATCTTTTCTCAAAATATCTCACCACACATAAATCAGATTTTATGTTCAACACATGAACAATCTGATTTTTGGACAAGCATCTCATGCTTTCCATTTTCACTCTTCCCTTCCTTTCTATTTTTCTCTCCCTTTTTTCTTGTCTTTTTTCTAGATTTTTCCCATCATTTTTCTCTCATTTCCATGCCCACTCACAGCCCAATTTGGCATGTTAAGCCTGGTTGTAGCACCCCCTATTTATAGGAAATAACGGGCGACACCATGGGACGCCAACTCTTGGCGTTCCATATGCAATACATGGTACAATTTAATTTTTCCCATGGAAACCAAGGAGATGGCATGGAATAAAAGGTGATTGACCAACAAAAAGACTCTTCCTCTGCTAAGAAAAATTAGAACACCATCATATGGCACGTGGGAAAGGGAATGGTGTGAAAATTCAAGAGTCCTTAACACTTAAGACTCTTCCACAATCAACGCATAAAAGAAAGGGGGTCTCATTTAATTTGGCATTCAATTTCCTTGCTAGAGAAGGACTCTTCCTTCTCTCCCATGTCCCACATCCCAAGGCTCCATCTGATGGTGCACAAAATAATGGGATGTGTGGAAACATGTAAAGAAATTAAGAGAAGTAAAAGAGAAGGACTTCTCTTCTTTAACGCCAAAATAAATGTGGCATCCTAATAATTTTTGGCATGTAAATTTCTTCCAAGAGAAGGACTCTTCCTCCTCTTCCATGCCCCATATCCCAAGCGCCATCACATGACACGAGGATTAAGGGAAAACACGTGGAACTTGAAAGAAATTAAGATACCTTGTTAAGAAGGACTCTTCCTTCTTAACGTCAAAATAAATGCGACGTGCCAAATTTTTCTTATGTGGCTTTTGGTGTGGAGGAGGTTTATTCACATGGAACTTTTTCATATAAACTAGATAAACCAACTAATAATTAGATGGTTCAAACCCATCACATTAGGTCAAGGCAACAAGTTTAGGTTAGCACAAATACCTTTGAACTGAACCCACTTGGAAACTTGGGCTAATTCATGTTCTAACAATTTAATTAACCCATTGCATTTACAATAAATCTAAATAGATTGGATCAAGACCAAATATCTATTGTGTAACCCATTGGCTTCCAAATCTTGCCAGCAGTGGACTCAGACTCTCGACATAATCCTAATCTGATTGGATTAGGTCAGCTCAAAAGTCCCAATCAACTAGTAGTCTTCCTAATTGATTCTTGAATTAAACTCTTTTAATTCTGTTGAGTCCACAAGTCAAGATAGATGTTGCTCCTAGATTGATTTTGATGATTACAAAGTAGATTGAAGGGATACCAATATTTTTATTTGAAAAAGTCTTTGTGCTCTTCAGGGGCAAAACCATAATTTTACCAAAATCCTGATTTAATAGTATCATTTGGTAGAACAAAAGATTTGTAATTTATTGATGAAAATTTCATTATTTTTGGACTTGTATTTTTGAAGTTATGAATGTTTGAAATCCATGAGTCGACTCATGAGTCAGCTCATGGCACAATGAGCAGCTTGGCACGCTGAATTTTCAGTTTGGCACGCTAAATTTTTGGCTTGGCACGGCCTGTGAGTCGACTCATGAGTCGACCCACAAGGCATGAGTCGACTCATGAATCGACTTCTGCAGTTTTGGGCCAAAAATTACAGAAACTCATTTTCTGGTTGTTGCAACAGAGGTCGACTCATGAGTCGACCCCTGAGGCATGAGTCGACTCATGAGTCGACCCCTGCGATGGGATTTTTCCACAACGGCTAGTTTTTAACCCATTTTAAGTGCTTTTAATACTCATTTAATGTACTCTAACGGCTCTTTTTCTGCCTAGAATATTTTTCTCTATTTCTTAAAAGTTATAAAAGGATTCAAAAGGTGGAAAACAAAGAAGATTTTTGCAAGACATTAAGAAGAGAAAGAAAGAGATTTGAAGAGCATTCAAGAGAGCATTCAAGAGCATTCAAAAGAGAAAGGGTTTCTCAAGCCAACTTTTCATCCCTAATCAAGAGCTCATTTAAAGCCTTCAAGAAGCCTTCAATCAAAGCTCACCAACTTCTCAAGCGCTCAATCAATTCTCCATCCACTTTGAGAAAATCCAAAAAGGGGCTTCTTCTCTTGAGTAAAGTGTATTTAAAGTTATATTCGCTCATTAAAGGAGCTTTTCTTATACTTATTTGTGCTATAAACTGTTTTACTCTTTTTGAGTGATTGTTTTTGTTTTGGAGGGGTTCCAAAACAAGGGAAGGTTGATCCGAACCTGAAATCGGAGTGTATTGGGTTGGCTTGTACCCGAGAAACAAGTGGACTAGCTTGAGATAGCTAGTGTCGGAGTTTTCGATATTTGTATTCGGATTGAATACAAGTTTAGTGGATTGAAATTCCCAAGTAGGAGCTTGGGGAGTGGATGTAGGTGCAAGGTTGGCACCGAACCACTATAAATTCTTGTGTTTGTGGTGTGCATAATTGCCTCTCTTTAATTTTTCATTATTTTCTTGCATTCTTGCTTTAGGCAATTAATCTTGAACTAAAGTCATTCTCCTTATTCATTTAGCTATTGACAAACTTTTTTCATAAGTCATTAGTTAAGCTTAAAATTTTTAGAAACCCAATTCACCCCCCCCCCCTCTTGGGTTGCATAGCTGGGCAACAAGTGGTATCAGAGCCCGATGCTCTAGCCCATCTTTGATCTAAACAATCAAAGAGCCAAAGATCTATGGCAACCCATGTCAGTACTTCTCTAGCCAAGGGGCAATCCACCAACCGACCTCCACTTTTCAATGGGTCTAATTACACCTATTGGAAAGCTCGGATGAAAATATTCATTCAAGCACTTGACTATGATATGTGGAGTATCATAGTGAACGGTCCTCACACACCCACTAAAATTATAGATGGTGAGGAATCAACCAAACCCTAGAAAGAATGGGATGAGGTTGATAAAAAGATGGCCCAATTAAATGCTAAAGCAATGAATATACTTTATTGTGCTCTTGATGCAAACGAATTTAATCACATTTCTACTTGCTCATCTGCTAAAGAAATATGGGATAGGTTAGAAGTAACCCATGAGGGAACCAATCAAGTAAAAGAGTCTAAAATAAACATGCTTGTGCATAAATATGAATTGTTTAAAATGGAGCATGATGAGTCCATAACTGTAATGTTTACTCGTTTTACTGATATCATTAATGGTTTAAAGAGTCTTGGCAAATCCTATACTAACAGTGAGCTTGTAAGAAAGATTCTCAGGTCATTGCCAAGAACTTGGAAAGCCAAAGTGACTGCCATCCAAGAAGCAAAGGACTTGAACACTCTACCTCTAGAAAAGCTTCTTGGATCTTTGATGACTCATGAGCTAAGCATGAAGCAACATCAAGAGGATGAAGTCAAAAAGAAAAGAACCATTGCCCTCAAATCCACAGCTCATCCTGATGAAGAAACTGGTGACACTGAAGATGAAGAACAGGATGAAAAGATGGCTCTCATCACCCGAAGATTCAAGAAATTTTTGAGAAAAAAGAAACAGGAGATGAGGAAGAGGCCATTCACAAAAGGGGAACAAAGCAAAGAAAAAGAGAAAGACCAACCCCTTATCTGCTACGAGTGCAAGAAGCCGGGACACTTCAAATCCGAATGTCCACAACTGAAGAAAGGTCCCAAGAAGTTTAAGAAGAAGGCAATGATGGCCACATGGAGTGCGAGTGATGACTCAAGCTCCGATGAGAAAACCTCAACCGAACAAGCCAACCTGTGCCTTATGGCACACGAAAATGAAGTAATTTCTGAAACCCCTAGTGAATTTACATTTGAAGAATTGCATGAAGTATTCTATGATTTAATTGATGAATTAAAGAAACTATGGATGAAAAACAAAGAGCTGAAATTGAAAAATCAATCCTTAGTGAAACAAGCTGAAAGCTTTTCAATTGAAAAATCCACCTTGCTTCAAGAAAATCAAAGCTTAAAGAACGAAATTGCCAAGCTGAAACCAATAGTAGATAAGTTCACCTTAAGTTCAAATAAACTCAATATGATTCTTGATAATCAAAAAGCTGTATATGATAAAGCTGGACTTGGCTATAACCCCTTGAAGAAACAAAAATATCTGAAAAATATTTATGTAAATTCTTTAAGTAACAAGTCTACCAATATTACTTGTTTCAAATGTGGTAGAGTAGGACATAAGTCATACACTTGCTTCTTTGACAAATCTGCAAACTCAATATAAAGAAAATATGGGTTCCAAAAGGAACCATTTTGACTAACCAAAAAGGACCCAAGAAAGCTTGGGTACCTAAAACAAAAACTTGACTTTTGTTTGCATGTGTGTCTAGCATCCCAAGGAGGAAACAGAAAATGGTATCTTGACAGTGGATGCTCGAGACACATGACTGGTGATGAATCACAATTCATCATGCTTGATGCTAAGGATGGAGGGATGGTCACCTTTGGAGATAATGGCAAAGGAAAGATCATCGGGATAGGTAATATTGGTATCACTCCCTCCAAATACATTGAAAATATTTTATTAGTTAAAGGTTTAAAGCATAACTTACTTAGCATTAGTCAATTTTGTGATAAAGGGTATAAAGTTATTTTTGAATCATCTGTTTGCATTGTGACTAGTCCTATTAACGATGGAATTAAATTTATTGGACATAGACATGGCAATATTTATATGGTAGATTTAAATGATTTAGCCAAAATAGACATGCAATGCCTAGTATCCTTGAATGCTAAAGTTAATGAGACTAGTTGGCTTTGGCATCGTAGACTTGCACACATTAGCATGCATTCTCTTTCAAAATTAATTAAGAAAGAATTAGTTCTTGGCTTGCCTAAACTGAATTTTGAAAAAGATAGAATTTGTGATGCATGCCAACTAGGTAAACAAACTCGAGTTTCATTTAAATCCAAAAATGTTGTTTCAACTTCTAGACCTTTAGAGCTCCTGCATATGGACTTATTTGGACCAACTAGAACAACTAGTCTAGGAGGAAAACGATATGGTTTTGTAATTATAGATGATTACTCTCATTTTACTTGGGTTTTCTTTTTGGCACATAAAGATGAAACTTTTCATATTTTCACTAAATTTTACCGAAAAGTCACTAATGAAAAAAGATTTTTAATTCAAAATATTCGAAGTGATCATGAAACTGAATTTGAAAATCAAGATTTTGAAAACTTTTGTGATGAAAATAGAATTGGCCATAACTTCTCTGCTCCTAGGACACCCCAACAAAATGGGGTAGTTGAAAGAAAAAATAGAACCTTAGAAGAAATGGCCCGTACCATGCTTTGTGAAAGCAACCTTCCAAGATATTTTTGGGCGGAAGCAATTAACACAGCATGTTACATTTTAAATCGTGCTTTGATTAGATAAATTTTAAAGAAAACCCCCTATGAACTTTGGAAAAAAAGAAAACCAAATATTGCATATTTTCATGTTTTTGGATGCCGATGTTTTGTATTAAATAATGGTAAAGAAAGACTTGGTAAATTTGATGCAAAATCAGATGAAGCAATCTTTCTGGGTTACTCCTCCACTAGTAAAGCTTTTAGAGTTTTTAACAAAAGAACTTTAGTAGTTGAGGAGTCCATACATGTTGTTTTTGATGAATCTAACGATCTTCCTTCAAGGAAGAATGAGGGTGTTGATGATGCAGATCCTCTAATAGAAGGAATGAAGGAGATCACTCTGAAAGACTCAACAATTCAAGAGGACGAGGAACAAGAAGACAAACAAGATGAGAGAGGTGAAGAAATTCAAGAACAACCTCAAGGTACAAATGACCTACCCAAGGAATGGAGGTATGTTCACAATCACCCTAAGGAGTTAATTATTGGTGATCCTATGCATGGGGTAAAAACTTGTTCTTCACTTAGAGATGTATTTAATCATTGTGCTTTTGTATCTCATCTTGAACCAAAAACTATTGAAGAAGCTGAAAAGGATCATAATTGGATTAATGCAATGCAAGAGGAACTTAATCAATTTGAAAGAAATAATGTTTGGACTTTAGTATCAAGACCTAAAAATTATTCAATAATTGGCACAAAATGGGTCTTTAGGAACAAATTAGATGAGCATGGTAATGTAATTAGAAACAAAGCAAGACTGGTTGCTAAAGGATATAATCAAGAAGAAGGAATTAATTTTGATGAAACCTTTGCACCTGTTGCTAGATTAGAAGCCATTAGACTTCTACTTGCATATGCTTGCTTTATGAAATTCAAATTATTTCAAATGGATGTCAAAAGTGCATTTTTAAATGGATATATTGCTGAAGAAGTCTATGTAGAACAACCCCCAAGATTTAAAAATCATGCTTTTTCTGATCATATTTTTAAATTAAATAAAGCTTTATATGGATTAAAACAAGCACCTAGGGCTTGGTATGATAGGCTAAGCAAATTTTTACTGAATAATAGTTTTTCAAGAGGTAATGTAGATACAATCCTCTTTATTAAAAGAAATCAAAATGATATGTTAGTAATATAAATTTATGTTGATGACATAATTTTTGGGTCTACTAATGAATCTCTTTGTCAAGACTTTGCTAAGCTCATGCAGGGGGAGTTCGAGATGAGCATGATGGGAGAACTTATCTTCTTCCTCGGACTCCAAATCAAACAAACAAAAGAGGGAATCTCCATCACCCAAAGCAAGTACACCAAGAAACTACTCAAAAGATTTGGAATGGAGAACTCCAAACCTATTGGCACACCCATGAGCCCCTCATGTAAGCTTGACAAGGATGATGAAGGTAAATGTGTAGACTTAAAATACTATAGAGGTATGATTGGATCATTATTATATTTAACTGTAAGTAGGCCTGATATCATATTTAGTGTTTGTTTGTGTGCTAGATATCAATCTAATCCTAAAGAATCTCATTTGAATGCTGTTAAAAGAATCCTTAGATACTTGAATGGTACTCAAACTCTAGGGTTATGGTACTCTAAGGACTCACAAATTGATTTATTAAGATATTCAGATGCTGATTTTGCTGGATGTAGATTAGATAGAAAAAGCACAAGTGGAACTTGCCAATTTCTTGGAGTTAACCTAATCTCCTGGTTTAGCAAGAAACAAAATTCGGTAGCACTGTCTACGGCTGAGGCCGAATACATTGCAGCCGGAAGTTGTTGTGCTCAAATCTTGTGGATTAAGCAACAACTCGAAGACTTTGGAATCAAACTTAATGAAACACCAATAAGATGTGACAACACAAGTGCCATAAATCTATCTAAAAATCCAATTCAACACTCAAGATCCAAACATATTGAAATAAGACATCATTTTATAAGAGAACATGTTCAAAATAAAAATATAATTCTTGAATATGTTTGCACTAAAAATTAATTAGCTGATATCTTTACAAAGGCCCTTAGTGAGGATAGATTCTGTGAAATTAGAAGAAATCTAGGAATTCTTGATCCATATGCCTAAATATTTCTCAAATTCCAAAGATTTGATGTCAAAAATTCTTTGAGCTCAATTTTCATCATCTATCTTGGTCCCAAAAGCTCAAGTTTATCATTCTCATAATTTTTCATTGAGCAAAATTCTTCTCCCAAAATTTCAAATTTTTTTGGAATTTATTCATATTTTTTCTGAATTTCTGAGTTTCATGAGTCGACCCCCTTGAGTCGACCCTATGGCAAACTTGTAATTACTGCCAACTTCCCACGGGCTCCTTTTTAATTGGAATCCTGTTCGTGAGCCAACTCATCTCTTCGTCTTTCTCCCTCCAAGAACCGCCATCTCCATTCCCATTCTCTCCAAAACCAAGGATCTAGCTCAAGGTTGTTTTCCCTTCTCCTCTCCACCACAAATCACCGCCTGGGAAAGAGGATTTTTGCATCTTCTCCCTTTGATTGAAACAGTTGGAGCGTGCCCTAGCCTCCACCGTTCTTCTCAAAACTGCCTCTTCTCTCCGCCAAAATCCCTCTCCATTCTTTTGTAATCCTTCTTCCACTCATCCACTTAATCCTCCAAGTCTCTCTGCCTGCTGCTGTGTTGAGAATGGCTCCGAAGATGAAGCTTCCTCAAAGAAGAAAGTCGGTCCGTGAGCTAGAAGAAAATGTCCGGAGAAAAAGGCAAGCTGCTCAGTCCTCCACTGCTCCCACTCCGGCTTCTGTGTCAGCTCAAGGTCCTTCTCAATCATCCCTAAGCCCCAGTAAGATCCCTCTATCTGATAGGAAAGTTGAAACCGGAAAGAATGTGGATTTTCGGTTCTTTGAAAAAGAGGGTTTCACATTTGGAACAAAAATTAAAAACCAGGGTTGGGGTTTCTACTGCTCTCTTAAGGAAGTCACTTTTATTGATCTAGTTAGAGAATTTTATCAGAATCGACATTATGGGAATGGGTCAGTGACTTCGACAGTTAAGGGTGTTGATATTTGTTTGGATCCTGTCATATTGGGAGAAATACTACATTTGCCCTGTGAGGGTTACTCTTACATGAAACTCCCAGTAAAGGAAGAGGGGATCAGTGTTATTCTAGGGGGAACCTACACAGGGAGTTTAAATAAATTGGAAGCAAAAATTTTGTCTATTGAGATGAGGATCTTACATCAGTTAGTGACGAAGCTCTTCTTCCCTAGGAGTGGTAGGCATGATCTACTTTCCAGCAGAGATATTTGTATTATGTTTCATGTTATCACTCAAACCCCCCTAAACCTCCCGGCATTAATGATAGAGGCCATGAGAGAGACATTGAACAGATCCAAGGCACATTTGCCTTTTGGTATGGCCCTTACTCGAGTTTTTAGGAGGTTTGGAGTTAGCTTTGAGGGGGAGGCATCTACTAAGCTTTCTCATGTAGACACCTTCAACCAACACACTCTGCACCGAATGAGATTTACAAAAACTGATGGTGGTTGGATCAAGGGTTCTGAGGAGAGAGCTGAGGACAGAGTAGAAGACAGAGCTGAAGAAAAAGGTCCATCATCTCCTATCCATGACTTCAGGGCAGCATCACCAGATATCCAGTTCATTCCAGACCCAGAGGCTGGCCCTTCAGAGTTCACCAGGAGACCCACACCAGTACATCAGCCAGAGAGCAGCGCACCTACATCAGAGTTCAGATTGGCTGATGATCAGATCGAGCAGATATCACACCGTGTGGCTTCCTTGCTTTCTAGATAGTGGAGCACTACTACATTTACACCAGGAGCCACTTCATCTGATCAGATCATGACTCCCCATATCTCCACTGTGTTTCAGTTGATATCAGATCAGTCTATTCGGATTCAGCAGCTAGAGGACACCGTTTGGAGACTGACTGGGAGAGTTCTTGACTTGCAGGGGTAAGTCCTAGCTTTGGCCCATCCTCAGCCACAGGAGTCCACTATTGAGGTCACAGACCTTACTGCAGAGGCTGGCAGGCTCAGAGGTGCACTGGAGGGTGGTTATGAGTTACTGAGGAGAGAGATCAGAGGCTCGAGTGAGCATGCATCTACTCAGTTCACTGCTCTACTTCAGTCTGTTTCCAGAGCACTGAACGTTCTTGATTCCATCAGACTCACTCTATCAGTCCAATCCTTGGCCTCGCAGCGTTCTCAGCCTCCTAGTTCATCTCGCTCACCTGCTCGTGCCAGAGGCAGATGGGGTAGAGGATGTTCTTCTGGTCGAGATCCATCATCTCCTCATCCTATCTCTGATGACTCCGACCCATCTAGTCATGATCTTTACTAGATCCTAGGTGTCAGTGTCTAGGATCTGTATTTTGGGGCCATGTATTGACATCAGCTAGTTGACTTTTATGTTATGAAATTTGTATTGAAACAATTATGGTTTTAATCATCTTTTACTTATATATCTACTCTTTGTAATGATGTCAATCATCTTTTGTTTATATATCTTCCCTTTGTTGAAACTAATTCTCCTTGTTGAAATATCTTCTCTTTGTTGATGATTGCTGTTAATAATTGCTGTATTAAGGGGGAGCAAACATCAATGATAAACACTAAAGAGAAAACGTATTCAGAAAAAGAGGGGGAGTTAACAATGTTTGATGATGTCAAAAAGGGGGAGAAATTAAAGAAAAAAAAATCCATCAAAAGCAAAACCATAAATTATTAAAAGAAATCCATCAAAAGCAAAACCATAAATTATTAGAAATTATAAAGAAAAAGAGACATATCAAAAGCAAAATTATAAATTATTAAAAGACTTGAAAATAAAATGAATGAATTGGGAAGAAATTTAAAGAACAATATCAAAAGTAAAATTGCTAAGTACAATGCAAATGAGCAACCTTTAAAATTACTTCTTTAAACATGCTCTGATATGCTTTAAAATTCTTACTTGCTCTGATACATCTTAAATTTAAAATGCTCTGATATACTTTCCAAATTAACTCTTCGACATGCATTGGCACACCTAATTATTTTTGCTCTGATACTAAAACTAAAATCAAATGAGAATGAGCAAATTTTCAAGATACAGCTTGCTTTGATAACAAAAATAAATTTTTTGCTCTAACACCAAAATCACATAATCCAATGAGCAAATTTTCAAATCTTTAAGCAAATGGGCAAACTATTTATGCATATGACCATTTGTATCACATGCCAAAAGAATCAATACTCTTTTCAAGCATATGCACTTATAATGCATCCTTTTGAAATTTATGATTCACATAAATGCTTTTGTTCAAGTGTTTTGTCATCATCAAAAAGGGGGAGATTGTTTCTCCTAGATTGATTTTGATGATTACAAAGCAGATTGAAGGGATACCAATATTTTTATTTGAAAAAGTCTTTGTGCTCTTCAGGGGCAAAATCATAATTTTACCAAAACTCTGATTTAATAGTATCATTTGGTAGAACAAAAGATTTATGATTTATTGGCGAAAATTTCATTATTTTTGGACTTGTATTTTTGAAGTTATGAATGTTTGAAATCCATGAGTCGACTCATGAGTCAGCTCATGGCACAATGAGCAGCTTGGCACGCTGAATTTTCAGTTTGGCACGCTGAATTTTTGGCTTGGCACGGCCTGTGAGTCGACTCATGAGTCGACCCACAAGGCATGAGTCGACTCATGAGTCGACTTCTGCAGTTTTGGGCCAAAAATTACAGAAACTCATTTTCTGGTTGTTGCAACAGAGGTCGACTCATGAGTCGACCCCTGAGGCATGAGTCGACTCATGAGTCGACCCCTGCGACGGGATTTTTCCGCGACGGTTAGTTTTTAACCCGTTTTAAGTGCTTTTAATGCTCATTTAATGTGCTCTAACGGCTCTTTTTCTGCCTAGAATATTTTTCTCTATTTCTTAAAAGCTATAAAAGGATTCAAAAGGTGGAAAACAAAGAAGATTTTTGCAAGATATTAAGAAGAGAAAGAAAGAGATTTGAAGAGCATTCAAGAGAGCATTCAAGAGCATTCAAAAGAGAAAGGGTTTCTCAAGCCAACTTTTCATCCCTAATCAAGAGCTCATTTAAAGCCTTCAAGAAGCCTTCAATCAAAGCTCACCAACTCCTCAAGCGCTCAATCAATTCTCCATCCACTTTGAGGAAATCCAAAAAGGGGCTTCTTCTCTTGAGTAAAGTGTATTTAAAGTTATATTCGCTCATTAAAGGAGCTTTTCTTGTACTTATTTGTGCTATAAACTGTTTTACTCTTTTTGAGTGATTATTTTTATTTTGGAGGGGTTCCAAAATAAGGGAAGGTTGATCCGAACCTGAAATCGGAGTGTATTGGGTTGGCTTGTACCCGAAAAACAAGTGGACTAGCTTGGGATAGCTAGGTCGGAGTTTCCGACATTTGTATTCGGGTTGAATACAAGTTTAGTGGATTGGAATTCTCAAGTAGGAGCTTGGGGAGTGGATGTAGGTGCAAGGTTGGCACCAAACCACTATAAATCCTTGTGTTTGTGGTGTGCATAATTGCCTCTCTTTAACTTTTCATTATTTCCTTGCATTCTTGCTTTAGGCAATTAATCTTGAACTAAAGTCATTCTCCTTATTCATTTAGCTATTGACAAACTTTTTTCATAAGTCATTAGTTAAGCTTAAAATTTTTAGAAACCCAATTCACCCCCCCCCCCCTCTTGGGTTGCATAGCTGGGCAACAATTGATGTCTAGCAATGTGTCATGACTATCTAAAAGATTTAAAATTTGATGAAAATATCAAAATTATCCTTCCATGGTGAGTTACCATGTAATTCAATCCTTCGATCAACATCCCGAAAAGGCCATGGGTATGAAAATATGTCAAACCCAAAAACCTTTCCATATGTATCTCGATCTGAGAATGATGACTCGATTGATGAACCAGTAGAAATTATTTCAACTATTCATCCATGCTCTGGCCAGAGATTCTCAGAATCACCATCCTATGAGATCACATAGGATGTTCTCTCCTCCTTTAAGGAGTGATCGATTTCTTATTGACCACTCACAACCTCCATGCACACTTCACCATAGCCAGAATATTCTACACACATCTCAAAGTGGTATGCTAGGAAATAAATCAAAGTAAGGATCCATGTACACAAAGACCATGGTGATCTCAGGTCAAAGGATCACATGCACCACTCCCACTGAAGAACCATCTATTGACATGCTGTAAGGCTCCATCAGATATTCTTTCAACAGATCAATTTAGTGAACTCATTCTCTAATGAGCACCTACATTCTTGTATTAGTGTCACCACATAAATAGTTATGAGATTAACCATCCTCTCCATCGAGCATACATAGGATGTACCAGTCTTACCGACATCATCGATCTCTGACTCGATGATCCAACAACTGAGAATATTTTAAATTGGGGCTATCAAGATTTTAGATATCACTGGCATGATCTCATCATGGCCCTAAAATTATTTTCTTAATCCATGGGGTTTATCATAATCTTAAAGATATGATGCAGCAAATGATAAAACATAATACCTCATAAATAAAAATAACTAATATCATGCAAATGAGTAAAAAAAAATAAAGAAAAGTCCCTTCACATTCTCATGCGATTGGCTTGTAGGATACTATTCTTTCATAAGTCATCTGTAAAAGTTATAAAATAAAAATATCCTTTTCTGGCTAAAGTTGTCATGGGCCTACATACATCTGAATGTACTAAGGCCAATAACTCATTTGCCCTTTCTCCATGTTTAGAGAATGAAGTCTTGATTATTTTCTCCATGAGACAAGATTCACAAGTTCTATATAATTCAAAATCATATGGTTCAAAAAATTTCTCTTTGTACAACTTGCTTATCCTTGACTCACCAATATGACCAAGGCAGCAATGCCAGAGAAATGACATATTTATGTCTTCTCTCTTCCTTTTTATATTTTTATGAATATAAAAAATATTTTCATTAAGTAATAGAATTAGAAGACCATTATCAAAATATCCATTACCAAAAAATTTATTTGCATGAAATATAGAGCAACCACTGCTATAAATTTTATTTCATATCCACATTGTATCAAGAGAGGTACAGATATGATATTTCTCAAAATCTTTGGTATGTAATAATATTTTTCTAATTCTAGAGTTTTTCCTGATGGTAGCTCCAGTAGCTAAGTTCCCATAGCTTCAGCAGAGATTGATTCTCCACTGGCACCAAAAAGCTTGAACTTATTTTTCTTCAGCCCTTTGATTCTCTATAACCCCTGCAACGAATTGCAAATATGAGAACCACATGTGGTATCCAATACCCATGAATTAGTTGCTGAAGAACTTAATGAAAATACAGTATGTATCATATACATACCTTTGTGTGCCACACTTGCATTTTATTTCATCTTTGCAAGAAAACTCTTACAATTTCTTTTCCAATGTCCCATCTTGCCACAGTGATAACATGTCATATCTGCAGGGACATGCTTTGCCTTCTTCTTCTTGAAGGTACTTCTTTTAGGGTTCAATTTATTTCCTTTCTTTGAACCCTTCCTACCACATTTATTTTTGTCCACCATAAGAAGTGGACCTTTCTTTCCCTTTATATGATTTTCAGCTATTTTAACATATTTAATAGCTTTGGTAGGGAAATACCCAGTTTGTTCATGTGGTAATTTACCACAAACTGGGAGAAGGATTCTGGGATAGACTGGAGGATTAGATCTTGACTAAGTTCTTCATCCATAGAGAATCCTAATTGACCTAAACTGGTGATCATGTCAATCATCTTCAGCATATGATTTTGATCTAAAGTTTTCTCAGTCATTCGAGCCCGAAACAACTATTTAGATAATTCATATCTAGCAGTTCGACTCTACTCTCTGTATAGCTCTTTTAAATGAAGCAGTATGGAAAAAGCATCCATATCCTCATGTTGCCTCTATAATTTATTACTCATAGAGGCCAACATTATACATTTGACAATCATGATGTCATTTTGTCACATCTTATATGTGGCCTTTTCCTCCTCTGAAGCATCTTCACTAACTGGACCAGGGTTAGGTGTGTCCAGAATGTAAGACAACTTTTCTTGCATAAGCACTATATGTAAGTTTATCAACTAGTCTACATAATTGAGACTAGTCAGCTTATTTGCATCAAGGATACAATGTAGTGAGAGTGAAGTAGCCATAATGCAGAGGTTTAATCTACAAGAATTAAGAATAATCATATAAGTAGACAATTCATGGTGACATGTATAACTAGATGAGATCTTTTATTCTAGTTATTGCTCTCACTATTTTATTATATACCATAGCCCTCTCTATGATAGATGAGAAATACTAAATCGGTCTCTTAGTGGGGTTGAGATCCTTATTCTTCAAAGAAGTCTTGTGGATAGCACAACAAACTTCAGTGAGATCAAAGATAGGAAAACTTTTCCAATTATATTCTTAACATAAACTGCCTCTAAAATATTTATAATCTTATGGATAGTATAACAAACTATAATATTTTAGTTAAGTCAAACCCTTCATTTCCATACAACCATATCTGAAATTAATATTACTCTTGTGGATAGCACAACAAAGTAATAATAATTCAAATATACTATAAGCATTCAAAATACATCAAGATTTTATTATATTAGCCCCATAGTAAGTGTTGGTGCAAAAATCCGCTTGCGTCGGAGAAGATGGAGTCGAGAAAGTCGCGGTCGCCGTCGGGACCTGCAAAGGAAGTCTAAACCGGAGGTGGGGTTGCTCCGGCAAGACCCTCCGACGCTCAAGTCAGTTCTCTGCCTCAACAAGAATGGAGTGCTCGAACGGAGAATTTAGCAGAGTTTTTAGATAAAAGATGAGGGCTTATAGAATAACGTATCTGGAGTCCCCTTTTATAGGCGGAGGGGGCAGTAGCCTAATAGCGACATCTGTAACTGTCTGGCAGTGGGCTGCCCGGGGTCAGACGGAGTTTGCTGCGAAGAGTAGTGGAGTGGACCCATGGCTATCACCGGGGTGTGCCACGTGGAGTCAGTTACGGGGAGTGGAGCGGCGTTCGCTGTCGTGACTCGTCATGGAGTGGTGGGATCGCACAGGATCCGCCGTAGGGAGTGGAGCAGAATCGTGGCCGTTAATACGGCCTGTCAGAAAGTAATGGAGCTGCGTAGGGTCCGCCGCAGGGAGTGGAACAGTGTTGTCCGTTACTGTGGCCTGCCAGGGGGTCCAGACTTGTCGGTCGAAGTTCTGTTGGAGTCGGTAGCGAGGTCCGATATCCGTAGGAGTTTGGGCGAGGTCTTCCAGCAGTTGATGTTGAGGATGGAGCCCGGTTCCTGTAGGAGTCCGGGCGGAGTCTACTTGCAGTTGAAGTTGTTGGCGGAGTCCGGCTCCCGTAGGAGTCCGGACGAAGTTTGTCTGCAGCTGTTGGAGTCGAGGATGAAGCCCGGCTCCCGTAGGAGTTCGGGCGGAGTCTTCCTGCAATTAAAGTTAAAGGCAAAGTCCAGCTCCCGTAGGAGTCCGGACAAGGCTTACCGGCAGCTAATGTTGAGGACAGAGCCCGGCTCCTGTAGGAGTCCGGGCGGAGTCTACTTGCGGTCGAAGTTGTTGGCAGAGTCCGACTCCCTTAGGAGTCCGGACGAAGTTTGTCTGCAGCCGTTGGAGTCGAGGATGAAGCCCGGCTCCCATAGGAGTCCGGGCGGAGTCTTCCTGCAATTAAAGTTAAAGGCGAAGTCCGGCTCCCGTAGGAGTCCGGACAAGGCTTACCGACAGCTGATGTTGAGGATGGAGCCCGGCTCCCGTAGGAGTCCGGGCGGAATCTACTTGCGGTCGAAGTTGTTGGCGGAGTTCGGCTCCCGTAGGAGTCCGGACGAAGTTTGTCTGCAGCCATTGGAGTCCGGGCGGAGTCTTCCTGCAATTAAAGTTAAAGGCGAAGCCCGACTCCCGTAGGAGTCCGGGCGGGGCTCGCAAGGGCTAATCCCGCTGAGAACTTCGACCGTGGGTATTTTATACCCAACACTAGTCCCCCTACTTTCGAGTTTGAATTTCGAATGAAGGAAGTACAGAGAGATGGCCGAAGTTATCCCCTCGAAGCCTGCGCATAACCGCCCTCGGATATGTTGGCATTTAATGTGCGCACGTCAGAGCCCTTTTTCCGGTTAAGGCGACCCGAAGAGTCTTTTCGGAACTCCCATCGAAATGTGATCCCAAGCGTCGCGCTATGGAAATTTGCGAACAGTCAATCCTCGATAGCGGCGAGTGGGACACGCGGGACACGTGGCACGCACCAGTTGGCCTAGGGACGCCCGCCGCCATAACTGCGCTAAGATCCGTTGGCCAGTAATATCCTTGGCGGAGCAGCTTGTGGGATAAAGATCTAGCTCCCAAATGGTTTCTGCAAATTTCTTCGTGTACCTCCCACAAGGCGTAGTCAGCTTTCGAGGGCCGGAGATATTTTAAGAGGGGTAAAGAGTATGATCTCTTGTACAATTTGCCCTCATAAAGGATGTATCGGGAGGCTTGATTTCGGAGCTTCCGAGCCTCCTTCGCATCCTGGGGGAGAACTCCATCTTTAAGATAGGTTATCAGCGGGTCGACCCAGCTGGGCTCGTGGTCGATCTCCATTACGGGTCGTGATTCTTCTGTACTCGGGTGTTTTAGAACTTCGAAGAGGATGCCTCTGGGCAATTCGGTCGGAGCCGATGTCGCCAGCTTGGAGAGAAGATCGGCCCTGGTATTCTCCAGCCTGAGAATCTATCTAATATTGAAGCTGCTGAAGGCGGGGGTGAGCTCCTTTACCTTCTCAAGGTATCTGGACATACTGTCCTCCCGCGCTTCATAACTTCCGCTGACTTGCCCCACCACCAGTTGAGAGTCACTGTGCACCCGGAGCTGACTTATTCCCAGCTCTCTGGCGATCCTTAGTCCTGCGATCAGAGCTTCATATTCTGCTCCATTGTTTGTTGTGGGGAACTTGAAACACAGAGCGTACTCCACGATGACTCCCTCCGGACTGACCAAGATCAGACCTGCGCCTGCGCCCGACATGTTGGAAGATCCATCTACATAAAGGGTCCAAAAGTGATCGGAGGGATTGGCCTCTTCGTTGGGGGAGTTGGGTTGAGACTTCAGGTCGTCAACTTTGCTTTGCTCAGGTTCGGCCTCCTCCGGGATGGTGCATTCCACTATGAAATCTGTCAGTATTTGGGCCTTTACTGTCGGTCTAGGTCTGTAGTTGATGTCGAATTCCATGAGCTCGATCGCCCATTTTGCCATTCTTCCGGAGGTGTCGGCCCGGTGCAAAACCGCCTTGATCGGTTGATCGGTGAGTAGCATCACGGTGTGCCCTTGAAAGTAGGGTCGGAGCCTTCGAGCTGCAATCAACAAGGCGTAGATCAGTTTTTCTAATTTGGTGTACCTGGTCTCAGCGTCCCTCAGCGCGCGGCTAATGTAGTAGACTGGTCGCTGGACTTTCATTTCTTCTTTGACAAGGACGGCCGCGGGGGCCATAGGAGAGACCGCTAGGTATAAAAATAGTTCCTCCCCAGGTTCAGGCTTTGCCAATAGCGGGGGTGAGCTAAGGTAGCTTCTTAACTCTTCGAACGCCTGTTGGCACTCAGGGATCCAACAGAAGTTCTTCGGCTGCTTGAGGGTTTGAAAGAAGGGCAAGCACCGTTCGGCCGACCTCGCGACGAAGCGATTAAGAGCCGCTATCCTCCCTGTGAGGCGCTGAATCTCTTTGATCGACTTTGGGGCGGTCATCTCCTGGATGGCGCGAATTTTTTCTGGATTGGCCTCAATCCCGCGCCCTGATACCATGAAGCCCAGGAACCTTCCTGAGGTTACTCTGAAAGTGCATTTAGTTGGGTTCAGCTTCATTCTATACTTTCGGAGAGCGTCAAAGGTCTCCTCGAGGTCGGCGACATGATTCCTGGAAGACTTGCTTTTTACGAGCATATCGTCCACGTAGACCTCCATGTTTCGGCCGATCTGCTCTTTGAAGATTTTGTTCACCAACCGTTGGTAGGTTGCGCCCGCATTCTTGAGGCCGAAAGGCATGACCCTGTAACAGTAAAAGCCGCGATTAGTGATGAAAGCTATCTTTTCTTCATCTTTCGATGCCATTCTAATTTGATTATAGCCAGAGAATGCATCCATAAAGGTGAGGAGCTCATGGCCTGAGGTTGCGTCCACCAATTGGTCGATTCGGAGAAGGGGGTAGCTGTCCTTTGGACAAGCCTTATTCAGCTTTTTGAAGTCTATGCACATCCTCCACTTGCCGTTTGCTTTCTTGACCAGAACAACATTGGAAATCCAATCAGGATAATTGACTTCCTTAATGAATCCAACCTTGAGAAGCTTATCCACTTCCTCGGCTATCGCCTTCTGCCTCTCCGGGGCATGACTCTGAATTTTTTCTTTTGTTGGTCGATGTTTCGGATCGACTGCCAGATGATGCTCCATGACTTCCGTGTCAATCCCCGGCATGTCTGCTGGAACCCAAGCGAAAATGTCCGCATTCCTTCGGAGGAAATCAATAAGATGCGTCCGCACCTCCTCCCCCAGGTTGGAGCCAATTAACGCCACATGCTCCGCATTCCCATCATTCAAAGGGATTGGTACCAGATCTTCGATTGGGCCGCCCCTTTCTTCGGTGAGGTCGTCGCGAGCATCTAGTCCATCAACAGGACAGGGGTCAGCCTGATCGCTTCTTTTCAAGGCGATGTTGTAGTAGTGTCTGGCCAGGGCTTGGTCTCTCCGGACCTCTCCGATCCCCTGGTTGGTGGGGAACTTCAACTTCAAATGGTAGGTTGAAATGACAGCTCGGAGAGCATTGAGGCTGGGCCGACCAAGGATTGCATTGTAGGCGGATGGCGCCTTCACCACCAAGAAATTCACCAGAGCCTTGGATTGCTTTGGATATTGACCCGCAGCCACAGTCAAAGCTATCATTCCTTCCGTCGGAACGGCGTCACCGGTAAACCCTACCAAGGGGGAGCAAATCGGTCTCAGATGACTGTCAAGAGCGGACATTCTTGAAAAGGCATCGTAGAACAAGATGTCGGCCGAACTTTCGTTGTCGACAAGAATGCGACGGACGTCGTAATTTGCTATATTCAAAGAAACTACGACCGCATCGTTATGAGGGAATTGGACTCCCTGGGTGTCTTCTTCGGTAAAGGTTATGGGCTCTTCAACTTTTTGCCACTTGGGAGATACAGCCGGTATGTTGGTTGCCTCCAGCCGGGATTCCCCCGAGATGGTGTTGACGGAATCCGATAGAGGCCGATCGTCCGACCACTCCTTGTCGGTGACCATAGCAGGAGGTAGTTGTGCGAAGGCCTCATGAGAAGGCATCAGATAAGGAAAGGAGGAGTGGGTGTCGGATAAGATGACCGGAGGTGGATCCGTTGAGCGCTCCTTTAAGAACAAGGGTATTGCGAAGGTTCACCCCTTCCTCTAGCGCCAATCCTGTTGGTGCAAAAATTTGCTTGCACCGGAGAAGCTGGAGTCGAGGAAGTCGCGGTCGCCGTCGGGACCTGCAAAGGAAGTCTAAACTGGAGGTGGGGTTGCTCCGGCAAGACCCTCCGATGCTCAAGTCAGTTCTCTGCCTCAACAAGAATGGAGTGCTCGAACGGAGAATTTAGCAGAGTTTTTAGATAAAAGATGAGAGCTTATAGAATAACGTATCTGGGGTCCCCTTTTATAGGTGGAGAGGGCAGTAGCCTAATAGCGACATCTGTAACCGTCTGGCAGTGGGCTGCCCAGGGTCAGGCGGAGTTTGCTGCGAAGAGTAGTGGAGTGGACCCATGGCTATCACTGGGGTGTGCCACATGGAGTCAGTTACAGGGAGTGGAGCGGCGTTCGCTGTCGTGACTCGTCATGGAGTGGTGGGATCGTACAGGATCCGCCGCAGGGAGTGGAGCAGAATTATGGCCGTTAATACGGCCTGTCAGGGAGTAATGGAGCTGCGTAGGGTCCGCCACAGGGAGTGGAGCAGTGTTGTCCGTTACTGTGGCCTGCCAGGGGGTCCAGACTTGTCGGTCGAAGTTTGGTTGGAGTCGGTAGCGAGGTCCGGTATTCGTAGGAGTTTGGGCGAGGTCTTCCAGTAGTTGATGTTGAGGATGGAGCCTGGCTCCCGTAGGAGTCCGGGCGGAGTCTACTTGCAGTTGAAGTTGTTGGCGGAGTCCGGCTCCCGTAGGAGTTCGGACGAAATTTATCTACAGCCATTGGAGTCAAGGATGAAGCCCGGCTCCCGTAGGAGTCCGGGCGGAGTCTTCCTGCAATTAAAGTTAAAGGCAAAGTCCGGCTCCCGTAGGAGTCCGAACAAGGCTTACCGGCAGCTGATGTTGAGGACAGAGCCCGGCTCCCGTAGGAGTCCGGGTGGAGTCTACTTGCGGTCGAAGTTGTTGGCGGAGTCCGGCTCCCGTAGGAGTCCGGACGAAGTTTGTCTGCAGCCGTTGGAGTTGAGGATGAAGCCCGACTCCCATAGGAGTCCGGGCGGAGTCTTCCTGCAATTAAAGTTAAAGGCGAAGTCCGGCTCCCGTAGGAGTCCGGACAAGGCTTACCGGCAGCTGATGTTGAGGACGGAGCCCGGCTCCCGTAGGAGTCCGGGCGGAGTCTACTTGCGATCGAAGTTGTTGGCGGAGTCCGGCTCCCGTAGGAGCCCGGACGAAGTTTGTCTGCAGCCGTTGGAGTCGAGGATGAAGCCCGGCTCCCGTAGGAGTCCGAGCGGAGTCTTCCTGCAATTAAAGTTAAAGGCGAAGCCCGGCTCCCGTAGGAGTCCGGGCGGGGCTCGCAAGGGCTAATCCCGCTGAGAACTTCGGCCGTGGATATTTTGTACCCAACAGTAAGTCTTGGGGATAGCACAACAAACTTACTGTGATTCTTAAAATAATAATCATCTTAGCATGAAGGAAAGCATTAGTAGTGCAATAAATACTGAGCAAACCAAATTCAAAATTTAGACTAATCCAATTGGTCAGGTAAGTAGATGGAGGTCCCTCCATTGCTTTCCTTAGATACCAATAAATTGGTCAGATCAATCAACAGAATCAATTAAAGAACCACCTTTAACACTTGCTTAGACACCAAATGATTAATCAATTCAAGAATTAGTTAGCCACTGGTTTTGATCACTACGACTTAATATAATTTTTTTTTATGAGGGCTTTAATGGTCACAAGCACATCCTTAAAAATTTATCTGCATGATTATGATCTAACAAATATATATTAATTAAATCATAACACAGTTATTTACATAGCACCGCACATATACTATATCACATGCATACAACACACATGTATGTATAATTCTATATATAGATATGCTCATATGATTGAACCAATCAAGGTTGGCTCCGATACCACTGTTAGGTTCTGATAGCATAATGAAAGTATGAAGTTTATAACTTTGTATAATGAAATCATAATTATCAAATCCTAACTCAAGACCTCCTTGGTGATTAACAATCATATATCTAAACATGCATGATACTATGGAAGATATAGAAGAATACCTGTATCGCTAAATCCAAAAAATTTCGATAGAGCTTCCACTAGGCGCCCAAGCATTCGCCCTCCAATGGTGATCCACACAGAGACTGGATCAAGACATAAGCTCTTTCAAGACTTTTCTTCACTAATTTGAGCAGCACAACACTCTTATATTTTTCTGAACACCCTCCTCCCTTGGCTTGTCTTTCTCTATCTTTCTTATCTCTTTGTCTTCCTTTACTATCTTCCTAAATTCTTATCCTAAATCACAATTTCCCTTACTATATTTGGACTTGTTCTAATAAGGGAAGAAAGAAAGAAATTGGACAATCTAGAGATGAATGTAAGAAAGAAGAAATAGACTTTTGAATGCCAAAACACCGGAGACTCCACCCTATTTATAATTAGCATGCAGAAGCATATCAATGGGTGCCATCCAATCCACACACCCCAAAAGGATTTTTAAAGGTCTTTTCATATTCAAATTTAAGAAAAAGTCATATCTGATAAGAGTCCTTCTGCAGGTGAAACTCTCTTATCAAATACGACGTTTTATTCTTCTCTCGCATGCGCCCAATAAAAGATGCGATAAGCATCTATCTACTGATCAGATTACTTTTAAATTTTTATACATGTAAATTCCTTCCTTAGATATTTAAAAACCAAAAAATTATATGATATAAGTGGCACCTAAGAGACTTAAAGCAGAAGGAGTCTTCGCGGTCTTTTATTGGTGTTTCCGAAGAGTCACGTAGCAATATTTTTTAGCGCCCTCCTTCTCCACCATAGATCAGCACCTCATGCCATCCAAGGGCCTATATTGGAGGTGCCATCTCACTCTTTATGCATGAAAAAACTCAGATAAAAAGGTGGCATAGGTGTTTGGTTATGAGTCCATAACCACATGGACTCTTTAGTCCATATCTATCTATAACACCAAGTCAAAGCTAACCCAAACCAATTAGGCCAAACCAAATAAGAGGAATTCAGTTAGGCACCAACATTTGGCTAACCTAAATTGGTCCCAAATAAATCATGAGCTTAATTAACTCAATTCTATCCAAATTAGAACTGAAATCGAAACCGATTTGATTCTAGGAGCTAGTTTTTACAACATGTGCTAGCATGTTGATTTTGCAAACTTAATCTAATCCAATTAGATTCTTAATCAGTCTCCTTTGTGTATGACCCATTGAGTTTCTCATCTAGCTAGCAGTAGGTCCAGATATAAATTGACCAAATTTGATTGGAACCTTTCTAATCGATTTTGGTCTGAAACAAGCTAACCTGAATTCAGCAATTAGAACCCTGTCTAATTGGTGATTGAATTAAACCTTTAATTTGATCAAATCCATTAGTCAAGATTGATATCTAACAACATATCATGACTACCTAAAAGATATGAAATTTGATAGAAAAACGAAATATGCCCTTCAATGGTAAGTTACTATACAATCCAGTCTTTTGATCATCCTGCATCCCGAATATGTTTGAGTATGAAATCATGTCAAACTCAACACATATTCTTATTGATTATTTATCAATCAATGATAACTCTAATGAAGCATTAGAATTCCTATCTAACCTTTATTTGCTTTGGCCAAAGTCTTCCTGAGTTTATCAAGAGAAAAGAATACATAGGATGTCATCTCTTCTTTCTAAGAGTGATCAATTTCTTATTGACCTACTCACAATCTTCATACATACTCCACCATATTCAAAACATCCCATATATAATTTAATATCATGTTTGAGTGTGAACCAAAATATGGGTTCATATGTACAAGATTCCATAGTGATCTCAGGTCTAAGGACTATTTGCACAACTCTCACTTAGAGAATTATCTTTTGACATATAAGTAAGACTCCATAAGATATTCTCTGTTGGCAGATCAATTTAATGAACTCATTTCTTAATAAGCACCCATACCCTTGTATTAGTATCCCTATACAAGTGGCTTGTGACATCAGCCACCCTCTCTACCAAGCATACAAAGGATGTGCCAGTCTTTTCAAACATTGATCCCCGACTCAATATTCTTACAACCAGAAATATTTAAGATTAGGATTTTATGGCTTTAGATCTCACAAGCATGATCCATTCATGTCCTCTAAAATCATTATTCTAATCTATGGGGTTCATTATAATCCTTAATATAAAAAGATGCAACTGAAATGATGAATCAAAAATGCCTCATTTTTATTTATATCAAAACAAACATCTTTTCATGAATTGAAAGAATATATAAATAAGTCCCATCACATAACCCTTGTGATTGGCTTGTAGGATACTTATTCTTTCAATCCAAACCACATTGCTCAATCAAATTGAGCTAATTAACAATCTAGTTACTTATCAATCCTCCAATAATTCACTAACCCTTAGAAAATTAATTCATTATAACTTTTGCATAAGGTTAACCATCAATCGAATTGTCGATTATATCCTTTGATGATTCTCAATCATCGATCATCCACTTGATCAGACAGTATCTTTTTTTGAGTGTGACCCTATAGATTTGAACCTAAGCTGGTAGCATAGAAATAAATTTTTAAACTAATCAATATAATCATCTAGCAATGGGATCCAATGTCCAGATAGGCTAAATGATTGCAAAGTAACATTCAAGAACCTACTAGCATATGGTTATCGTATAATTCATCCCTTTGACCTTAATGCTCAAGGTGACCAAGGGTTTAACTTTCAACCCTGGAATAATCATCCACATTGTATTTCAACCTTTTAAATCCATCACATAGATTACTTTGATCAAGATTTTACTAAATTGACATACATTGATGCATTAACTCCTGTAATCTGGAGGGATCAATCTCATCTTGACTCACATACCGATTTCACAAGTACTTGATTGTATTCAAAAATTTTTCACCACTGAATTAGAATTTAGATAGTCCAATACTAAAGCACAGTAAGTTGATTGCAAATCACCATGGTGATATCAGGTCAGAGGGATATTTATACCCATACACTTTGCGAGCTACTCTTGACAGCAGAGTACTCTACAGTTGGTCATGTTCAGTGAGATGTTCTCCTACTCTCACCTGCATGCCATACCAATATCCCCATACTTCCTGTATAAGAAGACAACCAACCTAGGCAGCACACAATGACCTACACTTGATATAGCTATCATCCTAGTAATAGCATATTGTTTGATCATGAATTAGTTTAAGGACTAAACGATAAATCCTCTTTTATCGATTTAAAATACTCTTAAGGACTTCATCACAGCATAAAAGTTCAAAAAAAAGATGTACACTTTATGATGACAAATGCCAAATAACTTTTATTAATGAATAATTCATATATAATTATATACATGAGCACAACCATCAATAGACTAACGATTAACTTTGGAACATATTTTCCAACTGTCACTTGTACTAAAATCAATTAGTACAGTATCATATATTCATCTTTAATTTATAATCATCGAACTTCTTGACACCAAGGGCTTAAGTAAATGGGTTGGCCAAATTCTCCTTTCCATCAATCTTCTGAAGCTCAAAGTCACTTTGATCCATGATTTTTCAGACCAGGTGCCAGTGATACAGAATATACTTGGTCACTGATGGGACTTTGATTTCTTTGCTTGAGCAATGGCATCAGTGCTATCGCAGTATAATAGGACCGAACCATCGATGGAGGGTGCCACTTTAAGCTCATCGATAAACTTTTACAACCATACAACTTCTTATATAACATCAGATGCTGCGATATACTCTACCTCACACTGAGTCAGCCATGGTATGCTATTTGAAATTTTTTCAGCAGATCCTCCACCATTCAGAGTATAGATGTATCCTGACACCCTCTTGCTATCATCATGATTTGATCGAAAATTGAAGTCTATAAATCTCATAAGTTTTAAGTCAGATTCTCCGTAAACAAGCCACTAGTCCTCAGTATTTTTTAAATACTTAAGGATAGTTTTCACAACCTTCTAGTAATTCTCTCCTGGATCAGACTGGTATCTCCTCATTACTCTTAGTGAGTATGCCACATCTGGTCTCATACATATCATGGCATACATAATGAATCTCACTACCGAAGCATATGGAATCCTACTTATATGCTCTCTTTCTTGAGGGATTATCAAACAAACCCTCTTCGAAAAAAATTTTCTATGGCTTATCGAAAGATAGCCTTTCTTGAAATTTTTCATGTTGAACCACTTCAACATAGTATCAATGTATATGGATTGAGATAATCTAAGTAATTTTTTCGATCTATCTCCATAGATCTTCATCCCAAAGATGTAGGATGCTTCTCCCAAATCCTTCATGGAGAATTGAGACGACAGTCAGATCTTTATTCCTTGTAATGTAGGGATGTCATTTTCGATTAAGAGAATGCCATCCACATACAAAATAAGAAATACAACTACAAAACTATTTGCCCACTTGTAAATGTAGGATGCTTCTCCATTTTTAACAAAATCATACATTCTGATCACCTTATCAAAATGTATGTTCCAACTCTTAGATATCTGCTTTAATCTATAAATAGATCTTTGAAGCTTGTACACCTTAGACTCATCTGTAGATATGAATCCTTCAGGTTGTATCATATATACCTCTTCTTCTAGCTCTCCACTTAGGAAAGTTATTTTTACAGTCATTTATTAGATTTCATAGTTCATGTGTGCCACTATCACAAGCATAATCCGAATAGATTTGAGCATTGCCATAGGAGAAAATATCTCATTATAATCAATGCTATAATATTGACGATATCCCTTGATAACCTGACATGCTTTATAAGTCTCCACCTTTCCTTCTATGCCCCTCTTCCTTTTGAAGATCCATTTACATCCTATGTGTTTTACTCCTTCAGGTGGGCCAACTAATGTCCATACATCGTTGACCGTCATGGACTCTGTTGGTGCAAAAATTCGCTTGCGTCGGAGAAGCTGGAGTCGAGGGAGTCGCGGTCGCCGTCGGGACCTGCAAAGGAAGTCTAAACCGGAGGTGGGGTTGCTCCGGCAAGATCCTCCGACGCTCAAGTCAGTTCTCTATCTCAACAAGAATGGAGTGCTCGAACGGAGAATTTAGCAGAGTTTTTAGATAAAAACGAGAGCTTATGGAATAACGTATCTGGGATCCCCCTTTTTATAGGCAGAGGGCTCAACAGACTGATAGCGACGTTCAAAACTATCTCGTAGTGGGCCGCCCACCGTCAGGAGGAATTTGTTGCGAGGAGTAGTGGAGTAGACCCGTGGCCCTCACTACAGCGCGCCACGTTGAGTCTGCCACAGGGAGTGAAGCGGCGTCCATTGTCGCGACTTGCCAGCGGATGGAGGAATCGTGCAGTATCCGTTACAGAAGGTGGAGCAGGATCGTGGCCGTCATAGCGGTCTGTCGGGGAATGATGGAGCTGTGCAGAATCCATCACAGGAAGTGGAGCAGGATTGTGGTGGTTGCTGGTTGCACCAGAAAGTGCGGATTCGTCGGCTGAAGTTCGACAGCGGTCGGAGCTGGTGACAGAGCCTGGCTCCCGTAGGAGCCCGGGCGGAGTCTTCCTTGTGATTGAAGTCGTGGGCAGAGCCTGGCTCCCATAGGAGTCCGAGCGGAGTCCTCTCGGAGTTGAAGCCGTGGGCGGAGCCCGGCTCCCGTAGGAGTCCGGGCGGAGTCCCCTGCAATTAAAGTCAGGTGCGAAGTCTGGCTCCCGTAGGAGTCCGGACGGAGCTTACCGACAGTTGAAGTTGGCGACGGAGCCCGGCTCCTGTAGGAGTCCGGGCGGAGTTCTCCTTGCGGTTGAAGTTGTGGGCGGAGCCCGACTCCCGTAGGAGTCCGAGCGGAGTCCCCTGCAATTAAAGTCAGGTGCGAAGTCCGGTTCCCATAGGAGGCGGAGCCCGACTCCCGTAGGAGTCCTGGCGGAGTCCCCTGCAATTACAGTCAGGTGCGAAGTCCGGCTCCCGTAGGAGTCCGGATGGATCTTACCGGTAGTTTAAGTTGGCGACGGAGCCCGGCTCCCGTAGGAGTCCGGGCGGAGTCCTCCTTGCGGTTGAAGTTGTGGGTGGAGCCCGGCTCCCGTAGGAGTCCGAGCGGAGTCCTCTCGGAGTTGAAGCCATGGGTGGAGCTCGGCTCCCGTAGGAGTCCGGGCGGAGTCCCCTGCAATTAAAGTCAGGTGCGAAGTCCGGCTCTCGTAGGAGTCCGGACGGAGCTTACCGGCAGTTGAAGTTGGCGACGGAGCCCGGCTCCCGTAGGAGTCCGGGCGGAGTCCTCCTTGCGGTTGAAGTTGTGGGCGGAGCCCGGCTCCCATAGGAGCCTGGGCGGAGTCCTCTCGGAGTTGAAGCCGTGGGTGGAGCCCGGCTCCCGTAGGAGCCCGGGCGGAGTCCTCTCGGAGTTGAAGCCATGGGCAGAGCCCGGCTCCCGTAGGAGTCCGGGCGGAGTCTCCTGTAATTAAAGTCAGGTGTGAAGTCCGGCTCCCGTAGGAGTCCGAACGGAGCTTACCGGCAGTTGAAGTTGGCGATGGAGCCCGGCTCCCGTAGGAGTTCGGGCGGAGTCCTCCTTGCGGTTGAAGTTGTGGGCGGAGCCCGACTCCTGTAGGAGTCCGGGCGGAGTCCGCAAGGGTTAATCCTGCTGAGAACTTCGGCTGTGGGTATTTTATACCCAACACCAGTCCCCCTACTTTCGAGTTTGAATTTCAAATGAAGGAAGTATAGAGAGATTGGCATAGCCGAAGTTGTCCCCTCGAATCCTGCGCACGACCGCCCCCGGATATTTTGGCATTAAATGTGCGCGTGCTGGAGTCTTTTCGAATCGGGGCGATACGAAGGGACCCTTCGAAATTTTCGTCGATACACTGGCCCAGGTACGGTGCCATAATGGCTCTGCCGACCCATCAGCCATTTTTAGCCGCCCGCCGAGGGGAGTGGGACATGTGTCGGGTGCGGGCTAGCCTGGGGAGATTCGCGATCATTATGGCGTCGGATCCCAGGGTCTATTTAAACCCGTCTTTCCACCTTTAGGGGCCCTATTCCATTCCAGAGTTCTATCAGTGTCTGCCTTCCCTTCGAGAGCCCTGTTTCAGTTGGTATCTTCTCGGGCAGTAGGCGCCCTTCCAATCGTCCCTGTCTTCATCCCTCTGCATCCCTCAGAGCGATCTAGGTTAGTTCCAGCACCTTCATCTTTCTTCCCGCCACTTAGGGACCTCTTCTTTGCCATTATTTTTTTTGTATTCCTCTGAGTTAGTTTCTTGTGACCTCTCGCCCCTCATCCTGTCCATCTTCTTCGGGATCTTTAGAGCCCTCATTCGAAGTTATTCGAAATGTCATCCGGCACTTCTGCTCCCTGCAGTTCCGGGAGTTCTTCCGCCTCAAACCCCCAGGTCCCTTGCTCTGTAGACGAACCTGCGTCTGGGGCTGGGCTCCACCCAATTTTTGCACCGGGCGCCATTCCATGTTCCCTGACTCCAGAGGAACTCCTTCTGATAAGGGTTCAGTATGGAGTTCCTCCGGAGTATGACCTGGAGCTGTCTGGCCCCTCTGACCGGCTAGCACTCCCCCGCCCGGTCGTTTTTGCCTGTATCAAGAGGCGTTCCGTGCCGGACTCCGGCTTCCGCTTCCATCCTTTGTTGTCGCCCTCTTCTACTTCTTAGACATCTCCTTGGCTTCTGTGGCCCCGAATTCTTTTAGATTTTTGATAGGATTTCTCTCCTTTTGCCACGTAGTCGAGGTCCAACCGTCCCTCTCCCTATTTAGGCACTTCTATACTTTCAAGCGTCATCCTTCGACGAAGGACTGGTGGTACTTCTCCCCCCAGTTCGGCAAGAAGGGGTTGCTGAAAGGTGCCCCTTCTTCAACCCATAATTGGAAGGAGAAATACCTCTTTGTCCACTGCCTGACCCTGAGGCTGGGCTTGCCCCCTTGGGGATCTCTGAGGGATTCTATCCGCCGGGCCCCCAGCTTGGGGGAGGATGACCTCCAGGCTGCCCGAAAGCTCCTTGCCTATTCCGCTCCTTCCCTTCCCAATCTTCTGAGGGAGCAATTTCTGTTCAACATTGGCCTGAGCCCCCAGGATCCTACGAGTATTTCATCTTTTCCTTTATCTTCTTTTTTCCTGCCTTTCTTCTTTTTCTTTCTCTTTTTTACCTCCTCTTCCTTCTCTCTCTTTTTCTCCTCTCTTTCTTCTTTTCTTCTTTTCTTCTCTTTCTCTCTTCTTTTTTTTTTTCGATTTCTGACTCTTGATTGATTGGTTTGCCTCTTTTTCTTCTCTTTTATTTTTTTATTTTTTTTTTTAAGGAATGGATGCCGAAGCAGTGCTGATGCTTGCCAGGGGCCTCAGGGCCCACAAAAGAAAGGATGTCGCGACCTCTGGATCGGCGAAGAGGGCCAGGGCAGAGGAGTCGAGCTTGGCCGCACCCGCCCAGGCGGCTCCAGCGATCGACATTCCCTCGGATGCCGAGGCAACGGCTCCTTGGACCTCCTCGAGGAGTCCACCGACTGGGGCCCCTGTTTCGGGGGTCCGCTCTGTGGAGGCGCCCGTAGCCGAGAGGGGGAAGAGAAGGAAGTCGGTGGTCCACAGGGTGAGTAGCCGTCGAACTGCTGCTGACGAGTCCCTCTGCTCTGAAGAGGGGCCAGAGAATCCTTTCAATGATAGGGACTTGATCAGGCAGTTGATCGACGGCTGCATTCTGCCCGACGTCGTCGAAAGGATCGACCGCATCGATCCTGAGCAGCGGGCCTGGGACTCTTTGGGGTCCTTCCTTGAGGTAAGCAAATCTTCATTTACCTGGCTATTCGGCCCTTGTTCTGATCCCCTAGCCACCCTTGCAGATTGGGCACCAGCTCCTCGCCAATATCGAGGCGTTGAACCGTGCGAGGAGGGACATCATCCAGGTGGAGGAGCGCTGCCGGGCCGAGGTTGCTCACCTCCAAGAAAAGACGGCCGAAGTAGTCGCCCTCCAAGAGGCCCTGGAAAGAGAGAAACAAGCCCGGGATGAGGAGAGGCAGACCTTGGAGGAGTCGGCGAGAAAGGCGGAGGCTGAGGCCGCCAACTTGGCTGAGCAGATTTCGGTTCTGGTCTCGGAGGCCAGAGTCCTTGCGGTACAAGAATTCAAGACCTCCACGGAGATGAGGGACCTGAACGTCCAATTCGGCCAGGAGGCGTTCATCAAGGGGTTCGAGCTCTGCCAAGAGAAGGTGGCCAGAAAATTTTCGGAGCTCGACCTCAGCTTCCTAGGCGAGGAGTCCGAAGACGAGGCCGGTCCCTCGCCAGCCACCACTGCTATCACAGCCCCCTTGTCGGGGACGCCGAGTTCTCCAACCCCCACCCCTGAGGTCTGAGACCTCCGACCTTGTATTTTTATTTCATCGTAATTTTTTTTTTCCTTCTTTTTTTTTTTGTCTTCAAGAATTATCCAATCAATAAAGTTGAATTTCTTATCACGGATGGCTTCTCCTCCCTCTCCTTCTTCTCTCTGCTTTTCTTCCTGCGATGAGTCGTGCTTTGACACTTTTGCCTTCCGATGGCAGTGTCCTGCAGAAGCACTTCCCCTGCCCCTGGGGATCCCGCTGAAGTCGACGATCCAGCAGCTGAAGAAGGAAGTCCTTCACTTGACAAAGAAATCAAAGAAGATGGAAGGCGAGCTTCGCAGATTGAAAGAAGGTCATTCTGAAGCCACCGCGGAGGCCACCCACTTTCAGAATCTCCACGTGAAGGGGATCATGGAGTATAGCCGGAGGAAGGCGAATTTCGTGAAGGAGCTCGCGGAATGCAAGAAGAGCGCCAGCGATCGAATTTGGGCTCAGGCCGCCAAGATTAGCGCCCTCAAGGTGGAACTGTCGGCCGTGATGGGGAAGATCGGCCAGTTGGGAGGAAGTTCGTCCCGGCTCTTGGCTCGGGCCGACGACGACCAGCAGTGGTCGAAGAAGGTCTCTGACCTTCAGCGGCAGCTTCAGGACGCCGAGGTGAGCCACGACGTACATCGGGCCAGCTGGCGCAAGCAGGTGGAGGAATATAAAGGGAGACTCAGGGCGGCGACCGACGAAGTCGCCCGTCTCCAGAGGCAGCTGGCTAACAGGGCTCAGCTTACTTCCGCCCGGGATTCTGATGAGCTCCAGTCCCTAAGAGGAACCGTCGAAGGGATTTCTGTCGCCCTCGGGGAAAAGACAGCTGAGCTGCAACAACTGAAGATCCAACTGACATACGAGCAGCGGGCCATCATGGATGCGGAGGCGGAATCCGAGGTCTTGAGGAAGAGGCATCAAGAGGCGGAGGTCGAGAGCCAGCGACTTCGTCGGGCGCTCCAGGACGCGCTGCAGAGAAGGGGGGAGCTAGAAGAAGAAATTGAGAATCTAAGGCAGTCCTGGATGAGGGGTGGAGTAGATAACTCTAGGTCGGAGGGAGCAGAGCCTCCTTAGAGCTCTTTTCATCCTTCTATCTTTTCATGTATATACTTCCCTTTTTGTTGTTTTGTCCCGCTTTTGTCGTTTTGCTTTTCTTTCCTTGGCCTTCCGGGCTTTGTAGTGTGTATTTCGGAAATGGAATGAAAAGGGTGTTTTGTGTTACCTCGTCCGTGCATTGTATTAAATTATCATCCATCGAACTTTTCTTGTCGTTCGACTTGTCTGATGTTGACGTCGTTGGGAGGTGCCCAGTCGTCGATGCGTTAGCTTGCCTTCCTCGTCGTACACGGCCGCAAGCTCGAGCTTGGCGTTTCGGACTCCGCATTACTTTGGGGATGTCGCTGTCTTCTTGACCTATGTCGGGAGTCTTCTTAGAGGCCGGGGGTGTTTGGTAGGAACCCCCCGTCTTTGTTGGGATGAGGTTCTTTAGGTCTTTGGTGTGGTTCGTCCTTCATCTGTTTCCGTCGTAATTCGTCACCCTTCCTTTTTAATTTTCCTCCTCTTCTCAGAGTGAGGGCCCTCCCCTCGCTTTTTATGGGGTTGCATAGGAGCGTGGAGGTACCGCTGAGGGGCTTTTTCCCTTCATCCGATCTTGTTGGGCGGTCGGGTTTCGTCATCACCAGGACGAGGTTCTCCTCCCGTTCCCGACATGGCTGTGGGGGCACGTTAGGGCGCTGTAAGGCCTCTCCCCCCTCCGGTCTAAAAGAATCGAGCCTTTGACTTTGCTCATGTCAGGACGAGGTCCTCCTCCTGTTCCTGATATGGCTGTGGGGGCACATTAGGGTGCTGTAAGGCCTCTCCCCCCATCCGGTCTAAAAGAACCGGGTCTTTGACTTTGCTCATATCAGGACGAGGTCTCCTCCTGTTCCTGACATGGCTGTGGGGGCATATTAGGGCGCTGTAAGGCCTCTCCCCCCATCCGATCTAAAAGAATCGGGCCTTTGACTTTGCTCATGTTAGGACGAGGTCCTCCTCCTGTTCCTGACATGGCTGTGGGGGCACATTAGGGTGCTGTAAGGCCTCTCCCCCCATCCGGTCTAAAAGAACCGGGCCTTTGACTTTGCTCATGTCAGGACGAGATCCTCCTCCTGTTCCTGACATGGCTGTGGGGGCACATTAGGGTGCTGTAAGGCCTCTCCCCCCATCCGGTCTAAAAGAACCGGGCCTTTGACTTTGCTCACGTCAGGATGAGGTCTTCCTCCTATTCCTGATATGGCCGTGCGGGCACATTAGGGCACTGTAAGGCCTCTCTCTCCGTTCCTAACATAACTTTGTTTTAGGCGTTTGAAGGGGTTATATCCAGTCGTGACAAATCCATGCCAAATGGGAAGAGCACATCAAGTAGAAAGGAATTTAGATTCAAGGTGAAATCGTAAGTGATACATTTACAGGTTTCCCGAGTTCCACGGTTGTGGGAGGTCTGCTCCTCCTTGAGGCCCTCCGGTGATGGAGTCGATGGTCCCAATAGGAGGCCGGTCCCCGGGTTGCTCCTCCCTTCTTGGTGGTTCAGGTTGCAGAAGGGCCCTTGGCCGATCTCCTCTACCCTCAGGCCTGCGTCAGATGAACCTGTCGAGTCGACCTCGCCGGATGAGCTCCTCGATCTCATCCCAGAGCTGGATGCATTCCTCTGTGTCGTGGCCGTGGTCGCGGTGGTAGAGATAGAACTTGTTGGGGTTGCACTTTCCGAGGTGCGTGCGCATCCTCTCCAGCCTAGGGAGCTGCTTCCTGACCTCCATCAGTACCTGAGCTTTCGAGACGTTGAGGGGGGCGTAGCTGCGGAATCTCTCCGGTGGGGAACCCCACCGAACCCCATGATCCAGACTTCTCTGCCTGCGCACCCAGGGTGGAGTATGGGCGCGCTTGTGCCCAGGAGGGGATCGAGAACACGATCGGGCTTCTCTTGGCCTTTTTTCGATTGCGGGCTTACTCGAGTCTCCCGCTTGCCGCTCTCTCGCTATCTCTTCATCCTTCATTTTGAAGGCTTCTTCCGCTCGGACGTATCCTTCAGCCCGAGCCAACAAATCAGCAAAATCCCTGGGGTACTTCTTCTCCAGGGAGAATAAAAGGTCATTCTTCTGAAGGCCACCCTTCAGAGCGGCCATTGCGACTGATTGGTCCAAGTTCCGAACCTCCAGCACCGTGATGTTGAAATGATTGATGTAGGCCCGAATGGACTCCCCTTCCCTCTGCTTGATATTGATGAGGGACTCCGAACCCTTTCGGGGGTGCCGGCTGCTGACAAAATGGGCCACAAATTGGTGGCTCATTTGATCGAAGAAAAAGATGGTACCCGATTTCAAAGCCGAGTACCAGTTCCTCGCCGCTCCCTTCAAGGTGGATGGAAAGGCCCGACATAGAATGGCGTCGGGAGCACCGTGAAGCAGCATCATCATCCGGAAGGCCTCCAGATGATCAATCAGATCCGAAGTCCCGTCGTAGCTTTCAAACTAGGGGAGCTTGAAGTTTGGCGGGATCAGTTCCTGCATGATCATTTGAGAGAAGGGAGGGTCAGTACAAACATCCTCACCATAAGCGGGGGGAGCATGGCGGAGTTCTTCGATCCGTCGGTTCATCTCCTGGAGCCTCCGGTCCAGGAAATCCTCCCGACTTCGAGTCTCGAGGGTCCTCTGGCAGAATGGGGGCAGAGATCTTCCAGGAGTGGAGTCATGGTCCGATTGAGGGCTCTCCACCCTCGGGTTTGTTTTCCCAGGAAGGACGGGGTGGCTGGCCCAGGTGGCCCACCCTACCGTCGGATTCTGGTGTTCCGGGGACACCCTTTCCAGGCGTACTGATGCCTGCGGCTGCTGCTGCTGCATAGCCTGCACAGCTTCTGTGAGGCCTCTGACCTGCTGCGCCAGCAGGTCAAACTGCTCTGCATCGACCGCCGCCGTCGGAGGAGGAGGAGGAGGTTGAGAAATAGGAGGGGAGGCCGGAGCCTGAGATCTGGCTGCGGAGGCCGTGGACCATCATGTGGACGCCTTGCGGGGAGGCATCAAGTAAGGATCTCATGGGGGAAACAAAGAGTGGGTGCCGGAGGAGACGATCGGAGGCAGCTCCATTGAGCGCTCCTTTAAGAACAAGGGTACTGCAAAGGTTCAACCCTTCCTCTAGCGCCAATCCTGTTGGTGCAAAAATCCGCTTGCGCTAGAGAAGCTGGAGTCGAGGGAGTCGCGGTCGCCGTCGGGACCTGCAAAGGAAGTCTAAACCGGAGGTGGGGTTGCTCCGGCAAGACCCTCCGACGCTCAAGTCAGTTCTCTGCCTCAACAAGAATGGAGTGCCGAACGGAGAATTTAGCAGATTTTTTAGATAAAAATGAGAGCTTATGGAATAACGTATCTGGGATCCCCCTTTTTATAGGCGGAGGGCTCAACAGACTGATAGCGACGTTCATAACCGTCTCATAGTGGGCCGCCCACCGTTAGGAGGAATTTGTTACGAGGGGTAGTGGAGTAGACCCGTGGCCCTCACTGCAGCGCGCCATGTGGAGTCTGCCGCAGGGAGTGGAGCGGCATCCGTTGTCGCGACGTGCCAGCGGATGGAGTAATCGCACAATATCTGTTACAGAAGGTGGAGCAGAATCGTGGCCGTCATAGCGGTCTGTCAGAGAATGATGGAGCTACGCGGAATCCATTGCAGGAAGTGGAGCAGGATCGTGGTGGTTGCTGTGTTACGCCAGAAAGTGCGGATTCATCGGCTGAAGTTCAGCAGCGGTCGGAGCTGGTGACGGAGCCTGGCTCTCGTAGGAGCTCGGGTGGAGTCCTCCTTGTGATTGAAGTCATAGGCGGAGCCTGGCTCCCGTAGGAGTCCGGGCGGAGTCCTCTCAGAGTTGAAGCCGTGGGCGGAGCCCGACTCCCGTAGGAGTTCGGGCGGAGTCCCCTGCAATTAAAGTCAGGTGTGAAGTTCGGCTCCCGTAGGAGTCCGGACGGAGCTTATCGGCAGTTGAAGTTGGCGACGGAGCCCGGCTCCTGTAGGAGTCCGGGCGGAGTGCTCCTTGCGGTTGAAGTTGTGGGCGGAGCCCGACTCCCGTAGGAGTCCGGGCGGAGTCCCCTGCAATTAAAGTCAGGTGCGAAGTTCGGTTCCCGTAGGAGGCGGAGCCCGGCTCCCGTAGGAGTCCGGGCGGAGTCCCCTGCAATTACAGTCAGGTGTGAAGTCCGGCTCCCGTAGGAGTCCGGACAGATCTTACCGGCAGTTGAAGTTGGCGACGGAGCCTGGCTCCCGTAGGAGTCCGGGCGGAGTCCTCCTTGCGGTTGAAGTTGTGGGCGGAGCCCGGCTCCCGTAGGAGTCCGGGCGGAGTCCTCTCGGAGTTGAAGCCGTGGGCGGAGCCCGGCTCCCATAGGAGTCCGGACGGAGTCCCCTGCAATTAAAGTCAGGTGCAAAGTCTGGCTCCCGTAGGAGTCCGAATGGAGCTTACCGGTAGTTGAAGTTGGCGACGGAGCCCAGCTCCCGTAGGAGTCCGGGCGGAGTCCTACTTGTGGTTGAAGTTGTGGGCGGAACCCGGCTCCCGTAGGAGTCCGGGCGGAGTCCTCTCAGAGTTGAAGCCGTGGGCGGAGCCCGGCTCCCATAGGAGCCTGGGCAGAGTCCTATCAGAGTTGAAGCCGTGGGTGGAGCCCGGCTCCCGTAGGAGTCCGGGCGGAGTCCCCTGCAATTAAAGTCAGATGCGAAGTCCGGCTCCCGTAGGAGTCCGGACGGAGCTTACCGGCAGTTGAAGTTGGCGACTGAGCCCGGCTCCCGTAGGAGTTCGGGCGGAGTCCTCCTTGCAGTTGAAGTTGTGGGCAGAGCCCGGCTCCCGTAGGAGTCCGGGCGGAGTCCGCAAGGGTTAATCCTGCTGAGAACTTCGGCTGTGGGTATTTTATACCCAGACTCTATTTCGAGCTTTATGGCTTCAAGCCACTTATCAAAGTCAGATCTCTACATTGCATCCATATAGATGATCGGATCCTCATTGTTCTCGTCGAGTTTAACAGAATCACCATCTTGGATCAAGAAATCGTAGTATCTGTCTGGCTGACGTCGTACTCTATCGGATCTCCTCAAGGGTGCACCCATAATGGGCTCTAGATTTGATCTAATCTACTCTAGTTCTATAGGTTCACTAGATTGTGTCGGTTCATCTACCTATCAAACTTCATCAAGTTCAAACTTAGAGACATTAGTTCCTTCTCCAAGGAACTCCTTTCTCAAAGAGATTACCATAAAACTGACGAACACCTTTTATTCATCAGCAAGGTAGAAATAATATCCCTTAGTTTTTGTAGATACCTAATGAAAAGACATTTGTCAGACCTAGGTCCAAGCTGGTCTGTTTTCAATCGCTTAACATAAATCGGACATCCCTAGACCCTAGGTGTGAGAGCACCGGCTTATGCCTAGTCAACATCTCATATGGAGTTTTACTTACAAATTTACTCGAAATCCTATTAAGTACATAACAAGCCGACTCGAGTGCATATCCCCAAAAAAAAATCAACAGAGTAGCAAAGCCCATCATGGATCAAAACATGTCCAACAGGATTCGATTCCTCCTTCCAAATACACCATTGTGTTGTAGTGTCCCGAGAGAGATCCATTGCGAGAGAATCTCATTCTCTCCTAAATATATCAGAAACTTATTGGAGAGATATTCACCCCCTCAATCAAACTGAAAAATTTTAATACTCTTTTCAGTTTATTTCTCTACCTCATTACGAAGCTGTTTGAATATTTCAAATGATTCAGACTTGTATTTCGTCAAGTAGATGTATCCATACCTAAATAGGTCATCAGTGAACATAATAAAGTAGTAATACCTACCTATGGCACTAATGTTCATGGGTCCACATACATCAATATGTACAAGACTTAGAACTTTGTAGTCTCATTCATCTTTTTCAGTAAAAGATGACTTGTCATCTTTCCATGAAGATATGACTCACAGGTTAGCAATGATTTATAATCATTGACTTCGAAGATTCCCTCTTGAGTCAACTTATTCATCCTATTCTTATTAATATAACCTAGCCTATAATGTCAAAGATAGGCATTTGAGATATCATCTATCCTAGGATGTTTATTTGACGTATATATTATACTAGGCTATGATATAATGTAAATATCATTATTCAACTATCCATTCATCACAGTAACACCATTCAAAATGATATCACAAAAAAAAAATTATTAAAATTTCACAACTATTTTTGATTAAAAGGCCTACAGAAATTATATTCAATAAGAAACTAAGACAAAAGTGACAATCACTAAGAACAATGATATGAGAATTGAATGAAAGCTTGATAATTTCTAAAGCTAGAACTAAAGCAGATCTTTTACTTCCAACGTTCAGAAATCTCTTGCCATCTCCAAATCTCCTACTGACCTGAAGTCCCTACAATGATTTGTAAATATTAATAGGACTATCAGTATTTAATACCCAGGTCATAATATCACAAATAAAGAAGTTGCAAGGTATTATCATATAATTATCTTGTCCAGCAATCGCTTGCTTCTTCTTCTTATTTGGCCTGTTCAGATCAAGAAAAGCTATGTATTGAAGTTCCTCTTCCAATGACCTGCTTCTTACTGTAGAAGCACTCTGTCTGACTCTGATCGGACTTGGACTTCTTGATCTTACCCCCAGCATACTGCATCTTTTTATTTTTATTTTTATTTTCTTTTCTTTCTTAAAGGAACAATGCCCCATCGAAGAAAATCCTCCCACTATGTTCACAGTCTCCTTGTGGAGTTGGTGATCTTTCTCAAAAGTCTGTAGCAACTCCAACAAACCATGGTAGTTGACTGTAGGCTTCATCATTCGATAATGACTGAGAAAGGAGAGAGAGGACTTTGACAGGGAATGCAGTATTGCATCTTTTCTAAGCAATTCATGTAAAGAAAAGTCGAGCTTACTCACACGCTCGATCTATTCGATCATATATAATACATGATCGATGATCGATGCTCTATCTCTCATTCGAGTGTTGAAAATGACATAACTAGTCTTATACCACTCGACATCATTGGGAGTGCCAAAAGATTCATTCAATGCTTGCAACATCTCCTCTGGCCTCAAACTTGTGGTTGAACTCATCATTCATGGCCACCCACATTATGCAATGCACCGAGGTGCAGTCATTGAGCCACTTCAGATAAGTATCTCATCCTACACCATGTGCATTTGGGGCAGTCTCCTCTGATACCAAATCTGTCAACATATATAAGATTTGCTCGTACTCCAAAACTATTTTCAATTTTCGATACCAACTACCAAAATTGAGTTCTATCAACTTATCACTATCCAACAGTGATTAGAGCGACAAGGTGGTGGCCATAACTGCATAAAAAAAAATCAAAAATCTAATTAGTATATGAATTATTAAGCTTAAAGACTTGGACTTTAGTCTAAAGGTTCTCTTACTATTTTATATAAATAAATAGCCTCCACCTCCAATTCGAAGAATTACTTTAATTTCTGAGTCGGTACTAGAATCCACACAAACTACATGTTGGGTATAAAATACCCCCCAGCCGAAGTTTGCATCAAAAGTGATCCTCTCGGGGTTCTACCGACGTCCGACCTTGGGCGACATCTTTTCGAACCTTGCCGGTGGCCGAGCTTCCGCAATATTCCCGAGTTCTGCCGACGGATAAACTCCCACAGCTTCTTCCACAAGTGTCGACCGAGTTCCCCCGACGGATGAACTCCTGCCGCATCTCCCAGGCTTCTCCAGCGATAAGCTTCTTCAGTTGTCCATCAGACTGCTGCAAGTGCTCTCTGGATTCTACCATCGACCGATCTCCTACAAGGGTCAACCGTTCTCCGGACCCCTTCTGGACCTTTTCCGACAGGATTCGATCGACTCCAATTCAAATTTCTTCCAGAACTACGTAAGTTCGTCAATGGCCGAACTTTCCCAACAGCAGATCTCCATGACGGACGGGCTCCATCCAAGTTTCTACAGTGGTCGACCGCCTTCTGGGTTTCGTCCGGGCTCCTACGGGAGCCGGACTTCTTTTTCGGACTCCTACTGCAGGTACACTTCGTTCGGGCTCCTACGGGAGCCAGACTTCAGCCCTGAGCTCCCATTGCAGGTAGACCTCATTCGAATTCTTACAAGGGCCGGACTCCGAGCCCCCACCACAAGCGATCAACTCCGAGCTTCTGCTACAAGCGATCTACTCCGAGCTTCTACTACAAGCGATCTACTCTGAGCCTCTGCTACAAGCGATCTACTCCGAGCTACTACTACAAGCGGTCTACTTTAAATTTTTACTACGAGCGATCCGCGTCAGATTTCTACTGTAAGCCTCCACCCGAGCTTCCCTTGTGAATGAATTCCTTTCGGACTATTGCAGGCAGGCTTCGATCGAGCTTCCTCAACAAATGATCCCCATTTGGACTTCTGCGGGAACCAGACTCCGACCGAACTTCTGTAGCGGACAGATTTTGGATGAACTCCTACGACGCACGGGCTCCAACAGCCGAACCCCTCCAGCGGGTGAACCTCTCCAGTGCCATCCAACATCCACTGCCGGTCGACCTTCTGCAAGATTCTATGTGAAACTGAGCTCCGTCCACAGAAAGCCCCTGACCGAGCTTCTACAGCAGATGATCTTCGCCTGCAGTACTAGCGCCCAAGGCACCCAATGGTAGAAGGCTCGCCAGCAACATCCGAGCTCCTCTTAGACAGAGAGCTACCCCTTTCCACCAGACACCCCAACCGAGCTTCAGTCGATGGGTCTGGACTCCCTGGCAGGCCACAGTGATGGCCACGACTCTGCTCCATGTCCTGCAATGGATCCCATGTGGCTCCATCATGCTCTGGCAAGTCACGATAATGGACATCGCTCCACTCTCCACAACAGGCTCCACGTGGCAGGCCACGGTGATGGCCACAATGCCACTCCACTACTCCCCGTAACAAACTCCTCATGACCCCGAACGGCCCACCACCAAGAGGTTACAGACGTCGCTGTCAATCTGTTACGCCCTCCGCCTATAAAAAGGGGACCCCCAGATATGTTATTCTCTAAGCTCTAATCTCTATCTAAAAACTCTGCTAAAAATTTCCGTTCGAGCACTCCATTCTTGTTGAGGTAGAGAACTGACTTGAGCATCGGAGGGTCTTGCCAGAGCACCCCCAACTCTGATTTAGACTTTCTTTGCAGGTCCTGATGGCGACCGTGACTCCCTCGACTCCAACTTCTCCGACGCTGGTGAATTTTTGCACCAACAGGGTTGGCGCTAGAGGAAGGGTGCGTGTCTTCGCAGTACCCTTATTCTTAAAGGAACGCTCAACGGGACCACCTCCGGTCGTCTTCTCCGACATCTCCTCTTCCGGTTGCCTACCTGATCTTCACCCGATGCCTCCCCGAAGGGCACCCACCAGGCAGTCAATGACCCCCACGGCCAGATCTCAGCGAGCTCTGCAAGCCCCGACCTCATCTCCAGATTCCCAGGCTCTTCTTCCTCCGACGACGGCAATCGGCATGGAGCAGCCCGATAATCGGCCTACGACCGGTTTCACCAACACCATCTCAGGGGAATCCCGGTGGGGAGCAACCGGTGTATTGACCGGACCTCCCAAGCGACAAAGGATTGAGGAATCCATAACCTTTACTAAGGAAGATGCTCAGGGAGTTCAATTTCCTCATAATGATGTGGTTGTAGTTTCTTTAAACATAGCTAATTATGATGTGCGCCGTATTCTTGTCGACAATGGAAGTTCGGCCGACATTTTGTTCTATGATGCATTCTCAAAAATATCCATTTTGGATGATCATTTAGGGCCGATGAACTCCCCACTGGTAGGGTTCACGGGTGATGCCATGCCCATGGAAGGAATGATAACCTTGACTGTGGTTGCAGGTCGATTTTCGAAACAATCCAGGGCGCGAGTGGACTTCCTGGTGGTAAAGGCGTCGTCCGCCTATAACGCAATACTCGACCGGCCCAACCTTAACGCCCTCCGAGCTGTGGTGTCAACCTACCATTTAAAGTTGAAATTTTCTATGGGTCAGGGGGTTGGAGAGGTCAGAGGAGATCAAGCCTTGGCGAGACACTGCTACAGCATAGCCTTGCAAAGAAGTGACTGATCTGACCTCTATCCGGTTGATGGCTTGGATGCCTGCGACGACCTCACTGAGGAAAGGGGTGGGCCAATTGAGGATCTTGTTTTGATTCCTTTGAATGATGGGAATAAAGAGCATGTGGTGAAGATCGGCTCCAACCTGGGGGAAGAGGTGCGGGCGCAGCTCATTGATTTCCTACAAAAGAATGCGGATATTTTCGCTTGGGTTCCGACGGACATGCCGGGGATCGACGCAGAGGTCATGGAACATCGTCTGGCCGTTGATCCAAAACATCGACCGATGAAGGAAAAAATTCGAGGTCATGCACCGGAAAGGCAAAAGGCGATAGCCTAAGAAGTGGATAAACTTCTGAAGGCCGGATTCATTAGAGAAGTCAACTATCCTGACTGGATTTCCAACATGGTCCTCGTCAAGAAGGCAAACGGCAAGTGGAGGATGTGTATAGACTTCAAAAAGTTGAATAAAGTCCGCCCAAAGGACAGCTATCCTCTACCCAAAATTGATCAACTGGTGGATGCAACCTCGGGCCATGAGCTTCTCACCTTCATGGATGCATTCTCCGGCTATAATCAAATCAGAATGGCACCAGAAGATGAAGAAAAGACTGCTTTCATTACTAACCGTGGTCTTTACTGTTACAGAGTCATGTCTTTCGGCCTCAAAAATGCAGGTGCGACCTATCAGCGGCAAGTGAACAAAATCTTCAAAGAGCAGATCGGCTGCAACATGGAGGTCTATGTGGACGACATGCTCATGAAAAGCAAATCCTCAATGAACCACGTCGCCGACCTCGAGGAGACCTTCGGCGCCGTTCGAAAATATAAGATGAAGCTGAACCCAACTAAGTGTACTTTCAGAGTGACCTCGAGAAAATTTCTAGACTTCATGGTATTGGGGCACGGAATTGAAGCCAATCTGGAGAAGATTTGCACCATCCAGGAGATGGCCACCCCGAAGTCGATAAAAGAAGTTCAGCACCTTACAGAGAGGGTGGCAGCCCTAAATCGCTTCATTGTGAGGTCGGCCGAACGGTGCTTACCCTTCTTCCAAACCCTCAAGCAGCCAAAGAACTTCTGTTGGACCACTGAATGTCAACAGGCGTTCGAAGAACTAAAGAACTACCTCAGCTCGCCTCCGCTATTGGCGAAGCCCGAGCCCGGAGAGGAGTTATTCTTGTACCTGGCGGTCTCCCCTATGGCTCTCGCAGCAGTTCTTGTCAAGGAAGAAGCAAAAATTCAACGGCCGATCTACTACATCAGTCACGCATTGAGAGATGCCGAAACCAGGTATACTAAATTAGAGAAACTAACTTACACCCTGTTGATTGCAGCCCGGAGGCTCTGACCTTACTTTCAAGGGCACACCGTAATGTTACTCACTGACCAGCCGATTAAGACAATTTTACATCGGGCAGATGCTTTCGGGAGGATAGCAAAATGGACAATCGAGCTCACAGAATTCGACATCAACTATCAACCTCGGTCAATAGTAAAAGCCCAGATATTGGCAGACTTTATAGTGGAATACACTATCCCGGAGGAGGCCGAACCTGAACAAGGTGAAACTGACGGCCTGAAGTTCTGACCGAACTCCTTTGAAGGAGAAACAGACCTCCCTGATTGCTTTTGGGCCCTCTATGTGGATGGATCCTCCAACAAGTCGGGCACAGGCGCGGGCCTGATCTTGATCAGTCCGGAGGGGATCGTCGTGGAGTACACACTGCACTTTGAATTCTCCGCAACGAACAATGGAGCGGAATATGAAGCTCTGATCGCAGGATTGAGGATCGCCAAAGAATTAGGAGTAGATTGGCTCCAAATTTATAGTGACTCCCAACTTGGTAGTGGGACAAGTCAGCAGAAACTATGAAGCACGGGATGACAGCATGGCCAAATATCTTGAAAAGGTAAAGGAGATCGTCTCCACCTTTAGTAGTTTCAACATCAAGCAGATTCCAAGAATAGAAAATATCAGGGCCGATCTTTTCTCCAAGTTGGCTACCCTGGCTCCGACTGAACTACCCAAGGAAGTCCTCTTTGAAGTTCTGAAGTGCTCAAGTATGGAAGAATCGTGGTCCGTGATGGAAATTGGCCATGAATCCAGTTGGATCGACCCACTGGTGGCATATCTTAGAGACGGGGTTCTTCCTCATGATGCAAAAGAAGCTCGAAAGCTCAGAAATCAAGCCTCCCGATATATCCTTTATGAGGATAAATTGTACAAGAGGTCATACTCTTTGCCCCTTTTAAAATGTCTCCGGCCTTCGGAAGCTGACTACGCCTTATGGGAGGTGCACGAAGGAATCTGCGGAAGCCATCTGAGGGCTAGATCTTTATCCCACAAGTTGCTTCGACAAGGGTATTACTGGCTGACAATGTACTGCGACTCCATTGAATACGTCAGAAGGTGTGACCGATGTCAGAGATATGCTAATATTCAAAGATAGCCTGCCTCCGAACTTACACCCTTGATCGCTCCATGGCCGTTCGCGCAATAGGGAATGGATATCCTTGGACCTTTCCCCATGGCGTCGGGGCAGAGAAAGTTCCTCCTGGTAGCAATCGACTATTTCACCAAGTGGGTTGAAGCCGAACCGTTGGCAAAAATCACAGAAGCTAAAGTGCAGGACTTCGTCTGAAGGTCAATCGTTTGCAGGTTCAGCCTACCAAGAATCCTAATTACTGATAATGGGTGACAATTTATGAGAGCGAGGTTTGCTGGATTCTGTGAGGACCTAAACATCTCTGATAACTTCACATCGGTAGCCCATCCTCAGGCCAACGGCGAAGCTGAAGTGACCAACAGAACTCTACTGCAAGGAATCAAGACAAGGCTCGAAAGAGCGAAGAAAACTCAGGCAGACGAACTTTACCATGTGTTGTGGGCGTACCGAACTACCCAAAGACTGCCCACGGGGGAGACCCCTTTGCTCTAGCCTTCAGAACGGAGGATGTTATCCCAATTGAGCTCAAACTCCCATCCGCACGAGTCATGACGTTCAACGAGCATCACAATTCACAGGGTCTCAAAGCCAACCTCGACTTATCAGAAGAAAAGTGGGAGGCCGCTCAAGTTCGGATGGCAGCTTACAGATAGAAAGTCTCCCGCTACTACAACTCCCGGGTCAAAAACAAAGTTTTTAGAGCAAGAGACCTAGTGCTTCGATGAGCCACTATTTCGCAGCCTCGGGATCAAGGGAAGCTTGCTCTAAACTGGGAAGGCCCATACGAAGTCAAGGAGGTAATCCGGCCCGAAACTTACTACCTCAGAGAACTCGAAGGAGCAGACCTCCCGTGACCATAGAGCTTAAAAATTTACGAATGTATTACCGATAACTTTACTTCAAATAAAAGTTTTATATCCATATATCTTCTCTCTTGGCACGAGCTTATATCAACAGGACAATCGAAACTAACTGTGTCGAGAACAAGAGGAGAACCTCATCTCGACACAATCGAAGACCCGATTCTCCTTAGACCGGATGGGGGGAGAGGCCCTACAACGCCCTTATGTGCCCCCACAGCCATGTTAGGGACAGGAGGAGAACCTCACCCTAACATGAGCAAGGTCGAAGGTCGGTTATTTTTAGACCGGATGGAGGGAGAGGCCCTACAACGCCCTTATGTGCCCCCACAGCCATGTTAGGGACAGGAGGAGAACCTCGCCCTAACATGAGCAAAGTTGAAGGCTCGATTCTCCTTAGACCGGATGGGGGGAGAGGCCCTGCAATGTCCTTGTGTGCCCCCACAGCCATGTTAGGAACAGAAGGAGAACCTCATCCTAACATGAGCAAAGTCGAAGGCCCAGTTCTCCTTAGACCAGATGGGGGAGAGGCCCTACAATGCCCTTATGTGCCCCCACAGCCATGTTAGGGACAGGAGGAGAACCTCACCCTAACATGAGCAAAGTCGAAGGCCCGGTTCTCCTTAGATCGGATGGGGGGAGAGGCCCTACAACGCCCTTGTGTGCCCCCACAGCCATGTTAGGAACAGGAGGAGAACCTCATCCTAACATGAGCAAAGTGAAGGCCCGATCATTTTCAGACCGGATGGGGGGAGAGGCTCTCAGACGGCCCATATGTGCCCCTACAGTCCTGTTAGGAACAGGAGGAGAACCTCATCCTAACCTTAGCTGAAATCGACTACATCAGGAATGGGAGGAGAACCTCATCCTGACACCAACTAAGATCCGATCATTCAAGACCAGATGAGAAAAAGAAAACCTTCTCGACGGTCCCTCCGCACTCCCGCATCCCGCTAAGAGCAGAGAAAAACTCTCACTCGAGAAAAGAAAAAGAAAAAGGAGGAAGTTAAAAGGGAAAGCGATGAACTACACCAGCGACAAACAAATTACATCAAAGATATAGGGGACCTCATCTCAGCGAGGACGGGATTCTTACCAAAAATCCCCAGCCTCCAAGAGGGTTCTCGACACAAGCCAAGGATAAGATGGCTTCCTCAAGACGACAAGAAGTTTGACCCTCGTGTTCAAACTCCAAAGGAAGCGTCAAACTCAAGTAGTCCCGGACAAATCTGCGGCCGTAAACAAAAGGGACAGGTCAATGCGATGATGATTGGGTACCTACGAATGACGTCGATATCGAGCAAGGCAAAAATAGAAAAAGTTCGGCAAACGACAACTCAACACATGAGTAGAAGAGATAATGAAAAATTTTCTTTTCATTTCATTAGCTAAGTATGCATTACAAAGCCCTGAAGGTCGAAAAAGAAAGATGACAAGAAAAGCAAACCAATGTGGCGACGACCAGGAACCTTCAGACAATATCGACATCGAACGAGATAAAAAATAAAAGAAGTTCGGCGGACGACAATTTAACACAAAGTGCGGACGAGGTAAAAAAATCTCCTTTTCATTTTGATTAACAAGGTATACATTACAAAGCCTTGAAGGCCAAAGAAAGAAGAACAATACGACAAGACCTGAAAAGAATACATTAGAGACCGCTTCAAGCTTTCGACTTCTCCTTCCAGTTCCATCTTTCTCAGTAATATTTCCCAGTACGTATGATGAACCCATCAGCTCTCACCCTCCACCTCATTCCACCCCATTGCCGAAACCCTAACCCTAAGGGGAAAAGGGCAGGATAGAACTCAAGGGGCGGCGGCGGCGACGACGGCGGCAACGATGACCTGCTTCAAGAAGAACCGAAAGTACCCCAATGGCCGCGGTAACGCCGGAGGCATGCACCACTACCATATTCTCTCTGACGATTACCATCCCAGGTACTTCGGCAAGGTCAGCGTGCGCTACTTCCACCACCCCCGCAACAAGTTCTACTGTTCTACCGTCAGCACCGACCGCCTCTGGTCCCTCACCCCCGACGACGTCAAGAAGCCCACCACAGCTTATGACGGCAACTCCACCCCCTTGATCGGTGTCGTCCCATTCGATTACTTCAAAATTCTCGAGCAGGACGCACTCACCGGCCAGTTCCGTTATTAAATCCCTGTCGTTAAAGGAATTCTCCCTCGAGTCCCCTTCGAAGCTGTGGGAGCCTTCAGTGGCAGCTCGACAGTCGCTGAACTTGTGGGCCACCGTTTCCCTTCTCCTCCTCCCCTCGATCCATGGCATCCCCTTGAGATGGACCTTCGGGGCAGAAGCCCTGGCGGAGAACTCCTCGAAAGGGTTTGGGGGGCTGAAGGCTCGGCGTCGTAAGGGACGTCGACGGCGAGGGCCGCTGGGCAACTTCTACATCCATGCCTGCAACAAAGAAAAGAAAGAAGGAAATCCCGAAAAATCGGGAAAGATTGCGAATAAACCCTCGAAAGCTGAACAAACAGAGCAAGAAGAGGAAGGAACAACAGCAATGACAAGAGAAGTTTCAAGACCAACCTAGATTGGCCCGACGTAGGCGGGGAGCCGGCGGAGATGGCGAGGATTGACGCAAAGAACGCTTAGGGTCGAAAAGGGCGCCGATGGGCGGCAGAACTCTAGATAGAAGAAAGGCGCCGACTGGACTCTCAGATGAAGTGAAGTCCCTGGAGGGAAGGAGTGGTTTAAATAGGCAACAGGGCCTGGCACAATCATGACGGCGGATATCCCTAGGCCTCCCGGTGCCCGCCACGTGTCCCACTCACCGTGGTGTACGGTTGACTGCTGACGGGCCATTATTGCATGGCACTTGGGACTGTGCTCCAGTGGAATTCTGAAAAGTCTCTTCGGAGCACCTCGATTTGAAAAGACTCCGGCATGCACGCATTAAATGCCAAGATATCTGAAGGCGGTCGCGCGCAGGATTCAAGGGGGCAACTTCGGCTGTAAAAATTTCTCTATACTTCCTTCATTCGAAACTCGAACTCGGAAGTAGGGAGACTGGTGTTGGGTATAAAATACCCCCAGCCAAAGTTTGCATCAGGAGTGATCCTCCTGGGGTTCTACCGACGTCCAACCTTAGGCAACATCTTTTCGAACCTCGCCGGCAGCCGAGCTTCCACAATATTCTCAGTTCTGCCGACGGATAAACTCCCACAGCTTCTTCCATAAGTGTCGATCGAGTTCCCCCGATGGATGAACTCCTGCCGCATCTCCCAGGCTTCTCCAGCGATAAGCTTCTTTGATTGTCCATCAGGCTGCTCCAAGTGCTCTCTGGATTCTACCATCAGTCGATCTCCTACAAGGGTCAACCGTTCTTCGAACCCCTTCCGGACCTTTTTCAACAGGATTTGATCGACTCCAATTCAAATTTCTTCCAGAACTACGTAAGTTCGTCAGTGGCCGAACTTTTCCAACAGCAGATCTCCATGATGAACGGGCTCCATCCAAGTTTCTACGGTGGTCGACTGCCTTCTGGGTTTCGTCCGGGCTCCTACGGGAGCCGGACTTCTTCCCCGGACTCCTACTGCAGGTAGACTTCAGCCGAGCTTTACGGGAGCCAGACTTCAGCCCTGAGCTCCCATTGTAGGTAGACCTCATCCGAATTCTTACAAAGGCCGAACTCCGAGCCTCCACCACAAGCGACCTACTCCGAGCTTCTGCTACAAGCGATCTACTCCGAGCTTCTGCTACAAGCGATCTACTCCGAGCCTCTACTACAAGCGATCTACTCCGAGCTACTACTACAAGCGGTCTACTTCAAATTTCTACTACGAGCGGTCCGCGTTGGATTTCTACTGTAAGCCTCCACCCGAGCTTCCCTTGTGAATGAATTCCTTCCGGACTTCTATTGCAGGCAGGCTTCGGTCGAGCTTCCTCAACAAATGATCCCCATCCGGACTTCTGCGGGAACCAGACTCTGATCGAACTTCTGTAGCGGATAGATTCTGGATGAACTCCTATGATGCACGGGCTCCAGCAGCCGAACCCCTCCAGCGGGTGAACCTCTCCAGCGCCATCCAACATCTGCTGTCGGTCGACCTTCTGCTGGATTCTGCGTGAAACTGAACTCCATCCACAGAAAGCCCCTGACCGAGCTTCTACAGTAGATGATCTTCGCCTGCAATACTAGCGCCCAAGGCACCCAACGGTAGAAGGCTCGCTAGCAACATCTGAACTTCTCTTAGATGGAGAGCTACCCCTCTCCACCAGACACCCCAATCGAGCTTCGACCGACGGGCCTAGACTCCCTGGCAGGCCACAGTGATGGCCACGACTCTGCTCCACGTCCTGCAACGGATCCCACGCGACTCCATCATGCTCTGGCAAGTCACGACAACGGACATCGCTCCACTCTCCACAACAGGCTCCACATGGCAGGCCACGACGATGGCCACGACGCCACTCCACTACTCCCCGAAATAAACTCCTCATGGCCCGAACGGCCCACCACCAGGAGGTTACAGACGTCGCTGTCAATCTGTTACGCCCTCCACCTATAAAAAGGGGACCCCCAGATATGTTATTCTCTAAGCTCTAATCTCTATCTAAAAACTCTGCTAAAAATTTTCGTTTGAGCACTCCATTCTTGTTGAGGCAGAGAACTGACTTGAGCGTCGGAGGGTCTTGCCGGAGCACCCCCAACTCTGGTTTAGACTTTCTTTGCAGGTCCCGACGGCGACCGTAACTCCCTCGACTCCAGCTTCTCCGACGCCGATGGATTTTTGCACCAACACTACACATAGGCCTGACTTTGGCCGACTAATCTTTGTACATTTATGGGTAGATTCTTAATCAATTGTTTCTCCAAATAATTTTTAGTAATTAATTTTATCTCAAAAACCTAATAAGTAGGCTTTAGCCTCCATTGAAAAGTCTGGTTAGGTCCAACCATTAACATGACCATACTCATACATCTAACTAACGAATGATTAGGCCCGACTTTGGTCGGCCAATCTAACCACCCATTAAAGAGACATAGCTGAATTATCATATTATGAATGATAATTTTAATTAGCAGATAAGCATCAGGCCTTTAGGCCTCCAATGATTATGATACTAAAGGATCCATTATCACCCAACTTAATGGGAGGCTATGATCTAGTTATCACCATAACTATTTTATTTTGAGAGACCTAATAATTTAGAAGATTTGGTTTATACTGTTAGGACCGTAGCCCCTAACCAATATCGTAAAAGGCAAATGTCCATTGGGAGGTAGAGTTTATTAGCCTTTATCCACTAAGCATAGGGGCTTCACACCTGAGTTGCCCCGCATCAAGTTAGATCACCCTCAATTAGCAGGCTGGACGGTTAGACCCATTTAATCTTACCATCCAAGCACCAGTCAACCCTCCTTATCGACTTCCATAATTGTTGCCAATACATCAGCCACCTTCGGCTACTAACCCCAATCTGAGTCTCACCGAACTCCCTCAGCTACCATCCTCTTCTAGAGTTTCATCGAGTCCTCTTCGACTACCTCACTGAACCTCCTCGGCTACCATCCTCTCTCAGAGTCTCACCGAGTCCTCTTTGGCTACCAACTTCTCCCTGGGTCTCACCAAATGTGCACTAAAACCTTGCACAACAATTTCTCTTCCCAGTGATATTTTTTTTTTAACACTCTGGGGGCCTGTCGGGTTTCGAACCTATAACCTCACTTTGATACCACATGTTAGAACCATAGCCCCTAACCAACATCCCAAAAGGCAAATGCCTATTGAGAGGTGGGGTTTATTAGCCTTTATCCACTAGACACAGGGGCTTCACACCTAAGTTGACCCGCATCAAGCTAGATCACCCTCAATTAGCAGACTAGATGGTTGACCCATTTAATCTTACCAACCAGGCACCAGTCGACACTCCTTATCGACTCCCATAATTATTGTCAATACATCAGCCACCTTCGGCTAACAACCCCAGCCTGAGTCTCACCGAATCCCCTCAGCTAGCATCCTCTTCTAGAGTCCCACCGAGTTCTCTTCAGCTACCTCACCGAACCTCCTCAGCTACCATCCTCTCCCAGAATCTCACTAAGTCCTCTTCGGCTACCAACCTCTCCCTGGGTCTTACCAAATGTGCATGAAATCTTGCATAACAAATACATTTTAAGAGAAGAAAAAAATTGATCAGCAAATCATAATCCTCCCACTGACTTCATCAAGTCAGATCAAGAAAAACTAGATATATGCTGATCAAGCTGATAAGTCACAAATCCTTCCACTGACTTCACCAAGTCATAAAGAGGACTATAGACAAATTGAACTAGAGGTACCTAAATCAATCATACTAATTTTTTAGTTAGCATGGATCAACTCTAATCATTAAGCGATCTGATCAAAACATAATTTATCATATTGGTCAGATAAGTAAGATCGATGGGAGGCATATGCCATCAACTCATCGTAGACTCAATCTAGGTGAGTAGCTCCCAATTAATGACCATCAATCAAGACTATCAAACTTACCTTAGATACTAACTGATTAATTAGTTTTAATTTGACCAGCTTATAGATTTGGATTCGACTGTTGAGCTAAAGATCAAAGTTCATTTGAGTCTAATCAAAAATATGGACTTGATCAAATACAACTATTGCATTGGCTCTAGAGAAATCTTGATTTAATCTAATTCAAATTTTGATTTAGATTTAATCAATTTCTCTATTTAGTCCATTTAATTCTTTGATTCTAACCCTAGGTCTAACCCAATTAGGAGGACCTGATCAAGATAACCCAAAGACCCATGTTTTATGCAAATGTCATTAGATTTTAATTCATAATTCTAGATCTAGATATTTAACTTAATTCTTAATAAGTGCATGGGTTCAAGTTAGGTTTAAAATAATTTTAATTTTATAAAATTTTATAATAATATTATGTAAAAATTTTTTATTCTGAAATTGGACCGGCTCATCCCTGGACTGAGCTGGCTCACTTCAGTGGGTCGACTAAGTTTGCAACTTGGTCGACTCACTGTTAATGAATAGTAACTATTACTTTCAATCTGAGGCAACTGAGTCAGCTCTGTTAGCACTAAGCCGACTAAACCAGGGGACTGAGTTGGCTCAGTTAGCATGCCAGTAAGTTTTTCAAAGTTTCAGCACATAAAAATTCTACATAATCTAAAATAAAATCAATCATAAATAAATTTTTAGACCATATATAAATATTTTATGATTTTAGATTTTATTTTCTATGATTAAAATAATTTTAGTCAAAATATTAGATGATTTTACTTTTCATACAACTTATGTTTTATATCACATACAACAAACCTAGAGTTTCAAAATCTAGAATTTTGCAAAAAATATTTTTTTTCCTTTCATGTTTTTCTTCATGGGATGTAATCACTTGGCACCCCTACATACCATAAGAGCACCCCATCGAATGGAAAGAGAGGACCTTTAAACCCTTCTTTATCCTATGACCGGACGGTCTAGTGATAAATCCAATCAAAGTACCTGCTACTAGGATCATTTAATCTAATCATATCACATATGAAAATTTTAAATCTAATCTAAATCATACCATATCTAATCAAAATCAGATTATAAGCATTTCATGCTGTAATTAAAATCAAATTTTAATGCTACATATATACATATACATGTTATAAGAAATCTGGGCTCTGATACCACTGAAGAAAAATCGGCAAAGTTTCTAGCATGCAATTTCAAAAATTTTATGTAGAATATATCAGATTAAATAATTTAATCTAACAAACATGCTTTTAGATCAAATCTGAAATCTTATCCTAGGATCTATAACATGATATGATACATATATATGATCTGAAAATAAAATCTGTATATTGTATGACTGTATCAAACATGTACAAGTAGATCTCATCTACTATATAGATCACATCTATATCAATATCGAGTTCAAAACTCAATATCTTGCTGCAGGTTGCAGATCACTGCATCTAAATCACATCCTCGCTGGTTGCTTGCAGTCGCACAGGGTATCTGACCTCTATGGATGGTCCATTGGAACATCTGCACTGATCGATTTCCCCAGAAGTGCTAGCTCGTACGAAGACCTTCTAGATGGCTGACTACTTCTCTCTTCGAATCTCCCAAACTCCTCCAGAAGACAAAGATGGATGAGGAGGAAGATGTGGTGGTAGAAAAGATGATGGAGAACTACTTTCTCTCTTTGTTTTTCTCTCACCAAAAACCCTAGATCAAATCTAGGACACTCACTCAAGAGGAGAAGGATCTCCTCTAATCTCTCATGCCGAACAAAGGTCGCCCACCCCAAACCTCACATCCCCACTTTGAGAACTATTCTCACAGTGAAAAAGGATCCAAAATTGTTGCACAAAATTCAGCCCCTTTTATGGTTGGCATGGGGATGAGATAGGATGTGATAAAGATAGTTTGAATCAAATTTGAACCAAGCTTTATCCTTATCATAAATTGAATTCAAATCAAATTTGAATCCAACTTAATCCTCATCTAAGTGGCATTAAGAAGGAGTAAGAACTTCAGATATACCAGATGCAAATTCATAATTTGTGGTGAAGAATTAATTGACGTGAATAAGGTAGGGCACTAGGAAGAGTCCAATCTAGTTTGGACTCTTAAGGTTTTATCCACTTAGGTCTTTATCCTAACCAAATTAGGTTAGACCTAATTAGATATCAGAACCTAATCTAATTAGGTACCAAACCAACTTGATTAAATCCTAACCCAATTAGAAATTAATCAAGCACAAATCCTAATCAAATCAGAAATCATATACCCTTAGCAATTAGGTCATCCCATAACCTAATCGGGTCAAACCTAATTAAATCCAATTCAATCAGACTTAATCCAAACTGCATTGCTCAATCAAATTAAGTGAATTAACAATCTAATTGCTTATCAATCCTCCAATAATTCATTAATCCTTAGTAAATTAATTCATTGCAACCTTTGTATAAAGTTAACCATCAATCGAATTGATGATTATATCCTTTGATGATTCTCAATCGTCGATCAGCTACTTGATCAGATGGTAACTTCTTTTGAGTGTGACACCATAGATTCAAACCTAAATCAATAGCACAAAAATAATTTTTGAACTAATCGATGCAACCATCTAGTAATGAAATCCAATGTCTGGATAGATCGAATGATTGCAAAGCAATATTCGGGAACCTATTGACATATGATTATCGTATAATTCATCCCTTTGACCTGAATACTAAAGGTGATCAAGAGTTTAACTGTCCACCCTAGAATAGTCATCCACATTGTATTTCAACTTTTCAAATCCATCACATGGATTATTCTGGCCAAAGTTTTACTAAATTGAATACATTGATGCATTGACCTATGTAATCTAGATGGGTCAATCCCATCTTGACTCACATATCAATTTCACAAATACTTGACTATGTCCAAAAATCTTTCATCATTGAATTAGAAATATAGATAGTCTGACACCAAAGCATAGTGAGTTGCTTGCAAGTCATCGTGGTGATCTCAGATTAGAGGGATATTTATACCCATACAGCTACTCTTGATAGCAGAGTGCTCCGCAATTGGCTATGTTCAGAGAAATGTACTTCTACATCTCACCAACATGCTATACCAATGTCTCCATACTCCTTAGTAAAGAGGACAACCAATCCATATGACTTATAACGGCCTACACTTGATAGCTATCATCCTAATAATAGCATATCATTTGATCGTGAACTAGTTTAAGGACTAAATGATAAATTTTCTTTTATTGATTTAAAATAGTTCTAAGGACTTTATTACAACACAAGAGTTCAAAAAAAAATGTACACTTTGTGATGATAAATACCAAATAATTTTTATTAATAAATAATTCATATACAATTTTATACATAAGCACAATCGTTAATAGGCTGATGATTGGCTTTGGAACATATTTTCCAACAAGATGATCCATATGAAAATCGCTCCAACAACAAGACTCCTTACTTCAAAACCTTACCAATAAGTTCTAACCTATAAACCTTAGTTTGATCCAATTTGATCAAATTCGTTCCTTGACTCAAACTTGGACTTTTCTTGACTCAGACTTGGACTGCAAAACCCTCTCTTTCTTCTTCTAATTTTCTCCTAATTCTTTTCCTAGGCTCTTGTCCTAAAGGAGGCAAACATGTCTTAATTTTAAGACAATATCTTAATAAGAGAAAGAAGGGAATCACTCGGATAGAGTTGGAATGTCCTAAACTAATCTACTACCCCCAATTTAAGGCAGTAAAAGGGATGCAGGAAGAGTCCAGATAAGCCTCTTCATGAGTCCCTTAAAACAGCATATCAAAAATTAAGAGCCTTATAAGAGAAGGACTCTTAATTATAAGATACGTCGCTTCAGCCTTCTCGCACATCCACCAGAAAATGGAGATGCATTCAATGCCCTTCCACAAATTAGAAAAAATTTGATTTTACCATGTGGATAGCCAACTAAATGAAGCTTCTGATGGCATAAAAATTAAGGCATGACCATATCCCAATCAAAAGAAATAATAGCATGAAGTTGCGACTCCTTATGCTTCTTCCTTTCGTGCATGTAGAGAAATTAGGGGCATCTCACACCCCATTTGGCCATGGCATACTTTAAAATTTGTGCCACCTAGATATAGGGCTGAGAGTCTCCACATGGGTCTTAATCTCAGATTAAAAGGATTTCTCAAGACCCCTTAATCGAACCAAAAAATTCAACATTATCCTTTTGTGGCGCATGCATGATAGAGTCCTAATCAATTTGGACTCTATATATGGCACCCTAATTGCTGAAAAAAGTCCAATAAAAATCTAGATAAATTTGGTCCAAGTCAGATCCTAACCCAATTAAATTAATGGCTTAATTAGATTAGCCAACTTAACAAGATTTTGACCAAACAACTTAATTAAGGAGCTAGGGTTTAAGCCATATGTGCTAGCATGTTTCCTAGTGACCCTAGTTGGGTCCTTTGGTCCAACCAACTAATCAAAATCAGTTCTTGATTAATTTTCTAATATGTGTGACTCTATGGGCTGCATATCTAGCCAGTAGTAGGTACATGTGCATGTTGACCTGATTACATTAGACTCCATCTAATCGATTTAGGTCAAACCCAAGCAAGCTCAAGTTGTCAAATTAGAACTCCTAATTGACTCATGAATTAATCACTTTAATTCATGAAAACCCATAAGATATACTTGACATCTAGCAACATGTCCTACTGATAGCTTGCAATGTTGTCGTTAGGACACCGTGATTACGAAATTAAATTTGAATTCTCAAAAATTAAAAACACATAGAGAGTAGTAAGTCAGGTCAAATCTATAAAGAATGTAGTGCTTTTGATTTGAAATTTTTGATTTTTTTTAAAGAAAAAAATTAAAAAAATAATTTAAATCAAAAAATAAAAATAAAAAAATAAAAAAAATAAATTTGATACTAAGATCTACTAATTAGATCTTAGCTTCTACTTGCAATAAAAATAAAAAATAAAAATTTAAAGAGCATAAAAATAACTTGATACTAGGATCTACTATCTAGATCTTAGTATCTACTTATAATAAAAATAAATAATAAAAATTTAAAGTATAAGTAAATAAATAATAAAAATTTAAAATAAATAAAAATAAATTTTGTATTAATTAAAATTAAAGTTTAAGTATAAAAAATTTAAAAAAATAATATAATAAAATAAAACTATAACAAAGATCTGAAGTTGATCAGTGCAATCTCATCAGAAAGATGGTTGACGACCTCTCCTTCTTCTTCCATACTTCATGGAGTGAACTAACTTCTCTCCTTCTTCTCTTTGGATCTCTATATTTTTTTTAATTTTTTTTATTTTTTCTTATTTTTTCTACTATTTTTTGCTTTTTTTTACTATTTCCAAACTTTTCTTTTATAAATAATTTTTTTCTCTTTTTCTGATAGAAAACAGAGTCTCAAAATCCCTCAAAAATGTGTCCAACCCTCATACAACTTTTTTAGCTATCGGATTTTGATCCAACGCATGAGATCGCATCAAAAAATCAAAGACCAGTGCCTAATCTCAGTCGAATTCAATGTCAACCATCAGATCACATCTGGGGATGGTTTTGGACTGTCGGATGGCACCAAAAAAACTCTTTCTTTTAGTTCTCCCATTGGCAGCCAACCACAGCCATCAATCTCCCCTCAAAATTGCTTGGAGTCATTGGATCGCGCAAAAGATGTGGGCCACCACCGCTGGATATGAGATAGCGCATCCTCAGCCATCCGATATGGTATTTAGCATGATCTCAGCCATCGATCCATGCAAAAGCTAGCTATCACCCCTATGGATTGTGTGGCTGATTCTGTGGACCGAGTGGCTAGTCCACCATGCATCAAAGACTTTTTAAAATAGATTTTTGGATATTTTTGCTTGATTTTTGTTTGGATTTTATGCCTAAAAAATAGAAAAAAATATAAATTAAATTTTTCATTAATCTTCCAATTATTTTGATGCTTAAATTTCTCAGTCAACTTGACATCTATTTTTCATAAATATGCTCTAATTTTATATTTTTCAAAATTATTTATTTTTACAAGAAAAGCTAATCTAATTATGAAATTATGATTTTTGGAAGATGTTAGCACCATTAATTATCAAAAATATCTAAAATAAATATACAAATATATGAGTTATCATACTTTCCAACTTGAACTTTGCTCGTCCTTGAGTAAAGAAAGAATCTAGAGCTAAGTATCTTTTTACTTAGAGTTTCAAATTTCACCATACAAGTTTCAAAAAGACCACTGATGTTCAGTGAAGCGCAAGTAAAGTATATCATTGGAATATTAATACTAATCAATATAGGAGTTAAGCTAAGAATACTAAATATTTTTTGAATTTTTTTTAAATTATGCCTACCTTTATCTCTAAATTATTAATCTTCATATGGGCAAGTATATTGTTACTTCCATCCTTCATTTTTCTTTTAACATTATACCACTATTGAGCATTTTAACCCCTTAAGCTTTCTGTCTGACCCTTGTAATGAATTTTCAGTCAATGACTCTCGAACCAAATGGCTTTAGGATACTAGGTATAGAATACACCTCGGACTTACTCAAATCAAACAGGCTACAAGTTAAAACTAGCTTTACAATAAAGCTTCTTTGCCTTCTATACCTTTTGACGTGAAATTTAATGCTTGCTTAGGTAAAAAGGCCTAGTTACTCAGCATGAAGTACTTAAAAAAAATTTTATTATTTTTTTATATATATGAAGAAATATATAGTTACCTTATACAAGTCTATAGGAAGTAAACTTTTCTTTGATGCTAGTAAAAAAATTTAAAAATATTCTAAAAAAAATATTTATGGTCTAAACTTAACTCTTTATTAATTTTTCTTAATACTTGATCACTCGATATCTCACAAACCCTCTATTCTGTGCATCAATTTATTTTTTTAAAAAAATTACTTGGTTTAACTCAATTTTTAAGCATAATTAGTGCTTAAATGCTAAATACTAACTTACTCGAGGACTTAAAAAAAAAAATTTATTCTCTCCCCCAACTTAATTGACATTATTTTCAATAGAGTAGAAAAATAAAGGATACATATAAAGAGAAAGAAAAGAAGAGATGTCACCTGACCCAGAAGTCTTTTTAAAATTAGTTCTCCCCCCAACTTAGCTAACATTATCTTCAAATCTCTACAAAAGACACTAGCAAGACTTGATTAACCTAAATAAAATATAAATGATATTAAAAAGTAGAAACTGGTTTGCCTCCCAAAAAGTGCTAAGTTTATCATCTTCAACCAGATCAATGTAGATTCTACCTCACCTACCTTTTATCGAATATTGGATTGACAAATTTCAATGGTTTTAAATTATCAAGCTTAAAAAAATGGCCTACGATCTCTTTATTGATAAATTTCAATATTTCATTGTCAATCTCCAGAAAGTAGTTCACGTCCCCATTCTTAGTCAATTTCATCTTTTCAATATTAAGAAGATGATTTATTAACCCATTCATAGACCCTTGTTTGTTGAGAATTTTTTCTATTTGTTCTTCTAAAATGCTCGTGAATTGAGTTTTTGGGTAAAGATTTGAATTTGATGCAATGGATACGGGAAGGATGTCACGTAATTCTAAACATATGTACTCAGGTATGACCAAAGACGACTTCAGTTTTAAAGGAGGTGATGATTCTAGAAAGGAAGAACTGACTTCTAGGGATAAAGAGAACGGGACTCTTAGTTTACATATCTTGATTAACTCATTCGCTCTCTTCTTTCTTTTGTCTTTCTCACTCAGATTAGAACTAGCATCAGTACCAGTTTCGAGCTTAGGTTCTTCCATGTGGTTAGTCTCATTACTAACCTCTTCTTGTAAATCCATATTTTGACTAGCATCAGTACTAGCCTCACTCACCCGATCTTGGTATGGGTCCTTAAGAATTCTATCACTTTTAAGCTTAAAAATTACTTCAGTATTTTCAAATTGAGAATTTTTAGGTGGGACATTAGATTGATGACTAGGCCTAGATAGTTGGTGGATATTGGATGGATTGTTCATGAGATTTGGTATTGATTGGCTTGGTAATTGACCTAATTCTCTCCTCATGGTGGACTCAGCTAACTGTCCTATTTATGCTTCTAGCCTAACGATGGATTACTGTTGGATCATAATCATTTTTTGAAGTTGGCTAAACCTATCATCGGCTAGAGAGGTCTGTTGAGGAGGTGGGTATGAAGGTTGATTGTAATAAGATGGCTAGATAGGCTGACTAGGTGGACCTCTATTATAGGCATAGTTTTAATACTTGGACCTATTTTGAAAGTTATGTATAGATGGCATTTGGGTCTGAGCCTGAGTCTGTGAGGTCTCCAAAAAAAATTAGGGTGGTTCCTCCAATTTTGATTATATGTGTTTGAGAATGGGTCATTAATAGACTTGAAGTAACCTTGGGCAGCTTGAATTTGTTCTTGGATGAAAGATGAAAATTATGCAGTCATGGGATATTCACTCACATGATGAGCTAGGTTAACACAGATAGAATAAATCTTCTGATAATTAGAAGGTGATGTGTATTATGCAGGAGATTGTTGACCTAAGACTAAGACTTAATCTAACTTCTAGGCAAGAAGATTGACTTTATCTAATTTTTGAGCTATTAAGTTCAAGTCAACCTTAGAACTAAAGTCTGGATGTTCGATCTCATAGATTACCTACTTTTGGTGAGGGATTGACCTTTCATAGGAAGATAATAAAGCATGATTGATCGAATTTTTACTCAAGATTTCAAATAAGTCATAGACTTCATCCTCACTCTTGCTTATGAATGGACCTCCACAAGATGCATCAACCATCTATCTATATTGGTCTCCTAAACCCTCCTAGAAAGCTGGAATAATTTGCCACTTAGGTAGACCATGGTGTAGGCATTTTCTAAGAAGTTCCTTAAGTCTCTTCCATGATTCATGAATTTGTTCCCTTGGAAGCTGAGCAAATCCAATGATGATTCACCTCATGATGTTGGTTCAACCTATCGGATAGAATTTCTTAAGAAATTCATGCTACAATTCAGCCCAAGTTCGGATTGGTCTCCCTATTGTGCCAAGCCAGTACTTGGCTTTGTCTTTAAGTTAGAAGGAGAATAGGGTCAGTCTAAATGCATCATCAAGAAATCTTGGATCTTCATCGTGGAACAGATTTCAAAGAACTCATCTAGATGCTTGTAAGGATCTTCATTGGTATTCCCATAGAAAGATGGGAGCACCTAGATTGTGGTTGACCTGATCCCATAATGGCTTGCAGGAATATCAAGTAAGTGGATACAAGTCGATGGATTATAGGTGGAAGGAATAAGGTATTCCTTCATATGCCTAGGTGGTTCAGCCATTTGATTGTCGGGTTTAACATGGATCAGCTGATCAATTTCAGGATTGAGTTCAACTAGGTCAGAAAAAAAAAATTTCTACCATGCATAACCAGTGCAAACCCTAATCTGTGTGGTTTAGATTTTTTTTTAATCATAAGCAAGTTAGCAAACAATTAAACCTAGACATCTATAGATTTCTTAGATCTAATAATTTGATATAGAGTGACTCGGCCTAGATGCAAGTTGGGTTTGTTCTCACTTCCTTCAACTAGCCAAATAAGAGGTGGGATCGTGGGAGTCCTCTCGTTGCTTGCCTTAGATACTAATTAGATTGGCCAAGTAAGCTAACAGAACCAATTAAATAATCATGAGTCCACTTAGGCTTAGCCCTTTTAATCTCTTGCCTGAGACATCAATTTCAGAGGTAAGTCCAAACTTACTTTGTACTTGACTTCACCACAATACTCGAACTGAACTCAATTATTCCTAAGGGTCAACATCTACTTAGTTTTAATTAAGCATGGGTTAATGATGGATGCTGGTTGGTTGTTTTTGGACCAAGGAAGGATGACAAAAACCTCACCTTATCTTGTTACTGGGTGTTGCCCTTAAATTGATTTGAGATGAAAATGCACAACCAATTTCACACAAGAGGTTCTATGCAACTAAATTAGATGCATGAAACTAATTAACTTGAGAGGCTCATCTTGTCTCCAACAATCACCAAAAAAAAATAAATCTAAATGATGCATGCTCTAAGTAATTAGGGTTTCTACTCTTGTCAAGAAGTTTTTATTAGATTCAAGTGGGTTATTTTTAAATTAATTTGAAAAAAGTAAATAATACTAAAAAAAAGAAGTCTAGGGTTAGGATTGATCTCACCAAGCAAAATTAGAAGCTTTCTAACTCTTTTCTGATTTTTTTTTTTTCTGCTAAAAAGAATAAAAAAAATTTAGTAAGCTATATTTACAAAAAAATTAAAGAAATCAAATATTAAAATTGGTGCCTTCTTAGACAGCGACGTCAAAATTGATAGATCGCAATGTTGTCATTAGAACATCATGATTATCAAATTAAATCTAACTTTTAAAAAATTAAAAATATATAAAAAATAGTGAGTCAGATCGAATCCATAGAGAAGGCAATACTTTTGACTTAAAAATTTTAATTTTTTTTAAAAAAATTTAAAAAAATAACTTAAATTGAAAAATAAAAATTAAAAAATATAAAAAATAAATTTGGTACTAAAATCTACTAATTAGATCTTAGGTTCTACTTGTAATAAACATAAAGAATAGAATTTAAAGAGCATGAAAGTAACTTGGTACTAGGATCTACTATCTAGATCTTAATATCTACTTACAATAAAAATAAATAATAAAAATTTAAAATACAAAAAAAATAAGTAACAAAAATTTAAAGTATATGAAAATAAATTTTTCATTAATTAAAATTAAAGTTCAATTATAAAAAATTTAAAAAAATAATAAAATAAAATAAAATTATAATAAAGATCTGAAGTTGATCGGTGCAGCCTCATCGAAAAGATGGTTGATGATCTCTCCTTCTTCCTTCATACTCCGTGGAGCGAACTGGCTTCTCTTCTTCTTCTCTTTGGATCTCTACACTTCTTCTAATTTTTTTATTATTTTTTCTACTATTTTTTTATTTTTTTTTCCACTGTTCTCAGACTCTCCTTTTATAGATGAATTTTTTTTTTGATAGAAAATGAAAAGAATATACCCTACAAGCCAATCGAAATTTGTATTTTGATAGATTTTTCTGGTAATCTTTCAGACTCATGTATTGACTCTTTAAATAATAAAAGATATTTTTTATCATATGCTGCATCTTACTTTTGTAATGATTATGATGAACTTCATAAATCAGGATAATGGGTTTAGGATTATGATGAGATCATATCTATGAGACCTAAAATCTTAAAAATTCTGATTTAGAATATTTCTAGTCATAGGAGCATTGAGAAGGGGATCAATATTCCGGATAGACTAGCACTTCCTATGTATGCTTGATGGAGAGGGTGGCTGATCTCATATGCCACTTGTGTGAGACACTAATACAAGGAAGTGGGTGCTCATTAGAGAATGAGTTCACTGAATTGATCCGACTTAAGAAACATCTTATGAAATTTACTTACCCGTCAAAAAATATTTTCTTATAGTAGGAGTTGTGCATATAATCCTTTGACCTGAGACTACCATAGAACCTTTTATACATGAATCTATATTTTTTTGGTTCATACTCATTTATGACTTAGTCATGTACGGGGTGTTCTGGATATGGTAGAATATGTATGGAGGTTGTGAGTAGGTCAACATGGAATCGATCACTCCTGGTAAGAGGAGATCGCAACCTACTTGCTCTGATCGATTGATGATTTAGGAAGCCTTTGATCAAAGCAGAATGAAAATTAGAAAGAGTTTTTAATATTTTATTAATTGAATCATCATATAAGATTGAGAAAAATATAAGTATGATATTGGATTTGACATCATTCTATACCCAGAGTCATATTCGGGGTGCAGGGAGATCGCAGGATCAAATTGCATAATAACTTTCCACTGAAGGATATTTTTGATATTTTTACTAAAATTTTATATCTTTTAGGTAGACATGATACATTGCTAGATGTCAATCTTATCTTGTAGATTTGATCGAATTAAAGAGTTTAATTCAATCGCTAATTAGAAAGAGTTCTAATTGTTGAAATCGGGTTAGTTCGATTGAATCTAGATCAGTCAGATTAAATTCTAATCAAATCAAATCAACTTACACTCAAATCCATTGCTGGCTAGATGTAGAACCCAATGGGTCACACATAAAAAAAGTTGATTAGGGGTCTAATTGGATTAGATCATATTTGTAAAATTGACATGCTAGCACATGTTGCAAAAAACTAGCTCCTTGTTTCGAATCGGGTTCGAAATTGATTCTAGATTGGGCTAATTAAGACCAAATTAATTCAAACTAATTTTAGGTTTGAGTTGGGTCAGCCTTAACTATATGTATCAAAAATTTGGAGCCAGAAAACTAAGTCTCCATGAGTCAAAAATTTTTCTTGTGTGTGGGTGCAGTTTTTGTGTACAGAAATAGCTTTCACATCTCATGAGATAGGACACCTCATCCTCGAGATTATCCAATGTTCCATGATGAAATAAATTTTTTGATGATTTTTAACTTAATTTTTTGTGTAAATAAATTTTTTGAAATTAAAATTCCTTCTGGTTTAAATGTGAAAATTCATCGAAGTTGGAAATCCTGTCAGTCTAATCCATGCGCCTGACCAAGAGTCCAATTTGTGAAGGACTCTAACCCATTTGTCACGCTACTTCTTAACCTAAGATTTTTTTCACACCATTTTGATATTAGAACCTTCATTTTTGGCTATTTGATGGACAAAATTACACTGATGGGTGGTGAAGAAAAATTATGCCATAGGAAGCTGCGCGACGCATCAGAGAATCATCGAGAAAAATATTCTGAAGAGTCCTTCTGCATGAGCCATCTCTTGAATTTTTTTTCGATGATTGCCATGTGTCAAAATCTTTTAGATAGGTATGAGAATTTATCAGAAGGTGTGAGATTTTTTGATGGATGCGAGATGGTGCGTGGAAGGGGCGCGAATAATTCCCGAAGGCAACCCGTCGTTAAGTATTTAAAGGGGGGTGCACCGGAGGATTGGATTCATTCATATTTCCAATTCCTCCTTTCTTTCTAATATCCTCTCCCTATTGTCCAATTAGTCACTTCCTTCTCTTGTTAGGACAAGTCCAAAATAGTAAGGACAAGTCCGATTTTAGGACAAGAGTTTAGGAAGAAAATTAAGAAAGATAAGGAGAGAAGAAAGGTAGGGATAGGAAGGCTAGGAGAAGAGGAAGAGGGTCTTAAGGTCTTGATGTCCAAGAAAATTCTCAGAGTGAGAAGTTTGGAGGAGGACTCATCTCAAAGAGTTGGTGTCCTGATTATAGTCCTGTGTAGATCACCGTTGGAGGGCGAACATTTAGGTGCCTGATGGAGATTCTGTCGGAATTTGGATTAAGCGCTACAGGTATTCTTCTATAGCTTGAATTTAATTTTAAATTTATATTATATATGATTGTTAATCATCAAGGAGATACTGATTTAAGGGTTTTATATTTAAAATTTTTAATTTAAATTTTGAAATCTATTATGATTCTGCTGTGCATACCCACCCTAAAATCCTACAGAAAATAGTCCCAAAACCCCTCAAAAATATGTCCAACCCACGTATAACTTTTTGACCATCAGATTTTGATTCAATGCATGAGATCACATCAAAAAATCAAAGACCAGCACCTAATCTCAATCGGATTCAATGTCAGCCATCGAATCACATTGGTGGATGATTTTGGACCAACGAATGGTGCCAAAAAAACTCTTTCTATTTAGTTCTCCCACCAGCAACCAACCACAACCATCCGTTCTCACCTCAGAATTGCTTGGAGCCGTTGGATCATGCAAAGGATGTGGACCACCACCGTTGGATATGGGATAGTGCATCCTCAGCCGTCCGATGCGATATTCAATGCGATCTCAGCCGTTGATCAGTGCAAAAGCCAGCTATCACCGCTATGGACCTGTGGCTGATTCTATGGACCGATCAGCCAGTCCACCATGCACCGAAGGCTTTTTAAAATAGATTTTTAGATATTTTTGCTTGATTTTTTCTTGGATTTTGTGTCTAAAAAATTAAATAAATAAATAAATTAAATTTTTTATTAATTCTCTAATTATTTTGGTGCTTAAATTTTTCAATCAACTTGGCATCTATTTTTCATAAATATGCTCTAATTTTATATTTTTTAAAATTATTTATTTTTACAAAAAAATTAATTTAATTATGAAATTAGGGTTTCTAGAAGATGTTGGCACCATTAATTACCAAAAATATTTAAAATAAATGTACAAATATATGAGTTATCACATGCCAACCTGAAAGATATAGAATTTGGTTTAAATTATCAAAATATCCTTCTGTGGTAAGTTACCATACAATTCAACATCCTGCATCCCAAATATATTTATAAGTATAGAATTATGTCAAATTCAAACACATATTTTTATTGATTCATCATCAATCAATAATAACTCTAATGAAGAATTAGAAATCCCATCTAATCTTCACACTACTTTGGCCAAAGACTTCTTGAGTTATCTAGAGATGAGAATACATGAGATGTCATCTCTTCTTACTCGGAGTGATTGATTTCTTGTTAATCTACTCACAATCTTCATACACAATCCACTATCCAGAACACCCCATCCATGATTTAGTCATGATTGATTATGAACCAAAATATGGATTCATATGCACAAGATTCCATGGTGATCTCAGATCAAAGGATTACTTGCACAACATCCACTTAGAGAACTATCTTTTGATATGCAAGTAAGGCTTCCATAAGATGTGTTCTCTTGATGGATCAAATCAGTATACTTATATCCTAATGAACACCCACATCCTTGTATTAGTATCCCTACACAAATAGTTGTGAGATCAACCACGCTCTCCTTCGAGCATACATAGGATGTGCTAATCTTTTCAGAATCATTGATTTCTAACTCAATGATCCAACGACTAAAATTATTTTAAATTAAAATTTTAGAATTTTATGTCCCTCTGATATAAACTCTTCATGCCCATAAAATCATTGTCCTAATCTATAGGGTTCATCATAATCTTAAAAATTATTAAGATACAGCAAATGATGAATCATAAAATTACTTCTTTATTACTTGAATAATAATTGTCATACATGAGTTGGAAGACATAACAGAAAAGTTTCTATCACATATCAAATACGATTGGCTTGTAGGGCATAATTTGTTTAGACATTGTCATATCTATGTCCAATAAATATAATGCCATTGTCATTGAGACTAGAGACTATAGATAACAAAGATTTAAATATTACTTTAAATTCTTTGTCACAAAATTGGCTAATGCTAAGTAAATTATATTTCAATCCTTCAATTAATAAAAAATTTTGAATAGTTGTAGAGAGAGTGATACGGATGTTACCGATACCAATGATATGTCCTTTTTCATTATCTCCAAATGTAACCACTCCTCCATGCTTAGATTCAAAAGTGACAAATTATGATTCGTCACCCATCATGTGTCTTGAACAGCCACTATCAAGATACCAAAACTTTTTTCTTTCGTGGGCTGCAAGACACTCCTATAAAAAAAAATCAAATAAGATTTTTAGGTACCCAAGTCATCTTAGATCCTTTAGGGTTAGTTCTAATGGTTCTTTTCAGAATCCAAACCATTTTAACCATACTTCCATTTAATTTTTTGAAATTACATGTATAAGATTTATGGCCTACTTTTCCATAGAAAAAATGAGACATTCAAAATAGGATTTGATGAGGCTCTAACAAAGAAATTTTTTAGTAATTTTTGCTTCTTTTGAGGTTTGAATCCCAATCTAGCCTTGTTAAAAACAGCACTTTGTTCATTCAAAATCATATGCAGTTTTTTAGAACTATGAGTAAATTTTTTTACAAAAGGTTTACTTTTTTTTAGTTCATCATTTAAGTTCTGATTTTTCAAAAGTTAGTAAATCAAGTTTTTCAGAAATCCTTTCTTTTTCATAAGTTCCTGATTTAGCTTTTTCAATTCTTTGTTTTTCAAACTTACTTTCTTATATTCAGTCATAAGTTCTGAAAATACATCTTTTAATTCATCAAATATAAAGTCTAGCGAGTTTTCAGCATTTACCTCCTCTTGATGCTCCATCAAGCAAAGATTTGCCATTTCTTGTGTTACTTCTTCGGAGCTTGAGTCCTCACTATCAATCTAAGTGGCCATCATTACTTTCTTCTTAAACTTTTTGGATGATTTTTCGAGGAGAGGATAGTCCATCCTAAAATGATCGAATTTCTTGTATTCAAAGCAAATGGATAGCTCCTTCTCCTTTTCTTTCTCCTTATCCTTGCTTGGTTCACCTTTGAAGGTCTTCTTTTTAAAACCTTGCTTCTTCTTCCTCATGAAACTCTTAAACTTTCTTGTGATCAAGGCCAAGTCTTCTTCTTCTTCTTCATCTTCCTCATCAGACTCATCACTTTCATCATCCTTGGGGTAGTTCTTTTGAGTGCGATAGTCTTTTTCTTCTTGGTTTCTTCTTCCACATTTTGTCTCATGGTTAACTCATGAGTCATTAGAGATCCATGGAGTTCTTCTAGTGGCAGTTTATTGATATCCTTGGCTTCTTGTATAGCAATGACTTTTGCCTCTCAAACCTTCGGAAGAGATCTAAGAATTTTACAAACAAGCTCACTGTTAGTAAAGACTTCCTTAAGCTTTTCAAACATTTATAATATCAATGAATCTAGTAAATATTTTGAACATAGATTCATTTTGCTCTATCTTAAATAATTTATATTTATGCATAAGCATATTTATTTTAGACTCTTTAACTTGATTGGTACCTTCATGGATAACCTCTAACCATCCCAAATTTTCTTAGCTGATACACATATAGAAATTCTATTTAATTCATTTGGATCTAATGCATAATATAAAATATTTATAGCTTTAGCATTTAATTCTATCAATTTTATATCAAGCTCATCCCATCTTCTTTGGGTTAGAGAATATCATTACCATCTACTTTAATCGTGGGTGTGTGTGGACCTTTGATTATAACTTTTCAAAGTTGATAATCAAGTGCTTGAATGTAAATGTACATGCATGCTTTTTGATAAGTGTAATTTATTCCATTGAATAATGGTGGACGATTGGTCGATTGCCTTTCGATAAGAGATGCACTCATTTGGATTGCCATTTAATCTTAACTTTTGATCACTAGATCAATATAAGTGAGTACCATACTCTGAGACCACTTGTTGCCCAGCAACACAATCTAAGAGGAGGGGTGAATTGAATTTTTTAAAATTAAAATAAGATATGTGCTATTTTTGCAAAATAATGAAGTAATAATGAATGCTGAAAGTTATGCAACTAAGTAAACTAAAATGCAAAGAGATGATGAGCTAAAGAGCAAGCAAGCAGCAAACAAATATCATAATTTTTATAGTGGTTCGATACCCTCAGCACCTACGTCTACTTCCTAAGATCCATTTGAAAATTTCACTATAATCTGTCCAAGATTATAGTCGGATAGTTTTCTCGGGCTCACTATCCAAAACTCAATTAATTTTATACCAGATTACCAACTATAACCTACACAATGCCAACCGTTAGCTTACAATCCAATTTTTAGGCTTGGATGGGCCTATCCTCTAGCTTTAAAACCCAATTGAAGCTAGTTACAATGAAAGATGAAAGAAAAGAATAATAGAACACTAAAGCTCCTTTAATGAGCAAATGATTGTCGTTGAAGCTTGACTCTTTTTTTATGGAAGCTTTTGGAAGGATGAACTTGTCTTCTTGTTGAAAAAAATCACTTGATTTTATGTTTCAAGTGGTTACAAATTGAATGCTCTCTTTTCAATGCTTTTTGGACTTTTTCACTTCATTTTTGCTTTCTCACTTTGATTCTCTTATCTTGTCACATCAAATAGTTATTGGAGCTAATAAACCACTACTTGAAACCTAAAAAAATTATTTCTAGCCATTGCAATCCAAAAAATAGCCATTAGAAGTATTTTTGCATAGTTTTGAATATTCTATAGAACTAGCCGTTGGAACTCAAGTTGACTCAGATTGGACTCAAGTCGACTCGTATGGCCTTCGAGTCTACTTTTTTGAAAACATGCCTCTCTATCTTTTTCCTGTAACTTCGACTCGAGCTGCTTCTCGATTCATTCTAAAAATTATAGTTCTGCCATTCTTCATTCGAGTCAACTCAACTCAAGCTCGAGTTGAGTCGAGGGCGTGCCAATTGAAAAATTCTACGTGCCAGTGCTGTTTTTGCTCACTATTTTAGCTTGAGTCGACTCGGATCAACCTTGAGTCGACTAGAGGTGCCCTCCACTAAACCTTTTGTAAACTTTTTCATTTGAATTGTTCTTCAATTGCAATCTTTCAATACCCTTCTCCAACTTTATTTTAGATGTCTGTCACACTCAAAAGCTTCCAAATTCTTATCATTTGTTTTTTATTGCACTTTTAAAAATTACTCTCTTGGTACTCTACAACCTTCTTGAAACATAATTTTAAAGAAATCATTAATCCAAATATATATTCAGATGTATTGTTATTCATCAAAATCAATCTTTGGGGTTAATACCGATTATTTTTTGGATTCACAATCAACCCAGTTGATTTTATGGGCTCACCAACCAAACTTACAATATCTAATTTCGGACTTGGATGGGCTTTTACCTGAAGTTTCTTTTCTGTTGGGTTTCGATCACGCAATGAAATATGAATTTTAAAAAATTTTGACATGCAAATCGAAAGCTTTAACAATTAAAACTATCAAATCAAAACTCAAATCCTAGAATCATCTTGTAGATGTCGAACAAAATAAAATCCAAGTATGCAAAGAGTTAGAAACTTATACTTTCTCAAATGAGCAGTATGGTAAGAAGGTGATCTCCATAAGACTCCAAAGTAGAAGTCCTTCAATGGTGATCCACACAAAAGATGGTTAAGGTCCTTTCCAATCGGTGCACCACCGCAGCCTTTTCTTTACAAGAACACTGCTGGCTTCTTCTCGAAGAACGATCGCACCAACACACTATTGCCTTTGATTTCTCTACTAAGATCATATCAAAACAAATTTTTCTAGAAATCTCACAACCTAGGATTTGATTTTGTACTCCAACACATAAAAAAATCAAACCCTAGGGCAAGCACTCCTCACTTGCTATTTTTCTCACCTCTCTTCTTTCTATCTTTTCCACTCAATTTTTTCCTTATATTTTTTTTAGATTTTTTTCAAATTTTTTTTCTCTCTTATCACACATCAAGATCTCTGATTTTTCACTAAAATATAACCCTTATCCCATAAGAGGTGCCCCATTTAAATAGGTGAGGAAAAGGCATCAAGGAGACCCAAGGTGTGCCAACTCTTGGCGCTCCACTTCCTCAAGCGGAGAAATTAATTCTCCAATGAATTAAGTAGCACAAAAGAGGCTTCACATAGAAGAACTCTTTCTCTTCTGTGTCCCATAATTCTCTTAATTAATTCTGACATGTGACATTAAAGGAATCAGTGGAAAACTAAGAGGTGGTTGAGAGTCTTAAGGAAGAAGGACTCTTCCTCTTCTTAATGCAAAAAGAGGGTGGTGGTATTAATTTTTTGACATGAAACTAGAGTGGCATGGAGGAGTCCTTCCACACTTAAAACCCTTCCAAGTTGGGTAGGAGTCCAATTAAAATAGATCTAATCCAATCAGGTCAAAGGCAATAGATTCAAATTAGCTCAAATACTTTGAACTTAATCTAATTAAGAACTTGGATTAACACAATGTGCTAACAAATCAAATTAATCCTTAGAATTTATATTAAATCTTAATTAAATCAGATCAAGATTAAATTTTAAAGTGTATGATCCATTGGATTTCAAATCTAGCCAGCAGTGGACATAGCTCTTGACTTAATCCTAATCCGATTAGATTAGATCAGCTTAAGAGTCTCAATTAACTAGGACTCTTCTTAATTAATTTTTAAATTAATTTTTTTTTAATTTTAATGAGTCCACAAGTCAAGATTGATATCTAGTAATATATCATGACTATCCAGAAAATATAAAATTTGATAAAAATTATCAAAATATCTTTCAGTGGTAAGTTACCATGCAATTCAATCCTTCAGTCAAACAACATCCTATATGAGCTGTGGACATAGAATTATGTCAAATCCAATTGCTTATTTAAATGTATCTCGATTAGAAGATAATGATTCAGTTGATGATACATTAAAATTTTTTTTCTAATTATCATCCTATCTTGGCCAAAGATTTCCAAAATCATCAATCTATGGGATCAGATAGGATGTTCACTCTCCTTATTAGAAGTGACTGATCCCTTATTGATCACTCACAACCTTCGTGCATACTTCACCACATCCAGAACACCCCACACAAGGATCAAGAATCATGTTAGAAAATGAACCAAAATATGAATTCAGTACACAAGGTACCATGATGATCTCAGATCAAAGGATCACTTGCACAACTCCCATTAGAGAACAATCAGCTGATATGTAAATAAGACTCCATCAGATGTTCTCTCGTAGGTCTATTCAGTGAACTCATTCTCTAATGAGCATCCACATCCTTGTATTAGTATCGTCCATATAAGTGGTTGTGAGATCAACTATCCTTACCACTGAGCATACATAGGATGTACCAGTCTTATCGGTATCATTGATCTCTGACTCAATGAACCAATGACTAAAAATATTTTAGATTAGAGATATCAAGGATTTAGATCTTACGAGCATAATCTCATCACGGTCCTAAAACTATTGTCCAGACCTATGGAGTTTATTATAATCTTAAAAATAATAATAAGATGCAACATATAATTAATCGAAAAGTCTATTTTATTAATTAACAATGTCAAATACATGAATTTGAAAGATAAATAATAGAAAAATATCCTATCGCATCCCATATGCGATTAACTTGTAGGGCATTATTTTTTCATTTTTCCCAAAGAAACTTATAAAGAAAATAAAAATACAAAAAAATAGAATTTTAGTATAAATAAAAATAAAAAAAATAAACTCTTTAAGCTTGGAGAAGTTGCTGATTGTTTGCTTGATTGAGGCTTGAACTTCTCTTATTTGAAGTTTCAAAGCATGTAGAAGAAGTTAAAAAAGATTTCTGTTGAAAGCACACTCAAAATTCTGTACTTAATTCTTCTCTTTTCTTATTCTCGAGGATATTCAGTAGTCCTCACATAAATTGATATGTTCTTCTTTTTAATCCTCTTCTCTTGGCTCTTCATTAAGTTTGAAAGCTTTTAAATTCTTTTTAGAAGCCAAACTAACCATTTCTAACTGTTAGAAAATAAAAACTAACTATTAAAAATAATTCTGCACACTTCTGAAATTCTGCAGAACTAGCCATTGGAGCTTCGAGTAGACTCGAATGAACTTCGAGTCTACTCAGCTAAAATTCTTGAAAACATAGCTCTTTATCTTTTCTTGAGACATTGACTTGAGCAATTCGAGTCGACTTGAGCTGTCGCTTGATTCGTTGAATTTTTTATTCTGAAAAATTACAGTTCTGTCATTCTTCACTTGAGTTGACTCGAATAATCCTTAAGTCAACTCGAAGGCATGCTAGATGAAATTTTTACATACCAAAACTATTATTCTTCACTATTTCAGCTCGAGTTGACTCGGATGATAGCCAACTAAAAATTTCTATACATTTTTTTTGCTTAAGAAGCTTTTCATCTTCAATCTTTGAGAACTTCTTCCATCTTAATTTCTAAGATCTTTCACAGCATTTAAGCTTTCAAAAACTTCTTGTTTGAGTCTTATTTGACCATTAATCATCATTCTTTTGAGATAATTTTTTCTACAAATAATTCTTTATTTTAAGCACCTAAAAAATCCTATATTCACTGATGAACATATGATTAGTACCATAATCATTCAACGTTTGTAATCATCAAAATCAATCATAGAGTCAATAAACTTTGTGTCTTACAACCTAATCCATCCCTCGTTGCTCCTCTCTACCAATCTCGATGGTAGCTTGAAGTAATGCTTTCTTCATGTCAACTAGGTTGAAGAACTCATCATATGTTAAATACATGGAGTGACAGAATGATGGCCCCATTGGCCACCTATATAACTCAGCCTATTTTTGTAGTGATCTCCTCTTCCCTTCTGTGAAGTCTTGAACAGACTGTCTGAAATGTTGATAGACCTCCTTGGGACATATCTTCTAGATCGTAACATCAGAATTTCCACTAACTAGGTACTGCTTCAATTTGGTGATTCATTCCCTCCAAAAGGAGGAACACTATTTACACCTCCAATAGCTCCAATGGTGATGGCCACTTACTATCTTATTATGATGTAACCCAATGTTATGATCGATATACTTTTTTGGTTTCTATCTCTATTGCTAACCAATTAATCTTAAAATTTTTAAAAACACTTATTCTTAACCCTAGAACATGGTTGCATACATTGTCACTATGCACTTATAAAATATCAACAATATTCATGGATTAATCTTAATTTTTAATTTAAAATTACTTAAAAATTGAAAATTTTTAAAAGCTCCTAAGAAAGTGCTAGTTACCTCAAAAGCTACCTCTAAACTGTACTTGCATTTTCTAAATTTACATAAATTTGCAATTTATTAGCATTTTTAAATTATATTCACATAAATATGTATAAATTGCTTGACAATTAATGCATACTTTAAAAAAAATTCTGAAGAACCTTCGCATGCTACTGAAATTTCATTACTTTCTAAATTTAATTTTTTTATTAATTTGTTAAAAATAATACCTAATTTGAATAAATTCTAAAAAGTTAAATTTCAGTTACGAGTAATGTTTCCTCTAATAGGAGGTATGATGCATATTTTTTAGCCCATATGAAATACTAATAGCCTAACTAATTTAGGAATTACTCTAAAGTTGGTGTTTTATTTGAGAAATAATTAAGGTGCTGAAAATAAATCAAAATTGCTGTCAAAAGAGGATTGCAAATAGCATGCTAGACGTCAAGCATCAGACCAATTTTTGAATATAGCATCTCTTTGTTTTCTTTTTATTTTTCATCTAAAAATATATGAACACAAAAATAAAATATGTAACAAAAGATTAAAGAAGTTATGCCATTACGTTGATAAGATCTATGATATATCATGAGAATATGCCAAATGCAAACTTTGGACAATTTGTCTTCATATTTTCTCGATTTCTATCTATTTATGGAATGTAATAGAAAAAATAAAATGTAGCTATTTCTCTGATCAGTATGGGCCCTTGTAGGATCAAATTGTTCAAAATCTAGCAGTTCCCAAATTATCCGGCCTAGTAAAGGTCATTCCGTACCCAAGATTGTGCCAAGACTACGGACTATCATAGTTTGTGATTGGTACAATGTGTTATGGGGATTATACCACCTCAGTTGATGTCCTCGAGACTCAGTTCTTGAATTGACAAGAATACCAATATAAAGCTCGATTGTGAAGCTCATCATAAGGCCGATGTCATCAGAAGGCCGAGGTCATCCAAAAGCCAACCTCATCGAAAAATTGAGATCATCAGGAGGCCAACCTTATCAGTAGGTTGATAGCTGAGCTCATCAGAAGACCAACCTCATCAGAAGTCCAACCTCATCATAAGTCCGACCTCATCATCATCTGGGTACATGATAGCAGATCATTATCTGAGTTAATGATACTCCCAGATTATATTAGCCTCTGACCGACGTGACTCTTTAGTATTACCTGCTAAGTCAACTTAGTCCAAAACTGCCAATAAGCAAGATACTCATCTCAGTTGTCGACCGATCTGATTATTGATACCAAAGGCATAAATCGACCTGATTATTGACACCAAAAGCATGATGCCCAATTCAGATATTTACTGATATCAATTATTTCATATCGGTCTATTACCGACATGGCATCAGTAGTATGGATGGTTATCTGATGGCTGTCATCCAGCTCAACCGTAACTGCCTTTCAGTTTATTTCAACTCATCTTTACGTAGGCAGCCGCCCCACGATCTCTGCACAGTTGATCATTCTATTACAACAACCCAACGGCCTAATAGATCTCTAATGACCTAACAGATTTTTAACGACCTAACAGATCTCTAATGGTCTAACAGTTCTCTAACGGTGTAACAAATTTTTCTTAAGGCCTAAACAAGCTTCTTCTACAAAAAGGAGACAAGATGCTCTCCGGAACGTAAGTCCAAACTAAATCTGAACTCACAGAGATAAACTTCTACTAAAATTTTCACTGAGGAATCATAGTTCTCTCTAGTTCATTCTACTTATCTCCACTCACAAACTCTTATTTCTTATTTTTTACTTCATTTTTACTACTTATTCTTAAGGCTCCGACTGACTTAAGCATCGGAGGATCTTAAACTGGAGGGCACCCTATAATTTTGGGACTTCTTTTGCAAGTTTTGTTCGTGGTTCACGTCAGCTCAACTCTTAGCTCTCCAGCTCGGTTCATTGCCGACCTCATCTCTGAAGCCTTGCAACAATACAGCGTAATATCGACCAAACCAAATTGTTTTGTATGATATTATATACTATGGGTAAAATATCTGATCCGTTTGTGCAAAACTTGAACAAGCATGTGAAAGGAGGCAGAGAGAAACAAGCAACAATACAACCACAAACAACTCCAGCAATATTAATCTGTGTTACAGAAGCAATCCTTGAATTATTTGTCAACGAATCAAAGATGTAAAGTATTTAGGATCGTTTTGGTATGGACTTTGCTTGCTTTTTATTTTCGTTTTCTGAAAGTTCAAAGAAGAAAATTGAAAAGTAAAGATTAGACTTTATTTGCTTTCAAAAAAAGTGAAAATTCATTTTATTTGCTTTTGGAAAAAATGAAAATTCAAGTAAGAAATAGCGTACCATTTCACAAATGCTATCTTCAACATCAAGTCTTCATGTAATATTCCTCGAATATGTAGAGAAACAGAAACACAAAATCAAGAACTGTTGGAAACCTGAGTGGGTGCCCGTGATGGGTTGACCCAGCCTGGTTCAAAAAGGCAGTTTTGTAAGCTGCCGAGATGCATGACTTAATGGCATGCGTCGCAGTTTTTTTGAGTGGGACGTGGGCCACGATAGTTTGTGCTGGTGAATGAATATAGAAGGGGATTGCACAGAAATAAAAAGATGTGGGATGCGTGAGCAAAAGTGCTTCATCCTTTTGTGATAAAAAACATAATGAAGGTCTTTTATCTCCTTGATTTTCCAGTGGGAAGATTAAGATTTGTGATCAATTATTTTGTTTGTGCAATTTAGTCCAGCACAATTTTTTTTCTCTCATGTGGTATTTAGACGGTGAAAAGCGAACCCGTTTCATCTGTGATCGAGTTCCGACCAGACCGGTGATCAATCAACAAATTAGATCCGAGGATTTGCAAATGCACTGGTAGAAACCTGTAAGTTCTGCTTCCGAATTTAATTTTTTACATTGGTATCAGAGCTCAAATTCGATTGTTTCTTGGCCTGCTTAAATGCTGTGTGGATGATTAAATGTCTCGAATTACCATACTTTTATTTGATGGAATTTCGATATCACTAACGCCATATCACTGTGTACATTGCATTAGGCTATGAAATTTTATGTGAAAGAAGCCTATGACATTTGATTAAATTTGGTATAATTGATATGAAACGGAAGTAAATCGCATGAGATATAAGCAGTTTAACATTCTAGAACAAAAATTTCTTGGTACAATTTGGTTATGTATATTACTTTTCTGTAATTAAATCTGGTAACATTCATGTTACTAGATTTATTTTGAAATATGACTCCTTGTTTTATCATTTAATTCATCTGACATGATATTTGAATATCCCAATACATTCTACCCCTACAACCAACGGAATGCATGAATGTACTAAAACAATCTGAGCACTGTGATTTATACCATGTCCCATACCCAAATTTTTACTGTGAATGTATGGAATGGTACATCGGTACCAACACATGGTACCTCCTTGTACTTGTTCTGGGACTTTAAAATTTGCTCACAGGGAATGCATACAGAGGTGGTGTGATGAAAGGAGCACTGTTTGTGAGTTGTCTTCGGACATTTGAACCTAATTACACTATGCCACCCCAGAGGGCATTGGTTGAGGTCCCTGTTACAATTAGAGGAAGCTTGGAGGTCCCTAGGCTAAATTATGATCATGAAAATCTAGAGAGAGACTTAGGTATTTGAAAACAAATAGTTTTTTAGGGCCTAAAAGTTAGATTTTTAAACACATGATTCCAGCAACTCTTGAGAACTGTACATTGATGACCGTAGAAGTGACTTTGTGTCATTATGGTGTATCCATTCCTAACTAAAACATTTTTCCTTCATTTGTTGTGGGAAAAATGGCAAAACGACCACTTGTAATGAAGACGCCGAGAGTCATTAGAACTATGGCTCAAAAATAAAAGAAATCAGAAAGATAGTATTAGAACTGCATCATTATCGTATGAAACTTAGACATGATGTAACCATTCACGTCAAGATCGTGAACAAGATGATCGAAGAGCTCATTCATACCGACTATTTCATAAGTGAATCATTAAAAATCATCACTTTGTGTACCACGATGAATGAGCCTTGATCCTCTCTTCTCACAGATATCTATCTTAGAGAAGATATTACTACAAAAGCTCAAGTTAGAAGAGAGTCCTCAGCTGCTCCATATTGTCTCAGTTCCTCTAAATCGTTGGGTTGATAAAAAAAAATAAAAAATCAACTAATCCTTGAATAATTTCAAGAATGTTACTCCTGTAGCCCTTATTTGGTCCGGTCAGGTATGGAGAGTTGCTTGCATCCTGAGGACGAAGCTGTGTCAGGCGCATGCCCTCACAGTTACTGACATGACTGACGTGATAAACAATTAACGACCCATAGTTATCGGGATCTGTTGTCTGCTAACAACTTCAATGTTCAGGAGACAGATCTGCAATTATTGAAACCTTCGTAACCATTAAATCAATCTAAATCAGAGGCTTATTATCACCTCTGAGCAGAGCTAAAAGTCGGTAATTTTTTTATCTACACTGCATGATAAATGTTCTTAAAAAATTCAAAAATGATGGATGATTGCAGGCCCCCAAACTCCAAGAAATTCTGGAGCAAAAATCAGAAATGATGCTCCGATGGAACATACGTTATTATTTACATCAATCAGAGAGGAAAGTGTCGTCTATGATTTCAGGACTGCTCCCTCTGTTATCTTCCAGCCGGACTTGGAATAAGCCATCTCATACCTGGTGGTGTAGGTAGTGCTGTAGGAATCGTTGTGCTCTGGGTGAGCACCGTCCGTCAGTTGGGCTGCTTCCTGAATTGTTGCCTCCACTGTTGCTCGATAGCCATCCAAAGAAACAATCACACTATCAACAGTCACACCTAATAGGGTGTACTGCCAGAACCAACCATGCTGCGCAATCTCTGCAGCTCGATCAGTCCATAGCTTTAGCATTCGGCCATCCAATACCTGTCAATGTCTCAAAGTTTTTGTACTATGATTATACTTTGCAAGATATAACTTCGTATGAATTAGAGGGGGAAAAAATACCACAGCCCCATTAACATAAGCCGCTTCTGCTATGCTGTTACTCATCAAAAGAAAACCTTTACTTCTATCTGACATGATGCACGGTTACAGGGTCAAGGAAACCAGGTCGATCAAGACATACAGGCACAAAGTACATGCTCGCACAGGCATGCATACTCACATCTACTCAGAATTTGTTTTTCATGCATGTTCATGCATGTGAGCAATTGGATGGTCGCAAAATATTTCACATCAAGCATGACTGGCCGAAACAGAAGAATGCAAGAGCAGCATCAAACTAAGCCCAGGGTTAAGACAAGCTTACTGCACTCGTGTACAGAACAAGAAATTTTACTGCTGTAGTTGATTTTGTTTCTCATCTCATGAATCTCATTTTGAGCATGAAATAATAATCTATTTGAAGTTGGACTCCCACTGGTGCAACACAAGTTCTTATCGATTTTAATTCAATCAATGCTCATTCAAGTGAGACTATTTACAGGTCATCAGATGCAGTTAGATATCAACCTGCACTCAATACTGTCAATCAGTCATTCGAATGATATAAATGATTTTTATTTGGCTACAAAGTTTGAAGACCACCTATGTTTAATATTTTCTAGTTATCCAAGTTATAACAACTGTTATTAGTCAATCTTCGAAAGAAAATTGGATAATGAAAGCAAAATAACAGCATCACTTGGAAAAATCACCATTCACCAATTAAAGTTAGTATTTCTGTATATGTATTAAGTCAATTAAGATATGAAACTTGTTGCAGCATGTGTCTGGTTGACGCCGGAAAATCGAAAAGCACAGTGCTTGAGCAACCTGCAAAAATATCCGGACTGGAGGATTGTGCTCCAGCGAGGACCCTCCGATGCTCAAGTCAGAATACGCAAACAGAGAAACAGAATTTTAGTTCTCTGAGATAGGGTTACTTATCTGGATCTTCGAGGTTTGAGAATTTATAAAAGAGACTGTTGTGTAACCATTTTGATAGACAGATTGGCTGAATCTGGTGTGGTTATTTGGTTATGATTCTCGAGATCAAGCGGTTACGCTGGAAATGATTCTCAGGATCAAGTGGTTATATCGGAAATGATTCTCAAGATCAGACGATTACACCCAAATAGTATTGACAGCTACAGCCAGTTAGCGCCTGCCTTTTAAATCTAAGCCTGATCAATCTGCTTCCGAGGAGAGGTTGGAGAGTGTAGTGTGCCGACTAGAAGTTGGAACTGATAGTTTTCCGACCAAGAGTTGGACCCAACCTTTTCCGCCCAAAATTCGGATCAAAAACATACCGACGAGAGATTGGATAGAATAGCCTCCGACCATGAGTCGGGACAGATACTTGCCGACCAGAGGTCGAGCAAACCGCAACAATTAGGCCGCTTGAAAGGCACTGATATGGATCTGATGGGTCACAATGGACTTGAATCTTCATACATCCCTGGTCCATTCCAAATTACTCCTAACAGATACCCTCCTACTCCCTAGTCCGAGCTCTGATCGGACTATGGGAGTATTTATCTTGGCATTTTTGAATGGCTGAGGTGAAGAGCTTTTTAAACCAAATGTCTGCACACGATTTTTTAAACGAAAAAGTTGCCAAATTAATAATGAAATTTTTGAAATCTGTGCAGACGCTACTCTTCTCTGCTTAGACGCATTGAATGTGAAGACCATCAGCTAGCTTGAGCTAATGAAGGTTTGACGCGTGGTTCGTTTCAGAAATTTGTACCGATTTGGCATCCTCCGAGAGACGTGTGCTCTTCTATTTAAAGGGGCGGCTTCCTTTGTTTTATTTTTTCTTATGCTAATTTTGGTAAAATCTTTTCTCCCTTTGCCATTTTTCTTGCTCTAAATCTCTTACAAACAGATTTCCTTCCTTCTTCACCGTGCGAAGAGCCTTCGAAAGATAGTTACTTCCTTTAGATCTCTTACTCGAAAGTAAGTCCCTCTTACCTTGATTTTTTCTTCTTTTCACTTTCCCTTATGTTTCTATTTCCATGGTGGGTTCTGAAAACTCTGAGTGAGAGCCCCGTGCGAAAGAAAGTGAAGAATCCGAAAAGCCCTGGGGCTAAAACCAATTCTTCGGTCGGGCCTGGAGAGATCCAAACCGAACTGAGCTTGGGCGACTTAAAGTTGCCCCAAATCCAATACTACATTCCGGAGGAGTTCCATCTTGAACTTCCTGATTCAAATGTTTGAGTCCACAGTCCACCTCCCAGCCGATTAGCGGTGTACGAAGACAATTTTCGAGCGGGTCTTAGATTTTCCATCTTTTCCTTTATTTTTGAGCTTTTTAGATTCTACAAGATTGCTTTTTGTTCTGTCTCCGAATTCCTTTAGATATATCATGGGGTTCCTTGTTCTCTACTCTCGGACGGGTGTCCGACCTTTGATTCATCTCTTTCGAACTCTCTTCACATTAAAGAAACATCCATACACCGACTGACTGTATATCTCCTCCCAGAGGGGTGCTACTTCCCTAGTTTCTGGTGCTCTCTCATCCATTGATGGCTGAAAGAGCCGTTTCTTTTTTGTTTCTTATGCTTCGATGGATGACTAAGGGCTTCCAGACTGAGGTCGGATCGAAGCTTCATCTTTGAAACCTATAAAGTTGAGTATCGAGAAAAAGAAAGAGCTTAGAGATCTCCTGGATCGCAATACTCCTCATTTGGATGAGCTTTTATTCGACGAATCCCTTTTCTCGACAGCGCTTTCCTCTAGCGACCCCAGAAGTGAGTGGGGCCGTCCATGCTTTCTCTTCTTTTTTTGTTATATATATATATATATATGTATAAGTATAGCTCTCTCATCCAACATTTATTGAATAATTGTAGACATGGAACCCTCAACAAAGGATATCACGAAATTGAAGGCCTCTCTTCCACAGAAGAGGAAGACTCAGGCCGTCGGGACCGAAAGGAAGAAAAAGCCAAAATCTACTGAACTCAGCCAAGAGCTTGCCACTATCGACCAAGCAGTCTCTTTCAAGGTCGGAGCAATTTTGACGACACCTGCACCTACTCCGACCCTGACTGCCGACTCCTGAGAAGGGATCGTCGAGCGACCTGAGCCTTCTAAGACCTCTGCTTGGACTGAGTCTTCTAAAGAGGGTGACGATGATGAGGCTCTTTCCGACGACATTCTGGAGGGTCTACTTTTTCAAGACTGGAAGGCCATCCAAAAAACTGTCGAGAACTCCGTAATTCTAGCAGAGTTGGAGCAGATGGACAGGATGAGCGTTTCCAATCTGAGAAAACTGTCTTTGATCGTGGGTCACCAAGTGTAACATCTATCCTATCACCCCTTCTCCTTTAATCATCATACTTCTTCTAACTCAGTCGATTTGATACGCAGCTGCTTCATATTCTCGTCAATTTGTCGAACCGCTCATCTAGGGAGGCACAAGCATGGGAGGCCAAGAAGAGAGCCGAAACGGACGCCCAGGTAGCTTGGACGAAAATTAAAGAACAAGAGGCTGAGGTCAAAAATCTTCAAGAGGCCCTTGGGCAAGTGGAGTCCAATCTCGCCCTCACCCTGAAGAGGGATAAAGAGACGGAGAGGACTGTGGAGTGCATTCAAGATGCCAAGCACTCCTCAATCGAGGAATTCAAGGCATCACCTATCTTTGCTGAGGAGATGGCTCGAGCGGTGGAGGCATTTAAGGCATCTACAAAATATCGCAACAGCCATGTGACCTTCAGCGAAAGGATTTTTCACCAGACTCACAAAGAAAGTTGGATCGACTGCCGAAAGTCAATAGAGGAGCATCCGGAGCTTGATCTCGCCTTCTTGGACTACGAAGATGAAGATGAAGAGGACGAGAAAGTTCACACTGCCTCCGAGCTCTCCATTTTCAAGGAAAATATTGCTGAGCCGTCCTCCTCTTCAACTGCTGATGCAGGTCCCTCCAAGCCTCCTCCGAATACAACTCCCCAAGAGAAGGTCGGGGATTGAATGCTTGTACTTTTTGCCCCCTTTTCTTTTTTATCTCTGTAAGAAACTTTTAGTTAATAAAATGAAATTACGAGCTTTTTGAATTTACCGCTTTCAATTGTTTGCACAGTTGGTGAATGATGCTTGCGACGTCGGCCCGATAACCGCTGTCGCTCCTTTATTGGCCACTTCTCTTCCTCCGATGATGGTAGTTAATATTAGAGCTCATATCAAGAGCCTGGAGAAGAAACTTAAATTCTTCGAAGGAGAGGTCGTCGATCGGGAAGAGAGACTTCAAAAGGCTCAGAAGGAACTTGACGAGACTGAGAAAGAAGTTAATAGACTTCAACAAAAAGTTTGGCAAGGAGTTGTGGCACACAGTGCTGAGAAGGCACAATTGACAGAAAAGATTATGGAGAGTATCCGATGCAGTGGGAGTGAAGTCCTGGGGCATGGCGGCGAAATTGACAGTATATCATTGTCAGCTTGACTCTGCCCATGAAGAAATCCGTGCCTTGGAGTCCCTGATCAAGTATAAGAAATTTGGATGGGTGAGGTCTATGCAAACGTTGCAACTTCAAAACGAACTCCATAATGCCAAAGAGAATTTCGAAGTTGCAAAGGACGTTGAGTGGCAAAAAGACCGTCGCCGCTTTCAAAGACGTACAGCAGCGAGGCATCCAAGTAACTGCTCCTATTGTCGATGTTGGCTCGAAAGAGCTTCTTTCGGTCTCCCATGACGAAAGATCTTCGTCGGGATTGTGAGAACCAGAAGGCCGATCTCCGACAAGAGGAGAACTCAATCTCATGAGCAGTTGATGGACAATTCTCAATTGACGATCCATACGATATTTGCTGTCAGCCGCCATTCTAGCTACAACTTCTGTCAGAATGCACTTCAAATTTTGTACCCATAATTCGATCACTTCGAGCTGCCCAACCCCGAGATGGACATGAAAGACGCTTTGCAGCTACGAGAAAAGCAAGCGAATACTTACAAATTTTCTGGATTCATGATTCTCCGCAGAGTGCAGCACATTGAAGAGGTGCAGCCAACTGACGATGCCCCACCAGCCGAAAAGCTAACTTCTCCTTTTCTTCGTTGCGTTTTTTTTTTTTTTGTCGTCGTTTTCTAAATCATACTGACTCCACATGGTCGCCATAAAACGTAAAGGCTTTAATATCTTGAGGCCGATCAAAGGCCGAGTTTCAAATATAAGCTGATCTGAGGCTTTTAATGTCTCGAGGTCGATCAAAGGCCGAGTTTCGAATAAGATGATATGAGACTTTAAACATCTCGAGACCGATCAAAGATCGAATTTCAAATATAAGCCGATCAAAAGCTTTTAACATCTCGAGACCGATTAAAGTCCGAGTTTCAAATATAAGCCGATCAAAGGCTTCTAACATCTCGAGGCCGATCAAAGATCGAGTTCTAAATATAAGCCGATCAAAAGCTTTTAACATCTCGAGACCGATCAAAGGTCGAGTTCAAATATAAGCCGATCAAAGACTTTTAACATCTCGAGGCCAATTAAAGATCGAGTTTCAAATATAACTCGCACTTATATATGGAAGGATCGATGTTGACAAATCGGAGTGTTCATTCATGTATATGCTTCAGTAAAATTACAATATCATTAATAATATATGCGGAGGTTAGCTGAGTTCCATGATCTTTGAAGTAGAGTTCCATCAAGCTGTTTCAATTTGTAAGTTCCAGGGCATACTTACTCATCCACCTGATCGGGCCTTTCCAATTAGGTGATAGCTTTCCTCGCTCCGTAGGTTGTGAGACTTCGGCATGTCGTAGCACCAGATCACCAACTCAAAATTCCATAAACTTGACTCAAAAATTGTAGTACTTGGCTACCCTTTGTCGATAGGATGCCATTCGCACAGCAACTCATTTTCTGCTCTCCTTAACCAAGTTAAGGTTGGTTCGTAACCATTCAGAGTTGGTATCCTCGTATTCCTCGACTCTGAAGGAAGCTCAATCTCAATCGGTATAACTGTCTTGGTTACGAATGTGAGATTGAATGAAGTTTCTCCAGTCGGAATTCTCTGAGTTGTTTGATATGCCTACAACATATGATACAACTCGTCCACCTAGCACTCCCCAGTCCGATTAAGTCTAGCTTTCAGGCCTTGCAAGAGAGTCCTGTTCATTACTTCAACTTCCCCATTTGCCTGTGGATGTCCGACTAAGATGAAGCGTTATTCAATTTCAAGGTCTTCACAGAATTCTCGAAGCCATGAGCCGCTGAATTGCCTGCCATTGTCAGTTACCCTTGCCCTCGGGATACCATAGCGGTAAATAATAGATTTTCAGATGAAATCTTTAACTCTAGCCTCTGTTATTTGGGCCAGGGGCTCGGCCTCCACCTATTTTGTGAAATAATCAATGGCCACCAGAAGGAATTTACGCTGACCTGAGGCTTGAGGAAAGAAACCTAGAATGTCCATTCCCCACTGAGCGAGAGGCCATGGAGCAGCGATAGAAGTAAAAGGCACCACTGGTTGATGCTGAATATTAAAAATCCTCTGACAGTGATCATACCTTCTGACAAAATTGGAGACATCCTTTTGCATCGAGGGCCAATAATAGCCTTGCCGAAAGATTTTTTAAGAATCCTTATGCCCAAATAATTTCCACAAATCCCCTCATGGACCTCTTTTAGTGCATAGTCTGCTTCAGATGGTCGCAGACACCTCAGAAGTGGAAGAGATGATCACTTATACAACTTGTCATCATGAAGCACATAGCAGGCAGCCTGCTTGCGGATTTTTCTAGCTTCCCGACTATCAGGTGGTAATTCATCCAATCTGAGGTACTTCAGCCAGGGGTCAATCCAACAAGGCTCTTCGTCAATCTGCTGAACAGCAAAAGGTTCTTCTAGGCTTGAGTTCTCTAATACCTCAATGTAAGTTCCTTTTTGGACTTCAGACGGTAGAGGCTGCTAGCTTTGACAGCGCATCCGCACGTGTTGTGTCTGAGGTACCTGTCGGATATCAAAACTCAGAAAAGATGTAGTTAGTTCTTTTACCTTTTCGAGGTATCTCATGTTCTCCTTTCGAGCTTCATATTTGCCCTTGACTTGCCCCATCAATAGTTGAGTCACTAAAGACCTTCAAGTATTTGGCTCTCATATCCTTTGCAAGTCTAAACCTAGCAATTAAAAGCTCATACTCTACCTCATTATTTGTGGCTAAAAATTCGAACCGCAAAGCATACTCCGCCACATCACCTTCTGGCCTAGTTAAGATGACTGACTCTTGATCCTGATAAATTGGAAGATCCATCCACGTGAAGAATCCACTGGTCATTAGGATCAAGGTCCATATTTATTTGTTCCTCTAGCGCCATTGAGCTGCTCTCCGCAGCCTCTGAACCCTCCTCATCGAGGATGGTGCGCTCAAGGATGAAGTCCGCCAAGACTGGATCTTCGATTGAAGGCCTTGGATGGAACTTAATGTTGAACTCAAAAAGTTGTAAGGCCCATTTTGCAACACATCCCGACGTGTCCAGACGGTGGAATGCCTTGACTGGTTGATCCGTGAGCAGCACTATTGTATGAGCTTGAAAGTAAGATCGGAGCTTCTTTGCCATGCGACTAGAGCAAATATCAATTTTTTTAACTGTGTACCTGATCTCAACATCCTGAAGGATCTTACTTCAGTAATACACTGATTTTTGGATTCGTCCTTCCCGGATAAGAACCGAACTAATTGCTAACGGAGACACGACAAGATAGAGTAACAATTCTTCTCCAAGTTAGGCCTTTGTAAGCAAAGGTGCCAAGCTAAGGTATTGCTTCAACTCTTCGAATACTTTCTGACACTCAATCGTCCATTGAAAGTCCCTCAGCTGCTTAAGAGTTTGAAAAAAAGACAAACATCTCTCAACCGATCTGGAGATGAAATGATTGAAGCAATCCTTCCGATGAGGCGCTGGACATTCTTTACATTTTTTGGTGGGGACATCTTCAGAATCGCCTTAATCTTCTCCAGGTTTGCCTCAATTTCTCATTGGAAGATCATAAATCCGAGAAACTTTTTGGAGCTAACTCCGAAGGCATATTTTGTGGGGTTCAATCGCATCTGGAATCGGCATAAGGTGTTGAAGATTTCTTGGAGGTCGGCTATGTGATCTAGGATGGCTCAGCTTTTTATCAATATGTCATCCACATAGACCTCCATGTTGCGACTAATTTGATCTTTGAATATCTTATTCACCAATGGCTGATATGTTGCCCCGACGTTCTAACCCAAAGAGCATCACCCTTAACAATAGAGCCTAGAGTCAGTAATAAAGGTCGTTTTCTCTTCGTCCTCAGGTGCCATCCGGATTTAGTTATAATCGGAGAAGGCATCCATGAAAATGAGGAGCTCGTGCCCAGAAGTAACGTCCACCAATTGATCTATTTAGGGGAGAGGATAGCTGTTTTTGGGGCAGACTTTATTCAAGTCAGTGAAGTCGATGCACATGTGCCATTTTCCGTTCGTCTTTTTGACTAGCACCAATTAGCGAGCCAGTTAGGATACATCACTTCTCAGACGAAGCCGGCCTTGACCAACTTGTCCACCTCCTCAGCAATTGCCTTCTGACGCTTCGGGATGAAGCTTCTCTTCTTCTACTTTATAGGACGGAAGGTCGAATCCACCCCTAAGTGATGAGTCATCACCTCTTGGTCAATGCCAGGCATATCCACTGCTGTCCAAGCAAACAGGTCTGTATTTTCCTGCAGAAAAGCAGTTAGCTGAGCTTTGGTTACCTGATCTATGGATGACCCGATTTTCATAGTTTGATGGGAATTTTCCTTCCTCAGGGGGGACCTCCACTAGATTCTCGGACAGTCGAGCATGCTCCCCGATCAGATCATCACAAGCGTCCAAACCTATTGGGAGTTCAGGTTGGGACGCCGCCAGCTGTTCCTCTGCCCGCAGCTTAGCAGCAAAACACTGTCAGGCCATGGCCTGATTGCCTCAGACTTGCCCCACTCCAACTTCCGTCAGAAACTTCATCATCAAGTAGTAGCTCGACACCACTGCCTTCAGTGCTCCTAAACTTGGTCAGCCAAGTATTGCAGTGTAGGCTGACGGTCGATTAAGCACAAAAAAATCCACATGAATAGTCGCCTACCTGGATTTGATTCCCAAGGTGAGGAGCAGTCTGATTGTCTCCTCCAGAATTACCAAACATTCGGAGAAATCTTGGATTGGAGTACTAAGCTTATTAAACTGTTCGGCAACAAACCCCATTGCAGTGAAAGCAGCAAAGCACAAAATGTCAACAGAACTTCTATTATCAATGAAAACACGGTATACATTGTAGTCAGCTATATTAGCAGTAATAACCACAGCATCATTGTGTGGGATTGTACACCTTCAGCATCTTGTTCTGTGAAGATCATTGACTCCTCGAGCCAAGGCCTCTTCACCACATGCGGCTCCACCGACCCAAACGATCCTCCAGTTATCATATGAATTTCACCCCATAGAGATCGATCTTATACTACCACCTGCCCCTCCTCCCGCAGTTGTGCTGGTGTTGGGTGAGGTTGAGGCTGAGGGGGCTGGTGCTGTCGCTGCTGAAGCACGGGATGTCTCCGCTGCTGCTGCCCGGCTCTTGTAGGATAGGCGTAGAGGATCTTGTCGTCGGATGAATTGATCCAGTCTCCCCTCCCGGATCAAACGCTCAATTTCCTCCTTGAGCTGGTAACAATCTTCAGCACCGTGACCGTGGTCACGATGATAGAGGCAATCTTGTCTGGATCGCGGTGCCCTGAATTTGTCCACATCTTAGGAGGCGAAGGCAGCTCGACTCGCACCTCCATCAAGATCTCTCTCCTAAAAGTATTTAAAGGAGTAAGATCGCCCATTTGCCTCGAAGGTGAATGATTCCTTCTCGATGAAACATGCCTTCTCAGTGGGGATCTTGAACGGCGGCGATTTCCACCATTTCGTCTGGATGAGCGAGCCCCGTCCTGCTCTTGATTCCCCACAATCGACATTATTCGGACGGTTTCTTCCATCAGAGAGTCTTCCAATCGGGCATATTTTTCTATCCAAGCCAGTATTTTCAAAAAATTTCAAAGAAAGATCTTCAATAGCGACTTTTTGAAGTCGCCCATCAACAATCCACCCTTCAAGACGGACATTACGATCGAGTGATCTAGGTCGTGAATTTCCAACATTGCCCTATTGAATCAAGCTACATAAGACCGAATGGACTCGCCCTCTTTCTGTTTGATGGTCTGGTGGTAGTCCGAGTGCTTCTGTTGTCACCGGTTGGTGATGAAGTGGGCAGCAAAGGCTTGGCTCAGCTGTCGAAAAGAGTGAATAGAAGCCGACTTCAAACTGGAGTACCAATGTCGGGCCACCCTCTTCAAAGTGGAGGAGAAGACTCGGCACAAGATAGCATCGGGGGCTTCCTGAAGGAGCATGACTACTCGAAAGCTGTTGACATGATCAACGGGGTCTGTGGTCCCGTCGTAACTCTCTAGCTGAGGAATCTTAAAGTTTGGTGGGATAAGTTCCTGAAGGATGCTCGCCACGAAAGGCAGTTCAGAATCGAACCCATTGGATGAGACTGACGGATTGTTGCAAATTTGCTGGATCCTCCGATCCATTTCTTGAAGTCTTCGCTCGACTTTCACATCTCTATTGGTATATGCCTCAGAGCGCAGAGATCGCCGGCCAAGGGTTGAATCATGCCCCGACCAAAGACTCGAAGATCGTCGTCTCCCTGGCTCTTGGATATGATCCGCCATCAGTCGTTGGGTTTGATTCGCTGACTGTGATGCCGGCAGAGGCTGGATCGACTCCTGAACAACAGCTGTTAATTGCTGCACCTGCTGGAAAAGCAGATTGAATTGCTCCACGATCACCGTCGCGAGTTGCTGCACTGACGCAGGAACCTCCGCCATCGCCGGAGGCGCGGGAGCAGAATGATTTATTTCATTATGTACCTGCCAAGAGGTGGTGTTGGTTCGTCGGGAAGAAGTCCTGCGTGGAGCCATCTTTGAGAATTTCTGACTTGTCTGCTTCTTTTTACAGGACTTGAGGTTCAAGCCCTTCCTTTGTTTGTTGCGGCTTGTTTCTGGTTAACACCAGAAAATCGAGAAGCACGGTGCTAGAGCAACCTGTAAAAAAAGTCTGGATTGAAGGATTGTGCTCCAACGAGGACCCTTCGATGCTCAAGTCAGAACACGAAAACAGAGAAGCTAAATTTTAGTTCTCTGAGATAGGGTTACTTACCTAAATCCTCGGGGTTCAAGTATTTATAGAGGAGACAGCTATGTTACCGTTTTTAATAGACAGGCTGGCCGAATCTGATGCGATTATTTGGTTGTGATTCTCAGGATCAGACGGTTATGCCAAAAATGATTCTCAGGAATAGACAGTTATGCCTAAATAGTATTGACAGCTACGGCCAGTTGGCACCTGCCTTTTGAATCTAAGCCTGATCAATCTGCTTTCGAGGAGAGGTCAGAGAGTGACATGCCGACTAGTTGGAACTGGTAGTTTTCCGACCAAGGGTTGGACCAAACCTTTTCCACCCAGGATTCGGATCAAAAACATGCCAACGAGAGATCGGACAGAATAGCCTCCGACCATGAGTCAAGACAGATACTTGCCGATTAGAGGTCAAGCAAACTGCAATAATTAGGCCACTTGAAAGGCGCTGATATAGACCCGATGGCTCACAATGGGTTTGAATCTTCACACATCACCAATCCATTGCAAATTACTCCTAAGTCAAAAGCAGATTGGTATGATATACATGAGATCAATCAGATCCATGAAATAGTGCTGTCATTATCTGCTTGTTCATACACTCCAATAAGGAAACTGAATTGCACACTGATTAGCTGGGTTTGCATGCACTTGTGCTCAACCGAAATCTAAATGTTTAACTCGTTTTGATTTCCCATGGAGTTTCAGCAATTCACATAGGCTGATGAGCTAGCTCAATTTTCATATGATGAATGAAACTGCCTATAGGCATTCTATGATACATTACAAAAAGAGAAGGGCGGCAATAAGAAGTTATAGTGATGGCCATATATATGAAAATGCTGCTGCACTATTAGCTGCTCCCCAAAGAGGTGTCAGGACCATAATAATGACTGTCACAATGTTATGATAGTCGTTATTTAAACCAGAGGTTCAAGTCCAAAACCAAAACCAACAAACCTTATTCTAACAAGTTGAAGTTAGTCTTGTGAATCTTTCTTCCATTCATTAATGGCTAGTCTTTCAATGATTCAAATCCCATAGGATGAGGGTGTCTCGGTTTGCCCACGAAAGGAAGGCATCACAACCCATCCCTTCCTAGCAGCTATCCTAGTCTGGTGTCCCAACAGTTCCTTGGGATGCACTTTTTTATATTTTCTAATTTTTTAATTTATCTTGGTAGTTTTATTGTTTTATTTGTTATTAAATGTCTTTGGAGTTCAATTATTAATGTATTTACGATAAATTGACTTATTTAGTGTACTCTAAGATCAAAAGCCATGTAAATACCCAATCTACTTTCCTTTTGTATTTACTAATTTTCTTAAAAATTTCAAAAGTAATTTTCAACGAACTTTATAAACTACATTAGCTATTAAGATACACGCTAAAATAGAATGGTGTCTATATCATTGCTAGCCTTCATAATGGAAAAAGATATCAAAAATGAAAATACAATGAACTGAGTACTACCTAATAAACTATATTCTAATACTACATAAAATAATTTCATGAGTTTAAGCTACATGTTTCAAACTCACTACTAATATCACGTCGAATATCTATGGCACTCGTATGCACCTGGTTCATGTTCATAAACAGGTCACTGAAAACAATGCCCACCTATATGTTCAGCCCATTCTTGCTGCCCATATGTATCTGATATTGTTTGGGATAATCCTTTTGACATTACTTCAGTAAAAAAACTAGCCATCCCTGCTTAGGGTAATGAGAGGTGGCACCATATGATGACTTTGGAGCTTATCCTTGTAAAGGTGGGTCCTATGTAGGAGTATACCCTTTAGGATTTGTAGAAGGGAAGGACCATATTATGCATTCTGACTATTTGATGTATCACTGGATCAAGCTCTGGTTGATAATGATGACTTAACTTGCTTGGACTCCTATCTACCCTCCGATCTTCTTGATCCATCTATGCCATAAACTCTGGGTGTTCTCGATGCTGACGTTTTCCTCAATTATCCTCAACTTTGTACAGCAATCTAGAATATCCATGGATAGTGTGCTGCATCTTGCAACAATTTTGGTCCCCCTCCTATAAGCAGCCACTCCTTGCCCTCAAACCTAGATTTGGGCCTAGCTCCATGGTCTTGATCCTACATGGTGTGAGTGAACTCTACCTCGCTAGTGAATGAATGATCCCCTATGCATCATCACCGGCTCCACCTTGACCACCATAATCACCAAATCTATCATCATTCAATCTATCATCATCATCATTGTTGGTATCCAAGATCTAGTCTCACATTAGCTCATTTAAGGAGTTTGTGTTTGTATTTAAATTTCTACACTTGCATATTTGTACTTCAAGTTTCAATAGGGTTTGAAACTTGGGGGATAGACTCATCCAAGCCTTGAATTGGATTTACACAAGCTTATGAGTGACTTGGGGATAGGTTTTAATTGATGAGCCTGCAAAACCAACTGGATTCAGATTGTAATCCCTTAAAACAATCTTGCTGTAATCTGTTGATTATAGTGGAATTCCCAAGAAGGTTGCTTGGGAAGCGGACGTAGGTGTTGGGAATTGACACCAAACCACTATAAACCTCTTTGTTTGTGTGTGTGATCTTGCTCTTAAATTATTTACTTTCAGCATTCATATTTCTGCTTATTAATTCACTGCATCCACTACATACACACTCAAGTTCAGTACATTCTTGTTTAAGCTAGTAAAAGTTTTTGAAAAACTAATTCATCCCCTGCCCCCATCTTTTGGGTTGTATCTCTGGGCAACACTTACGAATTTTGAATAGGCTACAACATTCAATTTTGAGTTGTATTTGATTCTATGGTACCATCAGAAATAGCAGAATTACCTCCTATGGAAACTCAACCTCTTGCTTTAGCACCCTATAGCATCGATACTTGCCAGTTTCTTTGTAACTTCTTTTCTATCACATGAGCACATTGATGCATCTCTGATACTGACCAATAATCTCTCAATAACAATTCATCCTAGATGCTTTGGCATAAATTGCCAATGTATCTCGAAACCAATTATTCTTGGCATTCAGCCAAATAATTCTGAGCAACCAATTTATAGAATTTTCAGAATAATTATCAAATGAGTCACTTCCTTGTAATAGATTTTGCGATCTATGATATAGAGTTTGAACATAGTTATAAGGAACCCACCGCACATCTTCTTCATCTTTTCCTAATCAGTGATTTTCAGATTGCCACTATGCTTCTACATGATTTTCAATTGGCACGACCATGCAGCCGCCCTGCCTCGCAATCATGTTGCCCCCAGCAGCACTTTCTTGTCATCTAGAACCTCCGTGAACTCAAGGATCTCCTCAACCTTATAAAGCCAATCCAAGAACTCCTACATGGTCAAGCTCCTTGAAAACATGAGTGGGTCGATTTTGAGGCCCTACTCCCATCTCATTGGATCCCTACCAGAGGTCACCCTCCCTTCCGATGCCCTTGGTGTGGTCTCATGGAATGGGCGGAGCATGCCCTCATCCTCAGCCTTGCTCAACCTCTTGCATGCATGAGTGGGGTTCAATTGCATGAAGCTATCAAGGGCTTCGATGTAGCATCGAATCTTGGCTGCGTCTAACACCGATCCACTTATGCTCCCAACACCATGGTTACCTACACCATCTACTTCTTCAAAGCCATCTGAATCAGATCAGAAACTCGGGCTCTAATACTAACTAATGCAGCGAAAAAAAGAAGGGGTGATTTGATCAATAAGGTTATGCTTCGAAAATCAACACATAAATAGAAGAAAACTGGATTATAGAATCCTTCACTTGGTGAACGATTCTCTCGCAAAGAATTTTATTAATATCTCAAAGGCTGTCCCTTACAATGTATTATGTGCATATTTATAGAACATGATACCCTAAATCTAATTCAGGCACTAAACCTGATATAGCATTATACTCAAAATAGGCTTGGACAATAAGAAAACATACTAGAATAATTCTATTACAAATATGGAAACTTGGCTAAAATTTGATACCATCCCTAATGGAAAATTTGTAAGAAAATCTGTTGAAAATCTCTAAATCCTATTCACTCCCATGCTCACTCATGAGATAGAAATAAATCAAATATTTGCTTACTACAATCTTCGCTAGTGAATCCACTGGATCCTCCAATACTTAGCATGGTCTAGTTGGTCGTAGTACCTACTAGCTGCATCCTATGTTGCATCACTAATTCTACTAAGCACTTAATATTTTTATCCTCAATGGAACTAGTAAGGCACATGGTTCGTAGAACCATCCGGAATCGAGCAGTTTTGGACATTCCGAACCGTACTGACCATCAATCGGGACGGTTTGGCCTTCCGAATCGGAACACCAAATGAAGGGGAAGAAAAGAGAGGAAGAGAGAGGAGGGGGGAAGAGAGAACAATGCTGTTGAAGGGCTGCAGAGGCCTTCGCGGCTTTGTATCACCCGATAGGGCATTTAATCGAAAGAGAAAGAGAGGGAGCGAGAGTACCAAAAGGAGGCGTAGCTGGCAGAAAGGGCACTAGATGGCCTTCGTGGCTATTGGAAAATCGAAAAGGCAACAACAGAGCCACAGTCATGGAACAGAGGCGACCACCCCTATTCATCGCACTTTTTTAAAATGATGATGAATAGTAAAGCTGACAATAGATTTGTCAGATTCATTTAAAAAACTCTGTGAAAGAGGGATGATCGCCTCTATATCACACCCACATAGCCATAGGCTACGATATCTCCATCCAACGACCATGGCTGCTAGCTAGAGGCCCTCTAGTGGCCTCTCCATCAGCTTTCCTCTCTTTCTTTCTCTCCCCCCTCTCTTTGTCTCTCTCTACCATGATTTGGTGGAAGCGGAGGCCTTGGTGACCCTCCAAGCGCACCTGTGGCCACTGTCGGTATCTCCTCTAGCCACCCTCCCCCTCCCCCTCTCTTCTTTCTCTCTTTTCCTCCTCTCCAGTTCCTTTCTTCGCTTCTATGTCGATTCGTGCCAGTTCAGTCCAGTACAAACCTGTACCAACTCGTATTGCCGACTAGCCGACATGGGTTCGGGTACCGATTCTACGGATCTTGATAAGGCATCCCATTTTCATCTTCAATGAAACTAGTAAGGCATCCTAAATCGTTTACTTGACTTTCACTAAATATTTTACCAAAATAACTTTTTCCCATTTTCGTTTGATCTTGTCTTCCTTCATTACAATATTTTGCTTTTTATCTTTGATGTATTCAACCTAAGTCTCTAGTTTTCCTTTCTCTTAGTCTTGCAATCTTCCAGATATTTCTCCCCATTATCAGTTTCTAGCTTAAGAAATACATTTTGAATTCAGCCTCTTGGACTACCTTCTTAACTCCCTTCTTAGACATCTTATCACTCTCATATGCTTCTCTATTTCTATAATTTAGTAGTCTTCTATAGTACTTATTAGCCTTAACCACCAACAGAATTTTTCAATTCCACTACCAAGTTTCCATACCATATCTTTGTAGCCACTTTCTTAATATTGTTAACCATCTCTTGTCATATGATATTGATTTCCCCATCTAGACCTTTTTTTTCTCTTCCTTAAATATTCTATATTTTTAAAAGCCATTTGTTTCTCTCCCCACAAGTTCCACCACCTAGTCCTTGAGTTCTTTTTCTCTTTAGTCCTATTCTATTTCCTAACACACAATCTGTGTTGGTTATTGTTGCGGCCAATCGCCTCGTCGTCCGATCGCCGGGGGACGTGCACCTGCAAAAACGAGAAGTCCACACTGACCGAAGGCGGCTCCGGCGGGGACCCTCCGACGGTCAAGTCAGAGAGGTGACTGGGCAACAGTGAAATGAAGACAGAGAGCTCGATCGAGGGAGAGAGAGGGAGAGAGGAGCGAGCCTGTGGATTTGGAGTCGAGAAGTGGGGGGAGCGGATCCCTTGCACTGTTGCCTTCTCCGATTTATATAGTGGAGCACGGTATGGCGCCGTCATTAATGGCGCAGACAAGTGAGGAATTGTCAACTCACTGTAGATTGTCAGAGTCGCCGTGAAAGTGTCATGTCGCCGTGGGGCTGTCAAATCACTAGGGTTGACAAAGCCCTAGGCGGGACAATGCCCCTAGGTGGCAGCGCGGCATGCCGCTGTCAGAACTGACAAGGTCTGGCGGTTGTACGGCGATCAGAGGAGTCGACCGACCCTAGGTCGGTAGCCAGCTGAGTGGCGTCGGGCTCCTCCGTTGGTCGGCGAGTTTTATGTGAGTCGGCCATCAGACCTCCCGGTTCAGTCGGTCGGGAAAGGTGCGCCCGACATATCCTTAGTCGATCGTGAGCCGATGATTGGCCGGTGATGGCGTCAGTCGGTCGGTCCGACCGTCAATCGGTCGGTCGGTCCGACCGTCAATCGGTCGGTCGGTCCCTCCGACCATCGGTTGGTCGGTCGGTGGGTATTCCCCAACAGTTGCCCCCCTCCACTCCTGAGTCGGACGGTAAGCTGGCCGATGCTTTTATTCGGGCAGCAACCCTGGGCGAACAGGAGTGGATTCGTCATATGCCAGATTCCGACCGTACCGCGGGTTGATCCGGTGTCAGGCGTCTCATAAATGCCAAGCGATTTGGACGTCTAGTCGGTGTCAGATGTCACGTCGGCGTCAGGTGTCAGACGTCGCGTCTTGTCGTCGGCAGACGTTATGTCGGTGTCAGAAGATCGGGTGCCGGACGATACGGTGTCAGACGATCGGATATCCGGCGCCGATGGTGGGAGCGCGGGGCGCTGTCAGGCGTCCCATCGGGAACGCGAATCGGCGCGGTGGCATAAATGCGAAACCGCATCCCCGCGTGCCGCGTGTCGAAGGTGGTTGGCCGGCGCCACCCTCATTTAATATGGGCGGTGCGGCCGTCCCGGGATGGGGCACGCCGAATCCTCAGGCCATCCGGAGGCCGCCACGTGTCGCGCATCCATGGAGCTTCGATCGGCACGGAGTCATCTCGGCCGTCGGACGGCCCTATATATATAGGGCCATCCGAACCCGAGACCTTACTATTGCCATTTTGCTGCCGAAACTCTGTCCGGGCGATTTCTCAGTCGTCGCGGGCAGAGCTTTCCTGCTTCCAGAAGAGTTCTTCTGGTTCGTGGTCTCCCCTTCGTCCTCCTCTTCTTCTTCTTCGCCTCTCCTTCTCTTCACCTCTCCTTCTTCTTTGTTCGGTTTCGGTATAATGGCCGGGAATCCGACTCGGGGAGCTCGGTCGGGAAATCCGACTGACGACTCCCGGTCGACTCCGGAAGTTGAGGTTTCCTCGCTTTCGGGGCCGAATGTTGATCAGCTTCGGGAGCAATATTGCATCCCGGAGCAGTTTCAACTATCCGCCCCAGGGGCCGGCGGTCGGGTTAACAGCCCTCCGCCCGGCCAGCTGGCGCTGTACGTCGAGGACCTTCGCACGGATCTTCGGTTCCCGATTCCGGAGTTCGTCCGGAATCTTCTGAACTATTACGGACTCTGTTCGGCGCAACTAGCGCCGAACTCCGTCCGTCTCATAATCAGTTTTGCGCTGTTGTGTCAGCTCTTGCCGACCAACCCTCGCATTTCTCTCTTCCGGGCCTTCTTTGTGCTCCGACCCCACCCTAAAGCCCGAGGGTGGTGGCTCTTCAACCCCCGGAAGGGCCTTTCCTTCATCACTGGTCTTCCATCGTCCATCCATGGGTGGAAGAACCAGTTTTTCTTTGTTTCTTCTCCATCTTCTTGGGGCTTTCCTTCCCACTGGGGCGTGCCCCGAACCGAAGCCAATGACAACAGCCGGGTGGAAGCGGACGATCGGGAGGACTTCCACCGACTAAAAGATATGTCGGTCCCGAAGCAGAGGGAGCTTGTTACCGAACAAGCTCTCTATGACGCCGGCTTAAGCTTGGTCCCCCGACTAGGTATCGCCCGATCTCCCGGTCTCCTTTTCATCCGGCCCTTAGTCCGGTTCTTTAATTAACACCTTTGTTGGTATCGCAGGGACACCTCCAAGAATGCGGCCGACAGATGCGGAGATTCGGCAATTCGCGACAAGAAAGAGGCCAGCATCGGGGGCCGGACCTTCGCGCCCTCCAAAGAGGCCTGCTCCAGCGGCGCCGATCGTCGAAGCGTCGGTGACCGATCAGTCAGAGCCCGTGATCGCGCTCGCGGCTCCGGCGGCGCGACGGAGGAGGGGCCGGTGGAAGAAGCGGTCGAAGGAACGTCGGCGGCATCACTGGAGGCGGTGGAGCCGGATGTCGTTCGGGAAACCGAACATCATCCGGCGGCGTCTGTGGCCGCAGCGGGGGGTGCTGGTTCTACTTTGAGCATCCCCTCGCTGCCGGTTCCGTCTGTCGGGGCGACTGATCGAGGGAAAGCCCCGATGGACCCCGCGGACGAGACAAGGTCGGGGAGCCGCTCTGTGCCGCCCAGCGCACAATTCTCCAAAGGGGCGTCGGCGTTGGCCGACCACAACCTGACGAGGAGGTTGTGCCAGGGGATCCTACTCCCGGCCGACGTGGAGTCGCTGAGGTCTCGGCAAGTGACCGAGATGTTGTCCAAGTTCTACCCGACCATAGTCGAGGTAAGTTTTGCATCACCTTCTTTTTCCTTAGAAATTTTTCTCATTATGTGATCCTGACGAAGCATTTGCAACGGCAGCTGATCTACACAATGTCGGAGCTCGAGGCCGGATACCGGAGGTTCGGGAACGTCCGGGCGGCATGGAAGGAGAGGTCGGCGGCGGCCGAAGCCGAGAAGGCAATGTTGGTCGACCATCTACAGCAGTCGGCCGATCGGGAGGCCAAGTTGGTAGACGAGGTCTCCCGGCTCGGGTCCGAGCTAAGGTCGGCCAAGAAGGAGGCCAGACATAAGGGTCGGGCCGTGCGTCGTCTGCGGCATGAGCGGGACGGCGTTGCCGCCGAACTCCAAAGCGAGCGCGAGCAGCTTCGGGTTAGCCTGGAGAAGCTTGCTAAGGCTGAGGAGGAGCTTTCGATCGCCCAGGCCGATACCGACATAGCGAAGGCGGAGGCAGAGTCGGCGAAGGACGCGCTCAGCAGGGCGGAAGAAGAGGCAAGGTCGGCGAAGGAGTCGGCCGACCGGGCGGTTGAAGACTTCCGGGCCTCCGACCAGTATCGGGAGGAGATGCTCGAGTCGGGCTTCGCCTCGTACCGGGTGGGGTACGAGGACGGTCGGGATGCGGTCCGGGCCTTGTACCCGGAGTTGGACCTCAGCAGCATCGTCCCACCGGGGGCCGAGGGGGAAGCCACCGAGGAGATGGCCGACCAGCCATCGGGAGGCGTCGTCGCTGCGGAGGAACCCGTCCCAGAGCAAGCGGCACCGACTGCCAGTCCCCCACCGACCGAAGGACCAGCTTCAGCCGTCGACCCAGCTCCGATCGTGGCCGACACACCAGTCATCCCCGATCTCCCGTCGGTCGAGGAGATCGACTCAGAAGGGTGATCGGGCCTTACCGACTTTCTTTTGCTTTTTCTGTTTTTTGAAATACTTGTAATCGGGCCTCGACCCAACTTTGTAAACCTTCTTTGAATGAAAACTTTGAATGAAAACTTCTTCCGCTTTCCCTTTGTCTACTTCTTTCAAATGTATGGCTGAATGCCTTAGTGAGTCACTAACTTATGTAAGTCGCTAACTCACATAAGTCGGTAGGACGTTCGGCAACTCGTGCCGCTACGAAGGTGGGGTAAGTCCCGACTTTGGATCGGCTTCTGATAGTCGAGGTCGTCAGTCGGGCGCGTCTGTTGAGTCGGGAGCCGATCGAACGTGGCAAAGGTTCGGTAGTCGGGTCTCCCCTGACGCGTTCAGTCGAATGTCGTCCGGCGCATTGTCGGGTGAACGACAACAAGTCGGATCCCGATGCTCTTGCGTCGGGTATTCATGATGTGTCTTTTGATATACGGTGGTAAGCCGAATATCGTCCGGTCGTGGCTCGGTCGGCAAGTCGTAGATGCGACTAAGGTCGCGTTGTGCGATAGACGGTGTTAAGCCGAATATCCTTCGACCGGCCGTAGCTCGGTCGGGAGTCGCGACGTCAGTCGCGTAGGCTTTTCGCCTCTCTTTGGTCGGGGCTCGATCAGCTTGTTAGCCGATGGTTTGGCCCGAAAGTCCGACCGTAGGAGTGTCAACTCCTGTCAATGCAGATGCATCGGTCCTCGCAAGAGTCCGATGTGTCGTCGAAGGTCGAAGGAGTGTAACTCCCGTTCATATGAGCGCATCGGTCCTTGTAAGGGTCCGATGTATCGTCGACCGTCGAAGGAGTGTCAACTCCCGTCCGTGTAGATAAGTCGGTCCTCGCAAGAGTCCGATGTATCGTCGACCGTCGAAGGAGTGTCAACTCCCGTCCGTGTAGATAAGTCGGTCCTCGCAAGAGTCCGATGGGTCACCGGCGGTAAAGTCGTCGGCTTGAGGCGGATACCGAGTCCAAGTCGGTATGTCGGGGCTTGGCCTTGATAAGCGCCGATCATTAGTCGAAGAGTTAAAACTCCGAGATTTCAAACCGAATTCGTATTCCGACTGAACAATTACAAAGTTCACGGGTAATACAACTTCAAGTTGTCGGCGTTCCAAGTCCGGGGAATGGTTTTCCCCTCAAGGGTTTCCAGTCGGTAGGCTCTCGGACCATAAGTGTCTGCTACTTTGTAGGGTCCTTCCCAATTTGGAGCCAACTTCCCTTGGTCCAAGGGCTTCGAGACTTCCGCCTTCCTCAAGACCAAGTCGCCAGGCCTGAAGAGCTTCGGTCTGACCTTGGCGTTGTAATACCGAGCGACCCTCTGTCGGTACGAAGCCATGCGAATTTGAGCCTCGTCTCGCAGTTCGGGGAGGAGGTCTAGGTCGGCCCTCCGACTCTCAGAGTTGCCCGGCTCTTGATACCGCTCGACTCTTGAAGATGGCAGTCCGATCTCGAGCGGGATCATGGCCTCCGTTCCATAGGCCAAACTGAAAGACGACTCTCCGGTCGGAACGCGGGGGGTCATTCGGTAAGCCCACAGAATGGAGCCTAGCTCGTCGACCCAGAGGCCTTTGGCTTCGTTTAGTCGGGTCTTGAGTCCGTGGAGCAAGGTCCGGTTGGTCACCTCGACCTCGCCGTTGGACTGTGGGTGCCCGACTGAAGTCAGTCGGTGCTTGATGTGGAACCTGACGCAGAAGTCTCTGAAGTCCTGGTTGTCGAATTGCCGTCCATTGTCGGTGACGATCGTATGCGGCAACCCGAACCTGAAGATGGACTTCTGGATAAAGTCCTCCATCTTCCGCTCGGTAATCTGTACCAGGGGCTCAGCCTCGACCCATTTGGTGAAGTAGTCGATGGCGACGGCTATGAACTTCCTCTGACCCGACGCTGGTGGAAAAGGACCGAGAATATCGACCCCCCACTGGGCGAAGGGCCATGGAGCGATAATAGGAGCAATTTGGCTGGCCGATTGGTGTTGAATGTTGGCGTACTTTTGGCATGGCTCGCATCTCCAGACCAACTCGGCCGCATCCTTCTTCATGGTAGGCCAGTAGTAGCCCTGTCGCAAGACCTTGTAGGCCAGGGACTTGCCCCCCAAGTGGTTCCCGCAAATTCCTTCGTGAACCTCTCGGAGAGCGTAGTCGGCGTCGGTCGGTCCCAAGCACCTAAGCAGGGGAAGGGAGAACGACCTCTTGTAGAGTCGGCCATCCATGATGACATATTGAGAGGCCGACCATCGGAGTCGCTTGGCCTCCGCGGGATCTTCGGGGCCGATCCCGTCGGTCAGATATCGAATGATCGGGTCCATCCAACTTGGTTCGGCCGTTAGCTGCTGTACTTCTTCGACCCGATCGATGCTCGACTGCTCGATGTTCTCCACGAACATCCGACCCAAGGAGTCGTAAGCCGAAGTCGCCAGTCTGGAAAGTGCGTCAGCACGGGCGTTCTCCGACCTAGAGATGTGGGAAATTTCAAAATACCTGAGGCGTGCCACGAGATCCTTCACTTTCTGAAGGTATTTGACCATGGTCGGATCTCGCGCCTCGAATTCGCCCTTGACCTGCCCCACGATCAGCTGAGAGTCGGAGAATGCTCGGAGGCTGTCGACGCCCAGCTCTTTCGCCATCCTCAAGCCAGCGAGGAGTGCCTCGTATTCGGCTTGGTTGTTGGAGGCCTTGAAGTCGAACCGGAGGGCGTACTCGGTGACCACCCCATCCGAATTCGTGAGCAGGAGCCCGGCCCCGCTTCCCTGAGCGTTTGAGGCTCCGTCGATGTGGAGTACCCAGGTGGAGATCGGGTCTGGCTCAGAGACCGCATCTCGTCCCGGGTCTTCAGCTCCCGACCCTCGGTCGGTTGTCGGGCATTCGGCGATGAAGTCGGCCAAGACCTGAGCCTTCAAGGCGGGCCTTGGTCGGTACTGAATGTCGAACTCGCTGAGCTTCATCGCCCACTTCGCGAGTCGTCCAGATGTATCGGGTCGGCGCAATATCGCCCTCAGGGGCTGGTTGGTGAGCACCACTATGGCGTGGGCCTGGAAGTATGGACGGAGTCGTTGCGCGGAGACGGTCAGGGCGAAAATCATCTTTTCCATCTCCGAGTATCTGGCCTCGGCGCCGTGGAGCACCTTGCTGGTGTAGTAGATAGGCTGATGGGTTCGGCACTCGTTTTCTCGGACGAGCACCGAACTGATCGCCTCAAAAGATGTGGCCAAGTAGAGGTACAAGGTTTCTCCGACCTGCGGCTTTACGAGCAGCGGCGGGGAAGCCAAGTACTTCAGGTCTTCGAAGGCCTGTTGGCACTCATCCGACCAAGAAAAATCATTTGCGTGACGCAAAGTTTTGAAAAACGGGAGGCACCTTTCAGCTGATCGAGAAATGAATCGGCTAAGAGCGACGATTTTTTCGTTCAGCTGTTGGACCTCCTTCTTGGTGTTCGGATGACGCATGTCGAGGATTGCCTTTATTTTCTCAGGGTTGGCCTCAATCCCTCTCTGAGAAACGAGGAATCCGAGGAACTTCCCTGAGGTCACCCCAAAAGCGCACTTGGTCGGGTTGAGCTTCATTCGGTGTCGTCGAAGGGTGCGGAAGGTCTCCTCGAGATCCTGAACATGATCCGGGATCTGCGCACTCTTCACCAGCATGTCGTCCACGTATACCTCCATGTTGCGCCCGATCTGATCTTTGAAGACCTTATTGACAAGTCGCTGGTAGGTGGCGCCGGCGTTCTTCAGTCCGAAGGGCATCACTCGATAACAGTAAAGGCCCTTGGGAGTCACGAACGCGGTATGCTCCTCGTCTTCAGGCGCCATCCGGATCTGGTTGTATCCGGCAAAGGCGTCCATGAAGCTGAGCAGTCGGAATCCCGACGTCGCGTCCACCAGCTGGTCGATCTTGAGAAGTGGGAAGCTATCCTTTGGGCAGGCTCGGTTGAGGTCGGTGTAGTCGAAGCAAATCCTCCACTTCCCGTTGGCTTTTTTGACCATGACAACATTGACGAGCCAATCGGGATATGTGGATTCTCGGATGAAGCCCGCTTCGAGTAGCTTGTCCACTTCTTCGTCGATGGCCCTCTGCCTCCCTGGAGCGAAGGACCTTTTCTTCTGCCTCACCGACCTCATCGTTGGGTCGATGTTGAGTCGGTGGGTTATGGTTTCTGGGGGGATGCCCGACATATCTGCTGCCGACCAAGCAAATATGTCGGCATTAGCCGTCAGCAGCTTCGTCAGTCGGCGTCGTTCTGGGTCGGGCAGTTGAGACCCGACCCAAACCTTCCTGTCAGGACTTTCTCCTATCGGGATCGCCTCGAGCTGCTCGGCCAGTGAACCTCGCTCTTCCTCCTCCCGTTGGTCCAGCTTGTCGATAGTCAGGGAGCCCTTCGACTCGTCGTTTTGAGCGGAGATCTGGAAGCACCGTCGGGCGAGCTGTTGATCCCTGCGCATCTCCTCGATTCCGTTTTTTGTCGAGAACCGAACGAGAAGATGGTACGTCGAGACGATCGCCTTGAGGGCGTTCAGTCCGGGTCGTCCAAAGATGGCGTTGTAGGCCGAAAGAACTTGGACGACCGCGAAAGTTAAGTGGACCGTGCTTTGCCGTGGTTCGGTGCCGGCCGTCACGGGCAGGGTAATTTCTCCCTCTGTCGTGACGGCGTCTCCGGCAAAGCCGATCAAGGGCATGGAGACCCTCTTAAGTCGGTCAGTTGACAGTTGCATCCGGAAGAAGGTCGAGTAAAACAAAACATTTGTCGAACTTCCATTATCAACAAAAATTCGTTTTACATCATAATTTGCTATTGTCGCCGACACAACAACAGCATCGTCGTGGGGAGTTTGGATGCCCCGAACGTCGTCCTCCGTAAAGGTGATTACGTCGTCCGGGCGCGGCTTTTTCGTCGGCTCCCCTCCCGCAGGCGTCCCCGGGCCCAGCCGCTTGGAGATCATGTTGATGACTCCGGCCGTGCTGATTGGTCGCCGCTTCTTCAGTCGACTGGGGTCGTCGATCGGCAACTGGTTGGGTCGGCGGACCCTTCCGAAATTTGCCGAGATACCCCTGACGGATGAGAGCTTCGATCTCATCCTTCAGCTGGATGCACTGCTCGGTGTTGTGGCCGTGGCCTCGATGAAATCGGCAGTACTTCCGACGGTCGAGGCCTTTTGCCTTCAGAGGCGGAGGCCGTCGCAGGTATTCTTCCCCCTCGATCTCCATTAAAATCTGTGCACGAGGAGCGGAGAGAGGAGTGTAGGAGTCATACCTGGGGCGTGCCGGCCTCGGAGTCTGTTGCCGGGGTGACTTTTGGATTCGTCGGGGTGGCGAGACCCGACTATCGGTCGGGGGCCTGCTGGGCTCGGCAGGCTCCCTACCTTTCCTTCGCTTCTCTTTCGGGCATCTAGGCTCGGCCAAGCGTCGGTCGGATGCTCCTTCGTCCGCGCGCATATACTTGTATGCGCGCTCCAGTAGCTCGGCATATGTCCGGGGGAGGGTCTTGTCTAGAGAGTAGGTGAATCGAGGCGCCCTCAGGCCCCGCTTCATGGCTGAGATAGCCATATCTTCGTTGAGGTCCCGGACCTCAAGCGTGGCCGTGTTGAATCGCGCCACGAAGTGTCGGAGCATCTCATTTTCCCCCTGTTTGACGGAGAAAAGGCTGTCCGACGTTCGCGGCGGCTTTCGGCTGGTGCTGAAGTGGGCCACGAAGGAGTGCTCGAGCTGCCCGAAGGAGTGGATGCTTCCCGATCGAAGATCGGAGTACCAGGCCCTGACAGCCTTGCGGAGTGTGGCGGGGAAGCCGATGCAAAAAAGAGCGTCGGTTGCCCCTTGAATCGTCATGAGAGCTTTGTAGCTCTCCAGATGGTCGATTGGGTCGGTGGAGCCATCGTATGGCTCCACGTGCGGCATCTTGAACCGACTGGGAATCGGTTCGTCGAGAACTAGTCGGGAGAGAGGTTGGGCGGTTTGGAAGTCGACGTCATTCGAAGACTTCTGGCCGTCCATCTGCAACTGGGCGAGTCGGCGGTCGATTTCCTCGAACCGGCGCTCGTAGTCGTCCGCTCGTCGATGCTGGGAGACCCCGGGAGTGGAGTCTCCAGAAGATTCCGAGAGGGAGGCCGACGGCGTGCGCGGTCGTTTCTCCTTCCTCGCCCGTTCCAGCGGGGAAAGAGAGGGCTGCTGGGACCGTCGGTCATCACGCCAGGGCCGCTCCTCTTCTCCGCGGGAGCACTGTTGAGGGCGCTCGCGCGGAGGCGACGGGGATCGGCGCGGTCGTCGGCGGCTGCTCCTGGAGGGCATCGGACGGGCCGCCGGTTGTTGCTGGAGGCTCTTGACTGCGTCCGTCAGTACAGTCATCTGCCGCACGATGGCCGCGATCTGCGCCTCCGTGGTCACCGCGGGGTGTGGAGAGCTGGGCTCCGCCGCCGGCGGTGGCGGGGAGGCCCCTTCCCGGCGGGAAGAGCGCCTTGCCGATCCGGTGATCCTCGATCGCTGAGCTCTTGTCTTTGTCATTCTGCCCCCCTACCTGGCGCGCCAATCTGTTGCGGCCAATCGCCTCGTCGTCCGATCGTCGGGGGACGTGCACCTGCAAAAACGAGAAGTCCACACTGACCGGAGACGGCTCCGGCGGGGACCCTCCGACGGTCAAGTCAGAGAGGTGACTGGGCAACAGTGAAATGAAGACAGAGAGCTCGATCGAGGGAGAGAGAGGGAGAGAGGAGCGAGCCTGTGGGTTTGGAGTCTAGAAGTGGGGGGAGCGGATCCCTTGCACTGTTGCCTTCCCCGATTTATATAGTGGAGCACGGTATGGCACCGTCATTAATGGCGCAGACAAGTGAGGAATTGTCAACTCACTGTAGATTGTCAGAGTTGCCGTGAAAGTATCATGTCGCCGTGGGGCTGTCAAATCACTAGGGTTGACAAAGCCCTAGGCGGGACAATGCCCCTAGGTGGCAGCGCGGCATGCCGCTGTCAGAACTGACAAGGTCTGGCGGTTGTACGGCGATCAGAGGAGTCGACCGACCCTAGGTCGGTAGCCAGCTGAGTGGCGTCGGGCTCCTCCGTTGGTCGGCGAGTTTTATGTGAGTCGGCCATCAGACCTCCCGGTTCAGTCGGTCGGGAAAGGTGCGCCCGACATATCCTTAGTCGGTCGTGAGCCGATGATTGGCCGGTGATGGCGTCAGTCGGTCGGTCCGACCGTCAATCGGTCGGTCGGTCCGACCGTCCATCGGTCGGTCGGTCCCTCCGGCCATCGGTCGGTCGGTCGGTGGGTATTCCCCAACAGTTATTAAATCTCACTTGGTATAAACTCACAATCTTTAAATAGAACTTGATCAATCTTTCTAGTAAGAAAGAAATCTATTTGACTAGTATTCTGCTTTTAAAGTTATCAAGTGAGAATCCTTCTTTTTAAAGCAAGTGTTAGCTAATAATAGGTCATATGCCATCATAAACTCCAAAATGGCATCTTCTTCCTCATTTTTATCTCCGAAAAAAGAAATCCCATACACCCTTTAAAAAAAAAATCTGTATTATATTTCCCCACATGACCATTCAAATCTCCTATGATAAATATTTCTCAAGAATCTCTTGAATTGATCCATCCAGATCCTCCCAAAAGCGTTGCTTTGTAGCATCATCCGATCCTACTTGCAAAGCAAAAGCACTATTGATATTAATAAACTCATCTCCTAACACTAATTTTATCACTATTTCAAGGTTTTAAATTCTGTGGAATGCAGGTGTCCCAAATTCACTAGAGAACGGGATGCCCCATTGTTCCATCCCATCCGGTAGCTATCCCGATCATGCATCGTCGTAGATATCCTTCGTCTCTCTTCATTTCTTTTCTTTCTTTTTTCTTTTCTTTCCTTCTTTTCTCTCTCTTTCTTCCACTTTTCTTTCTTTCCTTTTCTTTTTCTTTCTTTTCTTGTCCCTTCCTTTCTTTTTTCCTTCTTTCCCTTTCCTTTTTCCTTGTTTCCTTCTTTGCTTTTTCCTTTATTTTTTTTGCTTCTTCTTTCCTTTCACTTTTTCTTTTTTTCATCTTTGCTTTCTTTCTTTCCTCCTCCCCACACGTGAATGGGTTTCCGACTCTCAATCCCATCTTCGTCTTGTTTTCTCATAGGAATAGGATGGAACTGAAAAAAAATTATCACATGGTAATAAGTATGCATGTAGAAATTTCAAAAACAAATACGCAGCAGAAAAAAATTTCAGATCTAAATACTTTTAAATCTAATTAGTTCTAATCTAATTAAACATGCATGGAGATCATATCTCAATTCTAGGCATCATCATTACATTAGCAAGATTATGATCTAAGCTAATCAAGATCCAATCTTTACCTTTGCGCGAATAGTTTTTCATCGCGATCTGAAATCCGTAAATGTCTTCGAGATTTCTTGAAGACGCACGTGTCCGGCCTCTACAGGTATCCATACAAGACTGATCTTGATCAAGAAAATCCGAAGACCATCGGGGTGCTAGCTTCCTTGCAGGTTCTCTCTCCCTTCAAACTAAAATCTGGCTTCTTCTTTCTTTTCTTCTCAAGAAATTAGGAAGAAGACTTTTGTGGAGAGGATGGAAGAGGAGAGGAAGAAGAGGGGGCGGATTAAAGCCCGTTTTTGATCCCTTCCTCATTCCATTATTTATAAACGCCACGCCCCCTTATCCATCTATCTTATCCTTTTGATTTTGAATCAAATTCAAATATTAGAAGTTTGAATCAAATTCAAACCTTTAAAAACCAGATTAGGATATAGAGATAAAAGAGAAAGGAGAAAAACTCCCAGAGGTGTGCGTCCAACCCTTGGACACGCCCCTCTTTCTCTCTTCTTATTTTTCACACACGCACAAGAGGCATGGCCCTCTTCTGCACCCCTCTTCTCGTAGGCGTATGGGATGAAAGAGAGGAGTCCCAATCCAATTGAGATCTCAATTTCTAACCCTAATTGAACTTAGTTTGAATCGAATCCAATTTCAAATTCAATTGGGTTTAGTCAGATCCAAATTTGACTACGACTAGATTCAAAATGAACCAAATTAAATCCAATTTAATTTGTATTAAGCCCAATCTTTAATTAAGTGATCAAATCAAATAATTAATAATTAATTCAGCAACAATTGCTAATTGTTCTTCCTCTAACTCACTAATCTTTTGTAAGTCCTCTTTTATAACTTTTACAACTCAATCCAATCATCAATCAAGTTGATCATTGTATCCATCTATGAATCGAATTCGCAATTCAATTATTCGATCAAGTCAAAACCCCTTTTACGTATAACTCCATAAATTCTATTATGTCTGGTAGTGAAACATCATGATCTCCATCATAAATATCATTGAAACTCCTTTCAATAGATTGAAACAATTCCAACTCACTCAATAAGAATTATTGACTATCAATTAATTCTCACGGATCTCACAATCCACTAGTGACGCCTAGCAATATGTAATGACAACCCAACAGAACGAAAGAGTCTAAACATCTGAGTATAGTTAACATGTGATTCAATTCTTCTATCGTGAGTCCCAATAAGATGGAGATTATGAAAAACTCGTCAAACCCCTGTTGGATGCATATCCTATAAGCCAATCTGACAAATACATTGTATTATTCTAGGGCACAAAGTTATACTTAAAACATTGATTTGATCAATAAATGGATAGTTTTTATCAAGGTTTGCCATACCGTGCCGAACCGGCCGGTACAACCTGTATCGTACCGTACCAACAGAGAACCGGCACGATTCGATCGATAAATTCGGTACACTGATGGTACGGAAGAAAAAAAGAGAGAGAGAGAGGAGAGGGAGGTAGGTGGGAGCTATCGGAGGCCGGCGGTGGCCGGCTGCGACCGTCGGAGGGCTTTCGAGCCCCGTATCACCCAATAAGGCTTTCAAGAGAGTGAGAAAGAAAGAGAATGCTCGGGAGGGAGGGACCTACCGAACGGATGGTACCTCCATCACGAAGCCCTCAATGGTCGATGTGCCAACACCGATGGCCTGAGGACGGTCGAGCGTGCGGAATCCCTCGCGGCTCCGCCCCCTTCTTTTTCAAAACAAACGGTCCTCTGTTTTGATTTTTCTTTTTTTTTTGTTTTAAACTCATGAAGTCGCCAACTGAAGTCGGCAATCCAGTTGCAGACTTAAGGAAGTTTTTTAAAAAAAAGACAAAAATCATGAAACCGACAAACTATTTGCCGGCTTCACTTAAACTAAGTTTTCTAAAAAAACTTGCGAAATAGGGGCAAAGCCCCTGTTTCACGCTCGCAGCGCAGCACGCATGGACTACGCCCTCTGGCGGCCATGACAACTAGTCGGAGGCCATCCGACGGCCTCGCCGGCTCCTTTCCCTCCCTCTTTTTCTTTCTTTTTCCTCTCTCTATCTCTCTCTCTCTTTTCTTCTTTCGATTCGGGTCCACTTGCCTTCGTCTGTTCGGTACGGTACGAAATCATACCAAACCGTACCGCCAATCAATCGATACGATCGATGGTACCGATTCAGCATACTTTGATTTTTATTTTTTATTCAACTGTAATATGTCCTTAAATCGTCCAAGAAATTAATGCTTAAGATACATATTCTCAAAGAGTTGAGAATTAAAGACATGTATAATTAATTTCTAAATTGCTACCAGTCATAGTATCATCATGAGGATGGTGATCGATGCAGATAGACTGATGCACAGATCGCTTCTTTTGCGGTATACGAGTCTCTAGTTTATAGTGTAGAGATATTGAGCGACAAGTGCGGATAGTTGTTAAAGAACTAGTACTGAGCATGACCATACGAGAGATAACATAAATTTTTACTCAATCGTCAGTGATCATCTTGATGCTATAGTTATCTGAGTATTCTTTTGACCTGTGGTGGCACGACTGTTCACAGTGAAGCTACTGAAATTTAACTGCACAGAAACATGACCTCTTAGCCACTTGAGTCCTGATTATATATGTTGGCGACAGTTAGTCCACAGTAAGAACAGGATGTGCATCTAGATGGAATCTATCGATCTTGAAAAAGAGGAATAATCCTATAAGATTGAAAAAGCTAAGTCCTTAAGTCTGTAGCCACAGCAGTGTGATTGATGAAAAAAAATTTCCATAAGAATTACTATTAGACTTGATCTGATTGAATCTATCATATAACTAATATCGAGGTTTGATGATTTATCCACGACCTACCATCTGGTTAGAACTCACGATAAAAGGACTGAATCACATGAGAACTACATCTAAAGATTCCTTTTTGGTTCTGTTGGATCGCCACTATATACTGCTAGGTTCACTAATAGATTGTGAGAGCTCTCTGGAATTATTCTGGATCGATAATCCTTATTGAGCAAGAGTGGAATCATTCTGACCCATTGAAAAAAATTTCAATGATACTATGATAGAGATCATGGTATATATCTCATTACCAGACAATTGAACCTATGAGGTCACACAACAAAGGGATTTGATCTGGATTAAACAATTGAGCTTATGAAATCATAATTAGGTTAAAAAAAATCCTATTGGGTTTAGGAGAACCTTGCTAGCACATGATTAAACCCAATTCCACTTTTTAGACTTGGATTACTTATTTGATAAGAATTAATTCGAGTCATTACATGCATTCAACTTAAATGAATTAGATTCAATGGGCTCCAAATGTTGGCTGCCCAATGGGTTAGGATCAAGTCAAGATAGGAGCCTAATCCCCTAACTAACTAACTCACTCCTTGATCAAGATGAGGCGCCACTTGATATGATCAAGATGGGGCGCCACATGGTGGAATACCATGTAAGAAGGAAAGGAAGAGAGGGGTGGACGCCCTCCTCTCTTTTTTCATGTGAAAAATTCCTAAGTGGGCGCCAAGAGTTGGTGGCCCCTTGTCCTTATTAGGCGTGTATTAGGGAGGTCTTTTAGAACGATTAAAATAGGAATCCAAATGCGATTAGGATTAATCTTTTAAACTAGATTTGTTTTTGGTTAGGACTCAAACTAACCATCTATTTAAAGGACCCAACCCTTGGTCCTTAAAACAGAATTTCAGATCACAAGATAGCACCTCCTTAGCCTCCACACGCCCCTTTCTTCCGCTTCACGTCCTCACGTCCAAAATTGTTTTGGGCGTCCCACCATCCAATGCCTAAGATTGGTTGGGTGTCGCCTCTCTTCCATCTGGTTTCTAGTTCTTGATTGTTACAAGATCAAGAAAGAAAAATCAAGAAGAAAAGAAAAAGGAAGATCAAAGAAAAGATCAAAGGTTGATCAAAGGATCACAGGCTTGATTCAAATACGCAGGAAAGATCTAACTTAGAGAAAAAGGATCTTCATTAAAAGGATCGATCCAAGTTGATTCTGAGTGGATACCTATAGAGGTCAGACATTTGTGTGGCTAAGAAAGAACCTGTTCATCTTCCAGATCCAGATTTGAAGAAAGAAAAAACGAAATAGATATGTGATACGATCACATATTTTATTTTCAGTATAAAATCAGCATGTGTTAATTTCTGCATATAAACTATATCCCTAGGTGCTTTGTTCTATGCATGCATGTCCTAGATTAAAAGGTGTTTTAATCTATTATTCCGCTGCATCATTTCAAAAAGAAATTTTTGAAATCCACATGATGCACATCCTACGAAATTCCAACAGTGGTATCAAAGCCACAGATTTTTATATGCATGAGATTAGCATATATATTTTGAAAAGGATTTTCAAAATCTGATTTTTTCTAATGCATGAGATGTATGGATGTTTGATTTAGATCTGAAAATTATTTCAAATCTGATTTCTTGTTCATATATGAGATATATGAAGGCATGCATAGATCTAAAAATTGTTCTAGATCTGTTTTTAATTCGCATATGTAATATATGGATACATGCATAAATCTGAAAATTAAATTAGATCTGATTTATGATTCATATATGAGATGTTTGATTGCATATCAAGGTCTGAAAAATAGTTTAAATCTGATTTATGATTCATATATGAGATGTATGATTGTATGTCAAGATCTGAAAATAAATTTAGACCTGTTTAAAGTTCATATATGAGATATATGATTGTATGTTTGAAGCTGAAATTAGTTTCAAGATCAAAACTTACTTTTTATGCAAAAAATTTAGATCTGAAATTTAGTTTTAAGATCTGAAATTTGTATTTGTGCATAAAGGTTTGGTCATCGATAGATCAAACTATGTCATGTAATTAGATTACACCTAGGATTTTTCATTTGATCATAATGGGTCTAAATCGATTTAGCAGTTGATCAAACCGAGTCAAGTGTTGAATAGGGTTAGGTCAATAGAGATTAAGATCATATAATTATTGTTGATCAAATCGATTAACACTCATGTATAGAATTGATTAATCTAAGGACCTAATTCAGTTTGATGACTTGAGCCTGATTTGCTTAAGCAAACCTATTTGGGCCAATTGCCAATTAGTGTCTAAGGCAAGTAATTGAGAGATTGCTACTTAGTTAGGACCCTTGATCTAATCAAAAAGGAGCCTCCCACCGATCTCCACTTATCTGGCCAATTTGAAAGATTGAGTCTTGAATATGATTGCTTTAGCCCATGCTAATTAGATCAGTCATTTAACGACTGATTATATGAGACCTAAACCTAATCTCCTCATGAATATTAAGTCTAGAGGTCTTCCACCATTGTAGATGTACGGGCATGCTACTGGTGTTGATTGTTCTCGACTGATCACAGTGGTTCAGTTGCATCGGGAACACAACCACTCTATTAGCAAAGAGTTGCTCCAGGGTAAAGATGGAGTTGGACCCAATAACTGTCAAATGAGGGACCCAATGATGACTTTGCATCTGCTTGTGAACGGTGGGTCAGACTTAATTAAGGAGTGTAGTCAATAACTGTCAGATAAGTCCACATAACTTAGAGATCAAATCGCTGCAACATACTTAGAAAAGTATATGGACAACAAGTTGTCCATGCATCGGTGTACATGTGACCAATAACTGTCAGGTGAGGTACATGGCATGGTGGGACCGCAGCACCTATTAGAAATTCAGTTATCGCACTAGGATTTTTCGCTTCTCCTCCGAAGTGTAAGGATCTGAAAAAATAGTGGGAGTCTATTTGCTTCTCAAAATCCTAAGAGAAAATATAAAATTTAAGTACAAATGTCTAACTTGAATATCTACTCTTGCAATTAAATCACACCAGCTTCGAACCCTCTAGCCCGCATCCTTAAGTCCAATCATTTAACTGGAACTAATTTTAAAGACTGGCTCAAAAACCTCAAGATTATCTTGATATCCGAAAAATTAAGATATGTACTTAACCAGAACCCTCCAGTTTTACCAAACCATCCTAGTACTGAGCAGAGAGCAGCATTTGATAAATGGATGGATGATGACAGTCAAGTTAAATATTATGTGCTGGCTTCCATGTCAAACATATTGCAAAGCCAACATGAGCATATGCTTACTGTCAGAGCTATGATCACTCACCTGCAAGAGTTGAATAATGAGCAAAGCCACACTGCATTTTGAAGTATCTAAGAGGCTCTTCAACGTGAAGATGCGCGAAAGATAGTCAGTCCATGAACATTGTATGACAATGATCTAGGATTTTGAGAAGCTTAAGAAGCTCAAGCTAAATATGCAAAAAAAATTACAAATGGATTTGATCCTGCAATCCTTTACGAGTTCATATAGTCAATTTATTATGAATTTTCATATGAACAAGTTGGACTGCACTATACCCGAACTAGTCAATATATTGGTCACTGCTGAGGAAATCTTGAAAAGTTTAAAGGACACTGTTCTTGCTGTGGAGCAAGCATCTTTCATGAGAAAGTCTACTTGAAAGAAAAAAGAATAAACCTGTGAAGAAGCAGAAGGAGAACAGGCCAAAGAAGGCTGTAGATAAAGAAAAGTATTTTCACTACAGTACTGACGGCCATTGGAAAGGGAACTGTCCACTATACTTGGAAAGTCTAAAGACCAAGGATGACAAACCTTTAGAAGGTATGTCAAGTGTGCTCGTAATTGAATCTAACCTAACGATTTTTTCTACTTCTAGTTGGGCATTGGACTCCAGTTCTAGTGCTCATATATGTACTTTAATGCAGGATCTAATAAAAAATAGGAGATTGAGACAAAGTGATATGATCCTTCAGATCGACAATGGAGCAAAGGTTGCTACAGAAGTTGTTGGCACCTATCCTCTTCGATTACCGTCAGTATTTAGATTAGATTTAAAAGGTTATTTTGACCTGTAGCTAGCCAGAATTTCATTTTTGTATCTGTACTAGCACAAGATAGATTTGATTTCTATTTTAAAAAAAAAATTATTTCATTTATTAGGAAATAAATTTATTGCATGGATCTTTTAATTAATAGTCTTTATCACTTGCATGTTGATGCAAATATGAATATAAACGAGCAAATAGTGAGTGCTTAGATCAAAAGAGACCCAAAAATGAAGTTAACCAAAAGTATATGTGGCATCTTAGGCTCAACCATCTTGGAGAGAACAGGATAAACAAATTGAAAAAAGATGGGGTCCTTGATTCCTTTAATTTTGAGTCATATACAGCTTGTGAATCTTGCTTTCGAGAAAAAATGGCCAAGTTATCCTTTGTGGGACATAAGGAAAAAGCCACTAATATACTTGCCCTGATACACACCGATGTGTGTGGGTCATTTGATGTGTAGGCCAAAGATGATTATAGCTACTTCATTATCTTTACCGATGATCTATCACAGTACGGATATGTATTTCTGATGAGACATAAGTCTGAAGCCTGTGAAAAGTTCAAAAAATTCAGAAATGAAGTAGAAAAACAAACGGACAAATCCATTAAGATTTTTCGATCAAATCGAAGTGGGGAATACCTTAGTCGAGCATTTCTAAGATATCTTAAGGATAATAGCAGTCTCTCAATGGACTCCTCTTGATACACCTCAACTCAATGAGATATCCGAAAGGAGGAATGGGATCCGATCAGATATGATCAGATCCATAATGAGCTTCACTGATTTACCCTTATATCTTTGGAGACATGCCTTATCAACCGAAATATATCTATTAAATAAGATTTCTTCTAAATCTGTTCCTACCACATCATATGAGATATGGCACAGCAAGAAGCCGAGTCTAAGTCATCTAAAGACTTGAGGATGTCTAGCTTATGTGAAAAGACAGATGACTGACAAATTACAGGATAGATCTGTTATAGCTCGCTTTATAAGATATCCGAAAAAATTCATAAGATACTACTTTTACTTTCTATATGATCATAATATGATTGTGAATTGTCATACCATATTCCTAAAAAAATAATTTACCCAGAATGGTGGCAGTGGGAGGTTCATTAAGCTCGAAGAGAAAGTTTCTGAAGAACAGCGAGCTGTAGATCCTCAAGAACTTATTATTGATGAGCCAGTAATTAATGTTCCTCCACCACCTTGAAGATCTAGTAGGATCTTCCATTCTTCTGAAAGATACATGGGTATACTTATGGAGGATGTAGAAGAAATATTCCTTATGGGAGATAAAGATTATGGAGATGATCCGAATACCTTTGACGATGTGATATCCGACATCGATTCTGAGAAAGGATTAGATGCAATAAAGTCAGAGATTAACTCGATGCATTCGAACCAAGTATGGACCTTAGTAGATCCACCAGAGGGTATAGTACCCATTGGGTGTAAATGAATCTACAAAAGAAAAATAAATACAGATGGTAAGATAGAGACCTATAAAGCTAAGCTCGTAGCAAAAGATTATAGTCAGTACGACGGCATTGACTATCAAAAAACCTTCTCGTCTGTAGCTATATTTAAATCTATCTGCACTCTACTTACTGTTGTAACTTATTATGATTATGAAATCTGACAGATGGATGTGAAAACTGCTTTCCTAAATGGATATCTTGAGAAAGATATCTATATAGAGCAACCTTTAGGTTTCACTTCCGATGATGTGGATCACAGAGTCTGCAAGCTGCAAAGATCCATATACGGATCAAAGCAAGCTTCTCGGAGTTGGAATCTTCGTTTTAATGAAGCGATCAAATCGTTTGATTTCATTGAAAACAAAGAGAAACCCTGTGTATACAAAAGAGTCAGTGGGAGCGCAATAACATTCCTCGTACTGTACGTGGATGATATCCTCCTTATTGAGAATGATATTCTCATGCTGACCTTGATCAAAGGATGGTTGTCTAAGAAACTCCATTAAAGACCTACGGAAAGCATTCTATATTCTTGAAATAAAGGTCTATAAGGATAGATCTAAAAGGATGCGAGTCTGTCATAAAAGCTGTACAAAAAAAAATACTGAAAAGGTTCAGTATGGAAAACTTTAAAAAGAGACTTCTATCTCTTAGACATGGTATTCATCTTTCCAAAACGATGTGTCCAACCACATCTGAAGAAATTCAACGCATGAGTAGAATTCCTTATGCCTCGACTATAGGGAGCCTCATGTATGCGATACTGTGTAATTGACCTGATATTGCCCTTACTGTGACCATCACGAGCAGGCATCAGTCAAATCCAGACAAGCACTAGACCGCTATGAAGAACATCCTTAAGTACTGGAGAAGAACTAAAGATTTGTTCTTAATCTTTGAAGGAGGATCTCAGTTGCGAGTCGAGAAGTATACTGATTTAGACTTCATGTCTGATTCTGATGATAAAAAATCTACAATAGGGTATGTGTTCGTACGCAATGATGGTGCAATCAGCTAGAAGAGTTTCAAGCAGCCCATCATAGCAGATTTGACCACAGAAGCTGAATATGTCACTGCTTCGGATGCTGCGAAGGAAGGCTTCTGATTCAAAAAATTCATCACAAAGCTTGGTATAATGACATTGGATGCCATACCATTGTACTACGACAATAATAGAGCCATAGTACTTGCTAAGGAGCTCAAATTTCATCAGAAATCCAAGTACATTGAGCAGCGGTTCCACATCATACGCATCTCGAAAAAATATATCGAAGTATAAAGAGTAAACTCTGCAGACAACATAACAGACCCACTGACAAAGCAGTTGAACCAGCCAAAGATGGAAATCTATCTTGAGAAGATGGGACTTAGATTAATGGTCAACTGACTTTAGTCCAAGTGGAAGATTATTGGATGTATACCCTAAAAGCCAATCTGACAAACACATTGTATTATTCGAGGATACAAATTTATACTTAAAATATTGATTTGAAGAATAAATGGATAGTCTTTATTTTTCATTCAAGTATAATGTGTCCTTAAATCGTCCAAAGAATTAATGCTTAAGATACATATTCTCAAAGAATTGAAAATTAGAGACATGTATAATTAATTCCTAAATTGCTTTCAGTCATAGTATCATCATGAGGATGGTGATCGATCCGGATAGATCGATGCATAAATCGCTTCCTTCACAGTAGATGAGTCTCTAGTCTACAGTATAGAGACACTGAGCGGCAAGTGTGAAAAATTGTTAGAAAACAACTAATACTGAGCATGACCATATGAGAGATCACGTGGATTCTACTCTAATCGTCAGTGATCATCTCAATGCTGTAGTTGTGCGAGTAGTCCTTTGACCTACAATAGCATGACTACTCACAGTGAGGCTGCTAGAGTTTGACTGCACAGAAACATGGCCTCTTAGCCATTTGAATCCTTGTGTATTTTGACGACAGTTGGTTCACTATAGGAGCAGGATGTACATCTAAATGAAATTTATCGATCTTGAGAGAGGAATAGTCCTATGGAATTCGAGAAGCTAAGTCCTTAAATCTATGGCCATAATAGTGTGATTGATGGAAAGAAGTTTTCATGAGAATCACTATTGAAGTTGACCTGATTGAATCTATCATATGACTGATGTTGAAGTTTGACAATTTATCCATGACCTGCCATCTAATCGAAACTCACGATAGAGAGACTAAATCGCACAGGAACTACACCTAGAGGTTCTTTTTCAGTTCTGCTGGGTTACCACTACATACTGCTAGGTATCACTGGTGGATTTGAGAGCTCTCTAGGATTATTCTGGATCGACAATCCTTATTAGGCAAGAGTGAAATCATTCCAATCCATTGAAAAGAGTTTCAATGATACTATGATGGAGATTATGATATATATCTCACTATCAGATAGAATTGAATCTATAGGATCACACAACAAAGCGATTTGATCTGGATTAAACAATTGGGCTTAAAGTTACAATTGGATTAGGAAAAATCCTATTAGATTTAAGAGAATCTTGCTAGTACATGGTTCAACCTAATTCTTTTTTAGACTTGGATTGCTTATTTGATAAGAATTAATTTGAGTCAATTACCTGCATTCAACCTAATTGAATTAGATTCAATGGGCTTCAAATATTAGCTGCCCAATAGGTTTGGATCAAGTCAAGATAGGGGCTTAATCCCCTAACTAACTCACTCCTTTATCAAGATGAGGCGCCACTTGATATGATCAAGATGGGCGGCACATGATGGAATACCGTGTAAGAAAGAAAGGAAGAGAGGGGCGGGCGCCCTCCTCTCTTTTTCCACGTGAACAATTCCTAAGTAGGTGCCAAGAGTTGGCAGCCCCTTATCCTTATTAGGTGTGGATTAGGGAGGTCTTTTAGATCAATTAAAATAGGAATCCTAATGCGATTAGGATTAGTCCTTTAAACCAGATTTGTTTTTTGGTTAGGACTCAAACTAACCATCTATTTAAAGGACCCAACCCTTGGTCTTTAAAACAGAATTTCAGATCACAAGATAGTGCCTCCCTAGCCTCCACACGCCCCTCTTTCTTCCACTTCACGTCCTCACATCCAAAATTATTTTGGGCATCCCATCATCCAATGCCCAGGATTGGTTGGGTGTCCCCTCTCTTCCATCTGATTTCTAGTTCTTGATTGTTACAAGATCAAGAAAGAAAGATCAACAAGAAGAAAAGAAAAGGGAAGATCAAGGAAAAAATCAAAGGTTGATCAAAGGATCACAAGCTTGATTCAGATACGCAGCAAAAATCCAACTTAAAGAAAAAGGATCTTTATTAAGAGGACCAATCCAGATTGATCCTGAGTGGATACCCGTAGAGGCCAGATATTTGTGTGGCTAAGGAAGAATCTATTCATCTTCCAGTTCCAGATTTGAAGAAAAGAAAAGCGAAACAAATGTGATACGATCATATATTTTATTTTTAGCATAAAATCAACATGTATTAATTTCTGCATATGAACTAGATCCCTAGATACTTTGTTCTATGCATGCATGTCCTAGATTAAAAGGTGTTTTAATCTATTATTCCACTGCATCATTTCAAAAAGAAGTTTTTGAAATCCACATGCATGCACATCCTACGAAATTCCAACAATCCCATATCTATCATATGTAAGATTTAATCAGCTCGAGTTTAAATCGTGAGATCTCACGAAAATCCTTCACCATCAATCACATCACCGTGGGCACGATCTTAAGAACTCGACTTTATAAATCACATAGGACTATCTTTTAACTACTAAGATCGATAGATCCCATCTAGGTGCCTCCCTATTCCTACAGCAAACCTACTGCAACCAACATGCACCACAAAAATCCATATGACTAGGAGACCCAGTGAATGTACAATCAAACTGCAGCAATCTCACTATAAATAGCCGAGGCACCGCAGATCAAAGAATCACTCATACTACTACAGCATCGAGAAAGTCACTGACGAGTAGATATCCAAATGACTTTTCGTACTGATCATACTCTATACTGATATTCTCTAACAACCACTTGCACTCTCGCTCCAGTGTCCCCACACTGTAGACTCAATACTTATCTATCCAAAAGGAAGCGATCTATGCATGAACCTCACCGGATCAATCACCATCTCCGTGATGATCCATCGATCGAAAGCAACTTAGAAATTAACCATCAATGGCACATGCCTCAAATTCTTTAACTCTTGAAAATATACGTCATCATCTTATTAATTTCTTGAACAATTCAAGGATACATAACACAAGAATGGATATAAAATGACCAATTTTATTAATGAATAAATAAGTCAAGTACAAATTTATGCCTTAAAAAGTATACAATATATCAGCCAGACTGACTTTTAAGGCATATATCTAACAGGGACAACTGAGACACCCTCCACACCGTTGGGACGTAAAATCTTGCATTATTCTATCTCCTTCTCTCTTAATATCTATAACCTCATCTTTTAAACTCTTATCTAGAATAGTCCTAATCTATTTTTATTCCTATCTTACTTGGTATACAAAAGTTTATAACCTATTTTACTAACTTCCATAGCTTTTCTTCTATCCAGTTAGTCTCATGTAGGCAAGCTATGTTAACCATCCGCTAGACATTGTTCCATCAATTTTCTTATCAATGACCCTATATTCCATATTACTAAATATTTTCCTAGAACAACATTTTTTACCTACAACCATCCATTAAACTATGAGAACCCTTGCCTACTTCTCCCCACACTAGGGCATTGATGCAGCGAGTCGCTTTTGAAACACCCTGGTAGCTCGCTCACTTTTCACTGCACCTAGGGTCTAACGCAGTGTGTAGGGTACTCCCCAATAGCATTTTTATGTAGATTCATGTTCATTGGATGTGACTAAAATTTTATGCTAGATATTAACCTACCTCAACCCTCCATCTGGGTTTGAGATAGGCTATGTACAAAACATAAGTGGTGTTTCTAGGGCTGGAAATGGGCCGAGCTGGGCTGGACCGCACCCCCACCCAAGCCCGACCTGAAATATTTTTTCGGGCTTTAGGCCATGCCTAGGCCCAAAAATTTTCTAAAATTTTAGGCTTGAGCCCAGCCTGACCCGAATCCAATCAAGCCAGCCTGAACATCAGAACAACAGGATGTGGGACACTGGAACACGGAACCCAATCTTCAACAAGGGCTACCTTCTCATCCTGAGAGCTAACTTTGGAGGATTTCTCAAGTAGACATTCTATTTGTTTCCACAAATAAAACACCACAGCTAAATGCTAACATTAAATTCAGAACAATAACCACTGTAGCAGAAGTAAATAAGACCATGTTGATGGACAAGGCACCTTCTCGGACCTATCACACCATCCTACTGGTTTAAGTGGGGTAGCTGCTTCTGTTGATAGTTGCAGAGGGGCGGCACATAGGTAGCTTTTAGAGACCACAGGCTTAGAGGTATGATTGGTAGCAGGTATAAGTATATATCTGGTCCAAGTAAAAGAATGCTTCTTGTTTGAATGCTTAGGGATGCTCAACTTGCTTCACTATTTAGCCCCCTTCACTATTTTACTACGGAACAGAGGACATTAAGCCTTATATTCGGGTTAATTGACTAAAGCAATTAGCCAAAGCTAACTGGCTAATTGACTAGGATCGGGCCAACTCAAGCCGAATATTCGAGCTAAACCAATTTGAATAGGGAACTGGGCTCAAGCCGGATATTCAGGCCTACTAATCGGACTGGAATTTGGGCCCGAGCCCAAGCCAAATATATAAGATAAACAGGCTTTATATTTAGGCCCAAGCCCAGCTTGAATTGTTTTGAGCCCAGTCCGAAGCCCAACCGATGTCGATCCAAGCCTAGTTCCAGCCCTAGATGTTTCTGGCAAAATAATATTATCGAGAACATCTTTTTTGGATTCCTAGTTCCTTCTTAACATGGACTCTCTACTAACCCATCCTCCTATTCCTTTACAACTGATTGAACCTATGGAACTTGCATCTCATAACATATCATGCTCCTTCCTGGCCAATTATCAAGCACCCTACCATGATCAAGTAGTAACGAAAAGAATAAAGAAAGTTCTGGATAGAAGCTATCCTTTGCCTGAGAATGAGGGGGAAAAAAGGAATATTACATCTACTGATCTTTATATCATTTGATAAATCATAAGATATGATATTTATTATTTAGTCAAAAGAATAAAATACAAATACTATGCATGTGCTTATCTTATCAACCTTTACAATGGGCATGGCACTAACAAATAATAAGAAAAATGATATTATTTACTCATGTTATGGTCACAAATATAAATTTCTGAACAATTTATATATTTTGGTAGTTATAAAATATATAATTTTGAACTGCTATAGAGAATTGATTTTTTCTAATTTATTATGTTAATTAGCATCCAATGACATGAACAATCGCCCATGGTAATCCATGCTGAAATAATGTTCATAAGTGCTCAAAACACTATGCACAGCCACTTTGTGAGGAAAAGGAAAAACAAAAAGCTTAGGCCTATCCATGTTCACCCCTCTCAGTACCATGGATTACACGGAATGTAACTGGGTGATGACCTTTTTAATCTCAGTCAAACTTCTATTTTCTTGGCCCTACATATATTTGTGTGTATATGTATGCATGTGTGTGTGTGTGTGTGCACGTGTGTTTATGGGTATACATGTATTATGCACACATAGATGCATTATATACATATACATATACATACATACATACATACATGTATGTATGTATGTATGTATGTATGCATGCGCATGCATACTAGTATAAATATGTATATATGTGTGTGTCATCAAATATTAAATTTTTGATCCAGGATTTAACAATTGGATTTAGCAATTCCAAAGTCTGTTATGCTATTCAAAGGTACATGGAATTGATTTTGATCTGTGCCTCAAAAAATTGGTAGAAACCAAAAATCATATGTTTCGAAGATTTCTAACCCCATGAACCAAGTGGGTCGAGCAATCAAGGGTATTAATGAGTTAGCATGCTAAAATACATACTAGTCCATATAAACTGAAAATCCACTTGATTAATGGATATTTTAAGACAGTGGTAGATTTGAATTTAATGGGTTTTGATGATCGGACCATGGCAAAACAAAGAATCAACTATTAAATCTGTCCGTATGTGCAATGGTTTGAATCTGTATCTTCCTTCCACTCATCAAGGGTTATACTCTTTAACAACCTGAGTATTTTCAGAGTTCTTTTCTACAAAAGCCAGCTATGCTCACCAATCTTGCTCTTTTATTTTCTTAAGTTGCAAAAATTGAAAACTGCAAAAGAACCTCCCTCCTCCTATCCTGTTCCACATGCCCATACCATCCTACTTAGAGATTGTGTTATCCTAAAACAGTGCGATTTTCGTACATACTTTTCTGTCCTAATATTACTACTATATATCCATCTCAAGCTTTCAATCTGTCCCACATGTAACCAATGCGCTGATCCATATGGCATTTGGCAATTAGACAACTAAATTAAATAACTAAGCAATTACCATTAAGTAACTCTCTGGTTCATCCACTCCAATTTCACCTTAACATGTATGTAGTGGTCTATATTCCCATTATGCTGCCTAACAGACACAAAGTAATCAATTATGACTATAACAAGTTGTCTCTTGGCCATCAATTCTAGCTAAGACCCATTTACATTTGTCTCTTGGCCATCCATTCTAACTAAGACCTATTTAAATTTATCTTCCAACAAAAGTTGCAATTCTACGTAATTCAAATAAAATCATACATTGTTGCCGAAAGCTTTTCTCTGTTCTGATCAGCATTTAATTATATTCTTGTCTCATCAATTAGCATTACACTATAATAGTTCCTGAATTTTGTTTTGCATTCATGTCCAAAAAATTGTCATGAGGAAAGGTAAATACTAAATACCAATCCAGGATACAACCCTCAAAAAACCATGGCCTCACTTTTCTGGCCACATCTACTTAAAGAACTTGTTGTTACAAATCAAACAGAACCAATCGCAATAATATTAACAAAACATTTGTTTAAATTTTTCCAGTTGACAATGTGAGAAATTGGCTAGAAGGCTGCAGTTTTGGGAAATTTTCATTTTTTCTGGAAAAACTAAATAAGCGAAAAGTTCATCATATCACTTGTCAGTTCCAGAAACACAGCCCATGATAGTCGTAATAAAAGTTTGAGTATCTCACCTCTGGCAGTTTTATGAGACAATGATCCGGTCCCAAAGCTTGGGATTTCACATTTTGCCACTTGTGAACTAGAGTTTCCGCAAGCCTTGCATCCATCTTAGGTGCTTCTTCTCCCAAGTTCTCAACCATAGGGACATCTGAACCTAGAAAGTTAAAATAAGAAGGCCCTGACTAAGAAAGTTTGTGAAGAGATAATGTGAAAAACATAAAAGAATGCTATGAAGAAGCATAGTTACTTCTAATTCACCCCAAAAAATAACTACTTCAAGTAAAAATCATGGTTTGAAAATCCTATCCTGAGTGGGAATATCAAAATAACAGCCAAACTCCTTTAATAATTCAATAAACAAAAAGAAAAGGAAAAACTAAAATAAGTTAAAAGAGTGCTTTTGCATCATCTTATTGTTCATTGCTCTCACTAGCAAAATATCCTTTTCATTTGACTATTTTTATCCTTCAAAATTTGGATGCTTTAAACCAGGTGGCAGAGGAACTTAATTTTATGCATAATACTTTAGATGGTTACAAAATAGCAAAATATCATCCTTCAAAATAAGGAAAAGAAACCTTCTTTGAACTTTTGGGCTAACTACAGCTTCCTTGAATTTCCTAACAAGTAGGAGAAACAGCACTAGTGAGGAAAACAAAAAAAAAGTAATACTGAATAAAAGGAGGTTGCAGGTGCATACAATGCTAGATCTATAATGCGACCAGTGATGAAACAAAGTTGTGGATAGACTGTCCTAACTACTAGGGAAATATTATGTGGTGCATGTACAAAATGTTTGGCCTTGTGAATGCAGTCCAGACACACTTTTACTTTAAGATCAGAAACTAGAAGCCAACAATTTTCCTCAACTTTCAGCTCTATAGTTGCAAAGTAAAGGTATTGGGGTGTTACACATTACCTAAATTGACGACATTAGCAGCCATTGCTGAACCTGTCTCTTTCTTAGCAACAGGCAACACATTTTTTCCAGGTAAATGCTTGAGCCCAGCTAGAGTTACTAGTCCAACCACAACGCCAGCACACATTATCTTGACACTAGCATTTTTTATATCATACATTAAATCTTGCTCATTTAACTCTTCAGAATTAAGATTTCCAGAAGCCTCAGCCTCAAAACCTGAACTAACTTGATTAATCTTTACCCCTGACTCGTTTGTTTGTATCTCAGTAACAGAATCATGTGAATCATTAACTTCCTCTTTGCTCGATCTTTCTAATTTGTTGACCAGTGGAAACACTTTCCGCAATGCCTGAAGTGCACTTGACTTAGCGTTACCAAGTGCAGCCGTAGCCTCAGCCCCAATGTTTGCTATGGCAGCTGCTGCAGCTAAAGGTGAACTACCACCACCTTCCATCCTTTCCAGATACCTAAGGACTGTGGAGTCATCATAGTAGTCTCCAAGCTTGAACTGTATATCTTGAGTATTTCTAAACCTGGGAAAAACCACTTCCATTAGCCAAGCCTCTAACATTTTGCAAAGCCCTGGAAGAAGATCGTTATCCTTGTCAATGCTAGAATTATCCGCAATGAATTCTACAATTGCTGGATTTCTGTATGGCGAGGTCTCGCTATCTATGCCTAACCACATGCGGCATGCATCAAGATCTCCCAAAAGCAGTGAACAAAGCCCTCTCTCAAGTGCAAAGTCTATCTCATGGTCAGCCTTTGTAGTGTACTCAGAAACAGAACGTAACAGAGCAGCCTTTGTCTGCTGAAGTTGTAGAAAAAGATCATCTGCTTTCTTGACAAGTTGAGGTTCCTTCCCCACAAACGCCTGGGCAACCAAAGCAAGTGCCACACCATAGACTTCAGAACTCTCTGGTCTTATATTATTTGGAGTTGCATAAAACAATTGTACCTTTACGCCATAGAAACAAAAGAACAGGAAACCTCATAAAGAGGCACTCATATGACTTCAATAACAATGAAAATACAGACTTCTACGAGAACTGTCACATATACCTGCTCAGCTGCAGTCATGCGTAGAAATGATTCATTCATGAAGTCTTCACGAGTAAATCCACCTCCAATCACAGCAGCACCACCCCTACCAACAGTCCACAATATGTTGCGCACACCATGAAGACCTTCCTCCCGTTGTATTTGGTGCTTGCCATCAAGAGGCAATGCCAGGAGTTCCAGAACACAACAAGGGGTAATTTCTTCTAATGTTTCATCAATCTGTGCCTGCAGGTCTGATGCAAGGTTGCTTGCTCCTTCCTCCTGTTTACATGAGATTCTCATTCAGTTATTTCGTATCAGGAATAATGGTTCCAGAAGCATAATGCTAGACTCAAAATATGTACAAACTTGATTTCTCTCTCTCTCTCTCGGGGTATTATGTGCTTGCAACATTTACACTATTTGCTCTTTCTTTTTCTTAGTTTTCCTCTTTCCTTTGTGAGGAAAGAAACAGATGGAAGATCCAAGATGACCTACTTCCTCCAGTGTTACAGTGGAATGCTTTAATAATGCATAACAGCTTTTGCTCCTTGTTTTGCCAGAAATGAACATGATGCATTTAATATTCAAATGAATAAAAAAAGCAATAGGAAAAAAAAAATATTACAATAGAAACAAGTATGTTCAAATAAATGAGCTTCAGATTTGTGCATCAGTACCTTCATGTGGTTTTTCTTGTCACATAATTTACAATCAATGAGTTTGCAGATTATATTCTCTTGGTAAATTAGTTGCGTAAATCCACATCCTGATTTTTACTCATGCCATTAAAAGAAGAGACAATCAGACTTCCAGTTCCTCCAAGGAATGAATATAAACAAGCAACTTTAGTAAAAGAAGAGGGATGTGTTTCAGCACTGCAGTGAAGTCCTCGTTTGAAAAATGTCATGCAGGAGACAGGAGACAATGCAGCTGCATTTGGATGCTTCATTTGCAACTAGGGAAATCATGTAAGGGAAGAGCTTGTCTTTTAAATTAAGCAGGGTTACAGGGTGATTCCCCAAAAACCAATCTGTAACATCTTAAAGGCCACATATTTCCCAACAATTGAACTCCAGAGCGTCCTATTTAAAATAGTGAACTGACACGATATGCATTGCATTCGGAAAACGTTCAGGATTTAACTTTAATAATGATGACAGATAGAGAATCTGCATTAATGTTTATGTTCAAACAATCAGCGACGAGGAGAACAATATCTCAAGAGCTCGCGAAGAAGATGCAAACTTTCTTTACCTGCAGGAGCTTCAAGGCCCTCTCGAGGACCTCGCAACACCCGATGAAATCCGGCGGTCTCAAAGCCATGGCATCCCTAGAGAGGTCCACATACGCTAGCGCCATGGCCAGCACCACGTCCTGCTTGAAAGACTTGGACAGGCGCTCGAGCAGAAGGCTTGTACCCACTCGAAGGACCACCTCCGTCTCCCCAGCCTCCTGCAACAAACACAGCGCGCCGGGGATCTTATCCCAGGGGACGTGAGTGGTGGGCGTGGAGTTGGGATCGTCGTCAAGGCCAAGATTGTAGTCGCCACGGGAGGTGGGGTTGGAGAGGGTGTCGCAGGCGGCCTGGAGGATCTGGCGACGAGCGATGAGGGTCTCTGTGCTGAAGCCATACTGCGGGGGCTTGGAAACCCTAGCCTCGAAGGCTCGCCGGATGCCGTCGCCGAGGAAGTGGCTCTCAGCCCCGAGCACCTGAAACAACTCACAGAATAATGGATTAGAATCAGGGGTTGGATTGATGTGGCGAGCTGGAGAGAGAAGGAAATTTGCGACCTTGTAGAAGTCGAGGGGGAGCGCGACGGTGCGGTCAGCGGTGGCGGGGGGGAGGAGGGAGAGGACGGCGGGGTTGGGAGAGGAGGGCCGCGAGGGCTTGGTGGCGGTGGGGAGGAAGTGGAAGTCGCCGAGGAGGCGGTCAGCCCATTTGCTGGCCCGGCACGCGGTGGTGATGGCAGGCTTCTTGTTGGGTTCGAGGAGAGGCAAGAAAGGCTTGGAGAGTGTCTGCGAGGCGGAGGAGGAGGAGGAGGAGGCGGGGGTGGGTTTGGAGAAGAATGGGGATGGGCAGCAGAGGTGGGAGAAGCCAACGCAGTTGAGGGTGAGGGCGTCCATTGGGAAGGGGAGGAGGACGAGGGTGGTCACAGTTCAGAAACCTCGGATGCTCATGGGGGTTGCAGACTACTCGGATCGCTACTTCGATTATCTCAGCTCTCCGAGCATAAAACTTGCACACCCAAACTGAGACATGGAGTTCATTTTTTCTTTTTTTTTTTTTTTATTGTGCCTCGGATTTTGAGGCAGAGGTGAAATTGCGAGGTGGTCGGTACCTCAGCTCGCAGCCGTGGAGTCTGGATCAGTATTTTATCATCAGAATAAAATTTTTTTTATCAAAATAATAAATTTAAAAAAATTAATTATTAAAATAATATTTTTTTTAAATTATTTAATAAAATATTATTTAAAATAAAATCATCTCGTTGTAGGATGATTTTGTGTGCTAACTCAACAACGTCACGTTAGGTAGATCGATCGGTGTTGCAATCAATCTCCGATGAGATGATCGGCAGTGAGCCGAGTTGTGGTGCCTGAGTGGTGGACGACAGAAAATATGCAAAATAAGTCCTCTTGTCAAAAGTTGTCGGATGAAAAACCTTTCGATAGTTAAGTTAGTCGAAGAAAGGGGACAACCGAGAGCCAAAAGCGAGAGCAAAATCTTATCTTTCAAAAGTTTTTGTGGTCCACCGTAACTTACTACTTTATATAGAGTGAGCAAAGCTGTTACTATGTAACTCCTGCCTCCAAACATTCAAAACGTGGGAGTTATGATATTTAGTGGATGGTTACCTCATTATTCGCTATTAAGACCGAGTAATGGGCTGCTCGTGGGTGACTATTATGTTCTATATTTGCGTGTAGTTAATGTTTGTGCCAAATAACTATTATTTAATCTTAGGATTTAAATAGTCGGTGTTGGTGCAAAAATCCGCTTGCGCCGGAGAAGCTGGAGTCGAGGGAGTCGCGGTCGCCATCGGGACCTGCAAAAGAAGTCTAAACCGGAGGTGGGGTTGCTCTGGCAAGACCCTCCAACGCTCAAGTCAGTTCTCTGCCTCAACAAGAATGGAGTGCTCGAACGAAAATTTTAATAGAGTTTTGGGATAGAAAATAGAGCTTATAGAATAACGTATTTGGGGTCCCCTTTTATAGGCAAAAAGGGGGCAGTAGACTGATAGTGACATCGTAACCGTCTGGCAGTGGACTGCCTGGAGTCAGGCGGAGTTTGTTGCAAAGAGTAATGGAGTGGGATCGTGGCCACCGCCGAAACGTGACACGTGGAGTCTGTTGCGGGTAGTGGAACGGCGTCCGTTGTCGCGACTTGTCAGGAGGTGGGAGGAATCGCGCGGTATCCGTCGCAGGGAGTGGAGCAGAATCGTAGTCATTATAGCGATCTGCCAGGGAGTGATGGAGCCGCATGAAATCTGTCGCAGGAGGTGGAGCAGTATCGTGGCCGTTGCTGCGGCCCATCAGCGGGTCCAGGCCTGTCGGCCGAAGTCTGGCTGGAGTGTCTGGCGGAAAGAGGTGACTGGCCACCCGTTTGAGAGGAGCTCGAAGTCCGGCTCCCGTAGGAGTCCGGATGAAGTCTTCTTTCAATCGAAGTTGGGGACGAAGCCCGGCTCCTGTGGGAATCCGGGAGGAGTCCACCTGCAATTGGCGTCGGGGGCGAAGTCCGGCTTCCGCGGGAGTCCGGATGAAGTCTTCCTGTGGCCGGAGTCGGAGACGAGGTCCGGCTCTCGTAGAAGTCCGGTCGAAGTCTACCTGCAATTAAAGTCAAGGGCGAAGTCCGGCTCCCTTAGGAGTCCGGACGAAGCTTACCAGCAGTCGAGGTTGAGGACGAAGTCCGGTTCCTATGGGAGTCCAGGCGAAGCCTTCCAGCCGTTGAGGTTGGGGACGAAGTCCGGCTCCCGTAGGAGTCCGGGCGAAGCCTTCCAGCCGTTGAGGTTGGGGACAAAGTCCGGCTCCCGCAGGAGTCCGGACGGAGTCTATTTGCAATCAAAGTCAGGGATGAAGTCCGGCTCCCTTAGGAGTCCGGACGAAATTTACCAGTAGTCAAAGTCAGGGACGAAGTCCGACTCCCGTAGGAGTCCGGACGGAGTTTCCCCGTGGCCGAAGTCGGAGGCGAGATCCGACTCCCGTAGGAGTCCGGTTGAAGTCTTCCTGTAGCTGGAGTTGGGGACGAGATTCGGCTCCCGTAAGAGTCCGGACAGAGTCTACCTGTGGTCGAGGTCGAGGATGAAGCCCGACTCCCGTGGGAGTCCGGGCGAAGCCTTCCAGCCGTTGAAGTTGGGGACGAAGTCCGGCTCCCGTAGGAGTCCGGATGGAGTCTGCCTGTAGCTGGAGTTGGAGACGAGATTCGGCTCCCGTAGGAGTCCGATCGAAGTCCACCTACAATCGAAGTTAGGGACGAGGTCCGGCTCCCGTAGGAGTCCGGACAGAGTCTACCTGTGGTTGAGGTCGAGGATGAAGCCCGACTCCCATGGGAGTTCGGGCGAAGCCTTCCAGCCGTTGAGGTTGGGGACAAAGTCCGGCTCCCGTAAGAGTCCGGACGGAGTCTGCCTGTAGTTGGAGTTGGAGACGAGATTCGGCTCCCGTAGGAGTCCGGTCGAAGTCCACCTGCAATTGAAGTTGGGGACGAGGTCCGGCTCCCGTAGGAGTCCGGATAGAGTCTACCTGTGGTTGAGGTCGAGGACGAAGCCCAGCTCCCATGAGAGTCCGGATGAAGTCTTCCTGTGGCCGGAGTCGGAGACGAGGTCCGGCTCCTATAGGAGTCCGGACGGAGTCTGCCTGTAGCTAGAGTTGGAGATGAGATTCGGCTCCCGTAGGAGTCCGGTAGTTGTAGAAATCTGCCGTTGGTGAAGTTCGGCTGTTGGTGAGGTCCGAGGCAGTTCGGATTGGAGTTGAACCTGGCTGGAAGAAGTCTGGAAGGGATTTGGGGAGCAGCCGACGACTGTAGGAGGTTGGCTGGCGGCAGAGCTTAGTGAGCGCTTGGGGTGGCTTGATAGACGACTGGGGGAACTCATGTTGAAGGAGTTTGGGGTGGTGCAGTGGGAGTTCGTCCGTCGGGGGATTTCAGTCAACACCGTGGAAATCCGGCTGTTGGAGAAGTCCGGAGAGGTACCATCTGCAATCGAAAGTTGGATGAGTCTTGGGAGGATCAATCCTGTTGTGAACTTCGACTGAGGGTATTTTATACCCAACACCAGTCCCCCTACTTCCGAGTTCGAATTTCAAATGAAGGAAGTACAGAGAAATTTTTGCAACCGAAGTTATCCCCTTGAATTCTGTGCGCGACCGCCCCCAGATATTTTGGCATTAAATGCGCGTGTGCTGGAGTCTTTTCGAATCGGGGCGGTTCGAAGGGACCCTTCGGAATCTCCGCTGGCGCGCTGGCCCAGATACGGCGTAATAATGGCTCCGTCAGCTGTCAGCCGCTTTTAGCCGCCTGCCGAGGTGAGTGGGACACGTGTCGAGCGTGGGTCGGCCTGGGGGGATTCGCGATCATTATGGCGTCGGATCCCAGGGTCTATTTAAACTCGTCTTTCCGTTTGAAAGTTCTACCGGTATCCGCCTTTTCTTCGAGAGCCCTGACCTCCCTTGGCGTCTTCCGAGTCATCCCTGTCCTCGCCCTTCTGCATCCTCCAGAGCGATCTAGGTTAGTCCCAGAACCTTCATTTTTCTTCTTGCCACCTAGGGGGCCTTTTCTCCTCCATTTTCTCCTGTCGTATTCCTCCGATTTGGTCTCCCGTAACCTCTCATCCTTTGTCGCGTCCGATTTCTCTGGGATCTTTAGGGCTTTCGTCTGAAGTCGTTCGAAATGTCTTCCAGTATCTCCGCCTCTAGCGGTTCAGGGAGTTCTTCTGCCTCAGCCCCCCAGGACCCCCATTCTGTAGACGAACCCACATCTGGGACTGGGCTTCGCCCAATTTTTGCGCCGAGCACCATTCCCTGCTCCCTGACTCCGGATGAACTCCTGCTGATAAGGATTCAGTACGGAGTTCCTCTGGAGTACGACCTGGAGCTTCCTGGTCCCTCCGACCGGGCTAGCACTCCCCCACCCGGTCGTTTTTGCCTGTATCAGGAGGCGTTCCGTGTCGGACTCCGACTTCCGCTTTCGCCCTTTGTTGTTGCCCTTTTTCGCTTCTTAGATATCTCTTTGGCTTCAGTGGCTCCGAATTCCTTTAGGTTTTTGATAGGGTTTCTTTTCCTTTGTCATGTAGTTGAAGTTCAGCCATCCTTTTCTTTGTTTAGGCATTTCTACACTTTCAAGCGTCACCCTTCGGCGAAGGACTGGTGATATTTCTCTCCCCAGTTTAGCAAAAAGGGGTTGCTGAAAGGTGCTCCCTCTTCAATCCACAACTGGAAGGAGAAATACCTCTTCGTCCACTGCCCGACCCTGAGGCTGAGCCTGCCCCCTTGGGGCTCTCTGAGAGACTCTGTCCGTCGGGCTCCCAGCCTGGGAGAGGACGACCTTCAGGCCGCCCGGAAGCTTCTTGACTATTCCGCTCCTTCCCTTCCCAACCTTCTGAGGGAGCAATTTTTGTTCAATATCGGCTTGAGCCCCCAAGATCCTGCGAGTATTTCATCTTTTCTCTTCTCTTCTTTTTCTCCATCCTCCTTCTTTCTCTCTTCTTTTCTTCTCTCTCTTCTCTTTTTTTTCTTTTTCTTTCTTTTTTTTTTGCGTGCCACTTCTTCCTTTTTTACCCTATCACTGATTTTCATTTTTTTTTTTTTAGGAATGAACGTCGAAGCAGCACGGATGCTCGCTAGGAGCCTCAAGGCCCACAAAAGAAAAGGTGCCGCAACCTCCGGATCAGCGAAGAGGGTCAGAGTGGAGGAGACGAGCTCGACCGTGCCTGCCCAGACGGCTCCCACGATCGACGTTCCTTCGGATGCCGAACCACCGGCCCCCCGGGCCTCTTCAAGGAGCCCGCTGACTGGGGCTCCCGTTTCGGGGGTTTGTTCCATGGAGGCGCCCGGAGTCGAGAGCGGGATGAGAAGGAAGTCGGTGGCCTGCAGGAGGAGTAGCCGCCGAGCCGCCGTTGAAGAGTCCCTCTATTTCGAAGAAGGGCTGGAGAACCCCTTTAATGACAGGGACTTGATCAAGCGGCTGATCGACGGCTGCATTCTGTCCGAAGTCGTTGAGAGGATCGACCGCGCCGATCCTGAGCAGCGGGTTTGGGACTCCTTAGGGTCTTTTCTCGAGGTAAACAAATCTTCATTTAATTGACTTTTCGACCCCTGCTCTGATCCCCTAGCCGCTCTTGCAGATTGGGCACCAGCTCCTTGCCAACATCGAGGCGACAAACCAGGCGAGGAGGAACGCCATCCAAGTGGAGGAGCATCGTCGGGCCGAAATCGCCCGTCTCAAAGAGAAGGCAGCCGAGGTAATCGCCCTCCAAGAGGCCCTGGAAAGAGAGAAACAGGTCCGGGAGGAAGAGAAGCAGACCTCGGAGGAGACGGTGAGAAAGGCGGAGGCCGAGGTCGCCAATTTGGCTGAGCAGATTCCAGTCCTGGTCTCGGAGGCCAGGGTTCTTACGGTAGAGGAGTTTAAGGCCTCCGCGGAGATGAGGGACCTGAACGTCCGATTCGGCCAGAAAGTATTCATCAAGGGGTTTGAGCTCTGCCAGGAGAAGGTGGCCAGAAAATTTTCAGAGCTCGACCTCAGCTTCCTGGATGAGGAGTCTGAAGATGAGGCCGGTCCCTCTCCTGCTGCCACTGCTGCCGCAGCCCCCCTTCCAGGACACCGAGCTCCCTCACCCCTACTACAGAGGTCTGAGACCTCCGACCTTATATTTTTCTTTTACTGTAATTTTTTCTTTTCTTTTGTCTTTAAGAAATATTCAAGCAATAAAGTTGAATTTCTTATCGTGGATGACTTCTCCTTTCTTCCTTTCCCCTTTCTGCTTTTCTTTCTGTGATGAGATGTGCCTTGACGCTTTTGTCTCCCGATGGCAGTACCCTGCCGAAGCACTTCTCCTGCCCCTGGAGATCCCGCTGAAGTCCACGATTCGACAACTGAGGAAGGAAGTTCTTCACTTGACAAAAGGGTCGAAGAAGATGGAAGGCGAGCTTCGCAGGTTGAGAGAGGGTCACTCTGAAGCCACCACGGAGGCCACCCGCTTTCGGAATCTCCATGTGAAGGGGATCATGGAGTACAGC